>NC_143560.1:103327500-103682500 GCF_054136105.1 Typopeltis vanoorti
AGTACCATGTTTGGTCTCTTGAGCAGGGTTTGCTTAATTATTTGACCCTTAGCTCACTTACTTTATAAGCTGCATCTCTTTGGTATTTTGGATGTTGGTCTTAAAACTCTCAGGAGAATATGTAAAATGATTTTTAAAAAATGTACACAAGATGTGATCCCAAAGGTTCTGTGATTGCTGCTATAATACAGAAACATTTTGAGATAGGGCTTTTTCCCCCCTCTCTCTCTCCCACTTCTTGTGCATCCTGCACACAAGATTACAGCAAAAATTCGAATTGTTTACATTCAAGATGTTTCAGAAAAGATATAAGGTTCTCCACAAATATAATCCCCATGACTGCTCTCAAACCACACATCCAACTAGCAATCTGTTCTCATGAGAATTCAGCTTTTATTGTTTTTAGAAGAAAAAAAAAATTAAAATGCAACAGTTCAGGCTTCATTCTGAGAAATAAGAGTTTGGAAAGCTTCTAATCAGTAATCAGTTTTTAGCTAGAATAGATTTTAAAGATTATCTTTTTACTATTATTACAGTTTGTTTTTATTATGCAGAAAATATGATAAATTGTTATTTGCTTGTGAAATATTTTCTGACTTGCTTATTTTCTCTCTTTAAAATAGGCTGCAAAAAGATGTACCATACAAATTTCGTCAGCGTAGAACTGCAGCACAGAAATTAGATAAGGTATGACACATACCTTTAATACTAGTTGCTGTGTGGTGTCTCTTTGCAATCAGTATTTAAATCTTTTGACAGGTACTTTGCAGGTATAAAGCTAAAGTTTTTAGCATGATAATGATGATGTGCATATGATGATCTGAGTTGATAATTCTCATTATCACAATTGTTGAGGTTATTTATTCTAATAAGTAGTTTTTCAAGGATTGTAATAACCAGAATAGGAATTCAATGATTCAATCCAGCTGAACAGCCTTTATCCAGTGAATGACTATTCCAAATCAGCAGTTGATGATGATGCAATGGTACTGGCATGTGATCACTTGAAAGATGTCTACTAATTAATTTGTTACCCGAAGAAGAGCATATGTGATGATATGTGCCACTTTCCAGTTTGGGAGAATCTATATTTTATTTTGTACATATCGCATATTTTATTGGTATAGATATACTATGCCACTATCCATTGGAACTGAATACACTATGATGATGATGATCATGCTATGTAAATTAAAGGCACTTTGTTTCAAATGTATATTTAATACAGAATTTTAGTACATGTATATAAAATGGACTTAGATGCAATTTTGCGTATGTGAACTATTAGAAAAAAGGAGTCGATTGCGTTACACAGAATTGTTATAAAGAATGTATATAAATTATTATCATAATCATGATATTATGATATATTAATATGACATAAATGCTGTTGTTTGAGGTTATAATATTGGAGAAAATCTCTGATGTAGAAAAAAAATGAATAAAAAGCACAGTGAAAAGAATGTGCATTTTTTCCATTAAGCCTTAGGCTTTGTTCACAGAAAAAGAGTAGCAAGTAACAAATTGCTTGTAACATATGGAATATTAAAAAATCTCTAATTGATGATATTGTCTTGATTTAAAAATAATAATTTTCCTCAAAACTTTCATATTCAATTTCAAATCACGGATTAGCCATAACTCTCAGATCCTTGTGGTAAAATTTGATTTAACTACTCTTATATAATAGGCTTAGGTGGGTGCGTCAACTGATTTCTCTTATTGTTTCTTGATATGTATCTAAATAAGGTGTACAGGATACTACTTCTAAGGTACTACTGACTGTATCAACCCACCAAGAGATCATGGTCTCCTGGCTCTATTTTCATGCCATCTTGGCGTCAGACATCTGTTTTAATAACTTTTAATCTAGAAACCCTTGGAGCTACCCCTATACTGCTTGGCCTTTTAATTCCTTAAATTAAAGATTTTATTAATTGAGGTATGTGTTAAATATACCTTTGCTGGAATACGGAATTTCCACTGCAAATACCTTTTTAAATGCATTTTACAAAACGGAATGTTTGTAGTAATCATGGCTAAGTTGAAGCACATTGGTAGAAGAAAGGTATTAATTCATGTATTTCCACTGCAAATATCTTTTTAAATGCATTTTACAAAATGGAAATTAAAAATTTGACAATGAAAGCAAAATACAAAGATTTTTATGTAAGTGTGTTCTATGTTGCTTCATAACAACATAGAACCTTGAAAACCATGGCAGGTAAAAAAATAATTCCAAAACATTCAAGAAAGAGTGCAAATATTACAGTGCAATGTCTGCCTCTATTATTAGAATCACTAATACTTACTTTTTTTTTTTTTTTTTTGAATAATTTTATGTCTACTGTGCATTTTCTACTCTGCTGTTTAGGTCTCTAACAAAAACTTACCTTTCATTTGTCAGCTTTTTATAAGTATCATTGTCCAGCTTCTCATTTTAAAATTTTCCCAAATCACTCTACTTGAAATTGTCAGTTGTCTGCTATTCAGAAAGTTATCTTTGTGTTTGGTGTTGGATACTGCAGCCCTTCTTTCCCCTCCCTGGTCATAATTGTCCCAATTCTGCATTTGTTCTCATAAAGCAGTGTGCCTGATTGGAATAACTTGCCTTTAGAAGTGGTGAGTGCAGGTAGTGTGAATGAATTCAAGAAAAGATGTGATAGCTAGTGTGGTTGATATGTGTCCTCCCTTGATGAGTCCTTGACTCCCTAGAAGTCTCTCATATTAATAACAATGATAACAAACAACATTTCATTATATATCTGTAATTTCTCTGCTAGTTCCACCTCTTTTTCATTGATGCTTCCTTCTAATGAAGTAATTATAAATTGTAGCTTATCAGAGTTTATGTCTTCTTCATCTTGGTAACATTAAGAGCTGTGTTTGCTCTCAAAAAGCAGTGTCTGATAAGTTTACATGAAACATTTTATGTAGCTTAAAATTTTTGCTTTATTATCTAGAACATCTTCAGTATCACTTAAACAAGTAGAATAGATAACTGGAAGACTCAACAATTAAACATATGAACAATATGTGCATGGCATGGTCTAAAATACATGCTAACTGATCCTAACTGCTTAAATTGAAATAAATAAATTATTAAAAATAATAATAATAATAACAGTTATGATACAAATCTGTTGAATATGGAACATATGAAGAACCATTTTCCATATAAGGGATAACTTCAGACCATCATTTCTGTATGGATTTGGATAGCAAAGCAAGGTTTCACAATTTTCTTTATATAAACATTCCATGAGATAATTGCTTTTGTGAATGACCTTAATCTTTTTCCAAAGGATGTGATGTTTGGTGGAGATAGCATGTTCTGCAAGTTCCAGCTCATGGAATTCACTGTAATCAATATGTTCATCACGTGTAATTATTGCCGATCTATCTGTTTGGCTAAAAGTGTAATAACCCACACTGACACGGTGTAATTTGTAGACTAAAATCCCAAAAATCAGAAATCTTTTTAATATGACAGAAGGACTCCAATGGATCTAAGCAATTTGTCTGTTCCTTCAGAAATACCTTTAATGATGGACCAATTCTTAGAAGACAGGTGAAGTTATAAATAATTTATAACTTTTATGTAGCTATTAACAACTTTCTTGACATAAGACTCACTGAAACCATTATCAATAAAAGTGGAGTTAATGTAATTAATTTCTTGAGACAGCAGAACTTCAGTACAGCACAAAGTGAGTTTGATGTACAAGAGCCCTAATTAGTGCTAGATTTTTGACAAGGGTGATTATGATGTAAAGTCCTGTGCAAGTTTTCTTTCTAAAAATTGAAAAGTGAAGACTGCCATCTGGCTGATGAAGATGGAGGACTAAGAAGCAATCTGATTATCTTCTACTTCAAAAGTGACTGGATGCAATGATTTTAGTTAGGTTATTTTAGATTATTTCAGCTTAACTCAATAAGTTGTATATAAAGTTTAGTTTCACATTTTATGAGATTTCTTGATTTTAACATACGGTATTTAAAAACTTTGTTCATTAATTAAATTGCTTCAAAAGGATGAAATTTGAATTTTATGTGTTACAGATGCAATTCAAGCTATGCATGTTATAAAACATAGTCTGCTTTTCAAAATAGTAAGCATTATTATTATATAGGTACTCAGTTGTGCAGAAATGTGAATCAACATTTACAAAAACTTCTTAAGTTTCAGTCTCGGCTAATTGATATACATTTATTTCTAATATAGCAGATATGTCTTGTTGTAGGAAAGGTTATTTTTTCTCATTAATTAACAGTTAAATGTAATTTGAGTACTAATTCTAATGACTCAGGAATAATTAATAAAAAGAAATAAAAAAATGTACTCTTTTGATGTTTCGTTCATTTTAATATTCCTTACTAACTATAGGTTAGTAACGAATTCAGATGACAAAGAAAGCAAATTGAGTACTCCCCTACCTGTTTAACTCAGTGTCTGTAGGAATAGTAAGTTTTTAAGTCTGTCTTATTCAGATCAGATTGTTCACTGGGCATCTACAGATGCCTTATGGTCACTCCGATGCTTGGTGATGTGCCACACCAGGCCTCACCATGTAGTCCTGTTGTTTGCTTTTCTGGCAGCCTCAACTCTCTGAAGATCAGTCACTCTACACACATCATCCATCCATCTCGTTGATGGTCTACCCCTGCCTCTTTTTCCATGAACTTTACCTTCTGTTACTGTTCTGAGAAGTCTCCCTTCCATCCTTTCTATGTGTCCAAAATATTTTAACTTTCTTCTGTCAATATCCTTAAGGAGCCTTAAAGTTCTACTGATCTTTTCTAACACCACATCTCAAAAGCAGATATTCGTTTCTTATCTGACTTCTTCAGGTTCCAAGTCTCACATCCATAAGTCACTGTTGGAAAAACAACTGCATCCAAAATCCTCAACTTTGTTCCCATGGAGATAAATCTATCCTTCCAGATTTTAGACAGGTCTCTGACTGTTGTTTTTGCCATTCCTAACCTTTTTCTGACATCTTCTGAACAGCAATCCTTCACATTAATAATGGATCCAAGGTACTCAAACGTGCTGACTTCCTCAATTCTTTCTCCATTAAGGCACACTTGTTTCTCAAGAGCTTCTCTGCTTGTATTTCCTTTGATAACCATAATCTTTGTCTTGCTAGGATTGGGTTGAAGTCCTCTGTTATTACTGATCTTGCTAACTTTGTCAAGAATTAGTCCTAGTTCTTCCATGTCATTACAAAGGAGTACTGTATCATCAGTATTACTGATCAATCCACCTCCTATCCTGAGCTCATCCAATGCTTCATGCATGATGTCCTCCACATATATACTAAACAAGTGAGGAGAAAGTAAACATCCTTGCCTAACCCCTTTTCCAACTTGAAGCCAGTCAGTCAATCCAACACCTGTTCTTACCGTGGCATCTTGCTCTCTGTACAAGTTGGCTATCAACCAGATAGTGTGTTGAGGAAAACCCATTCTTTTTCCCTCAGTTCATTCTTCATTATCATTCATCATTATTTCCCTCAGTTTTACATGCTCAACACTGTCAAAAGCTTTAGAGTAGTCTAAGAAACACATTACCAGAGGGACTCTGAATTTTTTATATTTTTCTATGATCTGTCTAATGCAAAGGATCTGATCTCTGGTGTGCCCTTACCTTTCCTAAAACCTGCTTGTTCCTCAGGCATCTCTTCCTCAACTTTGGCCTCAGTCCTATTTAGCATGATCTTCAATAAAATTTTGTTTGCATGAGATATCAAACTAATAGTTCTATAATTCTTGCACATCTTCATATCACCTTTCTTATGTAGTGGTATGAAAACTGACTTCTTCCAGTCTCTAGGCCATGATCCTGTCTCCCATATCCTTGTAATCAATCTATGAAACACTCTTATCCCTCCCTCCCCTGTGGCCTTAATTAATTCTTCTGGGATTTCATCTGCATCTGGGGCCTTATTGCTGTTAAGCTGCTTAACTGCTCTTTCATCTTCATGCCTAAGTGGAGTTGAATGCTCCCTATATAGCAAACTCTTACTCTCCTTTTTTAAGTGAATGTTATATCTTTCTATTTATTTTTAATCCATATAACAACTTAACCACCTCAGCGGCCATTATGGATCAAATACAGATATGCTTACGCTTCGTATCCATCACATATTTCAATGTAATAACAATGGTATTAAAATTTTAATATGCACTTCGCATCCATGATAAACTTGATGTCTATAGACGTCTTGGCCGGTAGCGTGGTTAAACCATTTCATAAATTTTATGAATTTAATGTTCATCTGTGAGTAATGTTGTAATCACCCATCTTTGACAATAGTGGATGAAATATATCAACCATCTTATTGTTCATATCTTTGAAGATTGAAATAACGTGGATTGAACACTTTGCATCCATGTTTTGAAAAATGATCGTCATGGCATTTGGGTAATAGTTAGCATTATCATTCTAGTAATAGATCCAATAAAGTGAGAAATACAAAGCTTTTATATCTATCCTATATATATATATAAAATGATAAGCCTTTTTATGTCACATTTTTTGAAATGTTTTGAAACTCGGGGGCTACCCTGAGTGTTGAGTCATCAGAATTTAAGGAGAACTGGCCTACCAACCCCCCGTGTTCTGGACCTACCAGTCCAGAACATGGGGGGTTGGGTGCCGTAGGCACCAGAGGGCATATATATATATTATTTTCAAAACTGACATCTTATTGTTTAAAATTATGCTTGGTGGCATACATATTTTCATTTCACACTCCATCCAAAATTGCTTCCCAATTTTCAAGCCATCGTTTCTTAACAGGTATACAAAGGCAGTTCAAGAGAATAAAAATCATTGCATTTGCATTAATTTGAACAGATGGTGCAGCAGGTCAAATTCTTAGGACTCCAGGGTTTTAAACCTCTCAGAAGGCAAGGCAGGGTGTGCACTGAGACAATAGCACCCAGAAACCAGTGACTGTGATTGGTTATTGTGTCAACCAATCCAACTGGAATGGTCATAGTTGCTGTTTTTGTTTTCTAAGTTTCATTTTGCTTGCGTGAAATGTGAATTGACATGTTTAAGACACTGATATAGACAAGTTTTTAATATATGATTTTCTATAAATAATTTATAACTTTTTTGTTGACGATCTACTGAATGTCACATTTTCTGCTTGAGCTTTTGTGGATCATATGATTATAGGCAGAGGTTGGAATGTGTATAAATAAGTAAAACAAGTTATTTCAGCCTTTCTTAGGTTCAGTATGGAAAAATAATAATTTCTCAAGTAATTGCTCTTTTCTTTTTCTGATTTCTGTGTATGGCTGTATTTAAAAATTGTGTCAAAATTCAAATTATCCATGTCTCACTCTGGTATTTGCCAATGATAATCTAACCTCACCAGGAAGCATAAACTCTTTTGTCCTCACATAAACAGTGCATGTGAAGCATAGCTATTGTTCATTTGATCTTTATGCTTGCATTTAAAATTATATTAGCTGTTAAAGTATTCATTATCCTACAATTAATTGCAATGGATAAATTAAGATGTGTGATGTGCTATGCACTCTTAAAACTTCATCATCATCAAATTCCTGACATGTACCCTCAAGGATTGTACAGGATATGACAGTACCACATGAAAAATTTACATCATTACTAACTTCCTATCTACAATTTTCCTCCAAATCAGTCTGTAACTTGTCAAGACTCCAACATTATCAGATCTTATATTTCTATCATCTAAGGCACTTTGTACCACATAAATCCACCTATATCAGTGACGGCGAACCTTTTTACCGAGGTGTGTCAAACATCTTTTTTTAAATATTGACGTTATTCATGTGCCACTTGCATACATGCATTATAAATTTAACTACATAATCATAGATGGTGACTTATACATATCATATTAGGCTATTTATTTAATACAACATTGATATGAAATCTATGAATTCATATTATACAATTAATTTAATAAAGTGAAATTACAGACTTACATTTAATGACTTTTCTGTTGCTGAGCGCTGGTAGAAAGTTGCTTTATAGAAGGGCTATAGTGTGTACATTTTAATGCTACACAGGCAGCGCTCAAATCATTGCTCAATCTATTTCTCCCTTTCGATTTGATATTATTTAAGGCAGAAAATAGTTTCACAAGAGTACGTAGAAGTTTTTACGCTAAGTTTTTATAATATATGACTATGCAGAAATTATAATGATTAAGAAAGAAAATGTAAACTTAAAACGCTCGTTGTTTATAGGCTAGTTACAAAATAAAATAAAAATAAGCTAACTACAAAATAAAATAGAAATAGGCTAACTATAAAATATAATTCTTTCAATGAACCGAAACCTACCTTCGCCTTAATTGAGAGCGATCTCACACGATTTATCGCAGTTTTTCCATCAGAATACCAACATCTTTCAACATCCAAGGTGTGTCAGTACTGACATGCGTGTCATAGGTTCGCCATGACTGACCTATATCTTGATCTTCCTCTGGGTTGTTTTCCTGCTAACCTTGAAGAGAACACTTGTTTTGCTAATCTTTCCTCTCCCATTCTGTTTAAGTGACCATACCACCTGAGATTAGTTCTGCTAATGCATTCCTGGATGCTAACAATGTCAAGTTCTTTCCTAATATCCTGGTTTTTAATATGATGCCATCTGTTCACACATCTAATCTTTCTCAGACCTCTCATATCTGTTCAGTATCTTTGGTCAAGTGTTTTACTTCTGACCCAGCTCTCAGATCCATAACTTAAAACTGGTTTGAACACTGTCTTGTATAGTTAATTTAGTGTTCCGACTAATTTCTCTCTTATTCCATATCAATTTATTCAATTGACTTCCTACCATACCAGATTTGTTGATTCTGTTGTCTATTTCCATATTTAATTTACCATCTTCAGTAAAAATCCTGCCTAAGTTAGCTGAAATGTTTTCCTGTTCCACGGGTTCCCCGTTCACAACACAGTTGACATTTTCAACTATTCTACCTATTTACATTGTCTATGTCTTTTTATTGCTGACATTCATACCTTATCTATTACAACAGTTATTCAATTTAGTCAGGGAATTGCAAACGTAGCAGATTTATTTAGAAGTATAGCATCGTCCGCATAAAGCAAAGAGCTGACATTAACATCTCCAATTCTGATATCATGTTTAATACCACTTTCCTTCATAATGTAATCCATATTGATAATGAATAACAGAGGGAATAATGTACATCCTTGTCTCACACCAGATTTAACATTAAACCATCTTCCTGTACTTCAATTCTAACTGCTGACTTACAACTCAAATAAAGACTAAGTATTGCTTGATATAATGCCCCATTGACACCATATAACTGTAGCGTATTAAATAGCTTCTCTCTTAGCACTTTGTCATATGCCTTTTGTAGATCGACAAAACTTAAATACAGATCTTTATTATATATGTATTCCCTTGCTTTCTCAACTATTTGTCGTGAAGTGAAGATCTGATCCTGACAGCCTCTATTTGGCCTGAATCCAGCTTGTTCTTCACCAAGCTTTTCTTCCACAATTCTTCTCAACCGTTTTTCAAGTAAACTTGCATAGATCTTACCGGGAACACTCAGTAGGAAAATACTTCTGTAATTCTCACATTCAGTTTTATTTTCCTTTTTTATATATGGGTACTATTAGAGCTCTAATCCAATCATCAGGAATTGGTCCCTCAGTCCAGGCTTTCTGAACCATGCTGTGCAGCCACTATAAGACTTTTATACCACCATACTTCAGCATTTCTGGTGGAATATCATCTACTCCTGCTGCCTTTCCACATTTCAAGCCTTTGATGGCTTTTTCTGCTTGAAGTATGGATATGTATTCCTGACTGTATGCCTGTTGAGTGTTTTTTTACCACTGTGCTATCACTGCTTGTTTCATTTAGCAATTTTTCAAAGTAATTACTCCATACCTCAAGGATATCTTTTTCTCCCATTTTCATGTCACCTTTATCATCTCTAACTCCTTTTACAGCACTCTTTCCTCCATTTCTAAGCTTCTTCAACAACCTCCAGAATATCTTTCCACCTTCTTGATATTTATTTTCCATGTTCTTGCCAAAATCCTCCCCTGAGTGTTTAGCTAGTTTTACACAGTGTTTAGCATTCTTGCATTTGTCTCTGTATTCTCTAAGAGCACAAGCTGATTTATTTTCCAGGAACTTTTGATAAGCTTTCTTCTTTTCCTTCTATGTCTATTTAACTTCCTGTGTCCACCATGGAGTTCTGATTTTGCTATCCTTGCAGACAACTTCACCACATGCCTCTCTGTCTGAATCAATCAGTGTTTTCTTCAAGGCTTGCCACTGAATCTCCAAGGTTTGGTTCCTGTTCTCAAACTCTCATTTTTCCTTCAATAAGCTTTATGCATTTTAGTCTACAGTTCACATCTGAGAGCTGCTCAACTTTTATTTGCTTTAAAACTTTCTTACATGTTATTCTTTTCAATATGAAATTCAATTTTATCCTGCTCAAGACTAAATTGTGATGACTTCCAATTTCAAATCTTCTGTACACTCTGGTGTCCTGCACCAAGGAGAAAACATCACTATCAACAATAATATTGTCAATGACACTTTTCTTATTCCTTGCCTCTTCTCTCCATGTGAATTTGTGCACATTTTTATGTTGGAACATGGTGTTACTAATAACCAGTCCATGTCGTGAGCAGAAATCCGTATTTGCCATTATTATTAGCTTTGCTCTTTTCACCAAATTTTTCCAAAATATTTTTGTATGTCTGACCATCACTTCCTACTCTGCCATTTAGATCCCTAAGAAGGACAAACTTTTCCTTTTTCATTGTGTCAGTTGCTTTCTGTAAAGCATCAAAGAATTTCTCCACTTCTACCTTAGTAGAACCTTCTGTGGGACCATAGGCACAAATAAGTCTCATTGTCCAGTTCCCCATTCTCATATTGCCCACATCACTCTACTTCATGTGGGCCTGCTATTCAAGAAAATTGCCCACATCACTCTACTTGAAACTGCCTGCCATTCAAGAAGAAGATCTTCGTATTTTGTGTTGAATACTATGGCCACTCTTTTTCCTTGATTGTCATTGCCTGAATATAACATTTTGTATTTATTGCTCAGAAAGATCTCACCAGTTTTTGTATTTTTTGTTTCAGTCACTCCTATTATGTTGATCTGGTACTTATCTAATTCCTCAGCTAGCTCCATTTCTTTGCCATTCAGACTTCTTATGTTGATAGTACCGATCTTTAACTCTGGTGATGTTGAGTTGGGGTGTGCTTTCAGATTTGTTCCAGTAGCTGACTTTTCGCTGTTCGCCCTGGTTCACTGGCAAAAACAGTGGGGCCTTGTTTAACAGGGCAATGCCCCACCCAGCATAAAATTTTGCCATGTTGTACCATCATTTTGTATATTGGTTTAAGTCAATAAGAATACAATTTGGTCAGCTGAATCCCAAATTGCCAGCCCATCCTCGTTCGTTCAGTATCCGGGCAGATACCCAACAGGGTGCACTACGAGAAGGTGAGGATTGGACATCAGGTCAGAAGCCATGGGTGGTTATCCGCATTCCTTTAAAGACTATGTGGAGGTCTCTCAGTTATACAGTTTTGACCCTTAAGCACCCCTTTTAAAACTCAATAAAAATGGAATCATATGATTGACGTGAATTTTGTAGCACAGGTTGCCATGAGCCACACAACAACACACTCATCCTAAATGGGCATGCGACGCCACTGATATCACTGTTACAGAATGTAAGATAAAGCTGACTATCCGGCATAAGTTGCATGAAGTCTAAATTTTTTGGATCTGGAAAAATGATTTTAATATTTACCTTCAGTTGAATCATTTATTTCTATATATTATTGTTTTCATGAGTGTTTGCTTGTTAGGATCATTTGTTTAACCCTGCTGTTTTAAGAGACGTACTCATTATGCTGTGTTGTAGGTCATATTGATGTGTAGAACAATAGTGGGTGATTGCAACATGCGATTTTGTTGGCTTCAGCATGCGAAATATATGCACTTTGTAGAATGAACGATTTATTAAAAAGAACGAAACTAGTGAAGCAAGAGCCAGAAGTTTGAGGAGAGTAAGACAAATGATAGTGTTGAGTTGATTAAGGGAATGCAATTGAGAATGGCCAGGTTGGTGATAAGCATACAATAAGAATGAAATGATGGAAAATGGAGAAATGGCCAAACGACAATGAGAGAGATAGTTCATATAAACAGAGTTCTTCATAGAAGAAATGATTGGAGAAACATGTGATGTATGTGGTATTGACACAGAAGGGAGAGATGCAAGTGTAGGGAGCTGAGTGTGAAAACAAGAGAATAAGGATTGCATTTTATATAGCGATTCTATGATAAGAGGTGTGCTCGATGAGAGCGTAACCATGTGTGATGCTCTAAGGATGCCAAGAAGGAAGGTGAAAGAAGTGGTTATTTTGAATGATACTAATTATCTAGTGGGTAATAAGTATGGTATGAGAGATTGAGAGCGAATAAAAGTTGGACTCTACTGCCACAGTATATGATTGAAGTGAGCTGAGACAAACCTATAATTATGAATGAGTTTAATGCCTAGGTTGTGTAGGAAGAATGGTGTGAGATTTGTGGAGTGAATTAGAAGGGCGGACTTATAAAGGGTGATGGCTTGCATTAGTGGATTTGAAGTTAGGTATCTTGAAGTGTTATTCAGTGAGAGTTTTGAAATGCAGAATCAGGGAAACTACAATATTTAGGGCAGAAAGCAGCGAAGTGTGATTCTAGGTTCCCTTCAGGCAAGTAAGAGAGTGATCACATGATAGTGAATGTAGCATTCCAGGTTCTTAACTTATAGTGCAGTAACACAATGTAAGATGTTATGAGATAAAGGGGAGAGTGTTGCAGTTAAGGAGTTTTTGCCATTGGTTAGATCAACTTGACCGAAGATTATAGGCATTAGTAAAACTTGGTTGACTGACTGATTTAGTCATAGGAATGGACAGCAAGGGATATAGTACTTTTAGAGGGAACAGAATGCAAGGTACACCAGGAGGATATGGGCTGAGAGGGCAGTTTATTTGAGGCCAACAGGATGAAGTATGTAGTTGGTGCTGTTGGTCAGGAAGTATATATATATAAGGGAGAATGTAGCTGGCATTCATTGGTAAATCACCACAAAGTGTATTCTGAGTATCATGGGGAATTTCAGCTATGAGACACATACTTGAAGGAGATGAAATTATACAGCTGCTAAGCCATATTCTTGATTACGTAATGGATGGTACACAAGATTCAATAGTGCTTGGTCTAGTCTTAGCATCGACCTATCTAGCCATGTTGCTTCTGCTTTGGGGGGAAGCACTCATGACGTTTGTACTTGAGAGATTGCCAGACATTCGGAATTTTCTGTTGTGGGAGGGAGGGGGGGAATTATGACAAAGATTGCAGAAGTGCCTTGGCATAAGAATTTTGAAGGGAGAGAGATGGTAATGTATGGAAAATGGTCAAGGGGTGTTTGAAAAAAGCATATCCAGAGTCAGGAGGAGAAATCAGGTGGATAAATTGCGTCATTAAACAGCTGTTGCAGAAAAAGGGAATGAATAAAAGAAAAAGTAATCAAGCATATCGTACAAAGCACAGGCAATAATAATCTGTATGGCAAAGTAGGCCAAAACTAATTATGAAAGCTAACTAATGAGGTGTGACAAGTAAAAGGAAGAATGATTATGGGAGAATGACACCTTAAATAAGTGCTTATGGTTGGGAAGTAACAGACGCATATGAAATAATTGAGTTACCGAGTGATTATTTTTATTTTGCTAGTGTACCATCCAGTTGGTGATAATGAAGTGCCAGATGTAACATTGACTGAAGGGAGAATAGAGGATATTGTCGAACGTTAATGTAAACATGGCCATAGGATTACATGATATATCACACCATTTGTTATGAAAATATACAAGAGAATTGGCACCTCCTCAGATCAAGTTGTTTAATATCCTCCCCCCCCCTGTGGAAAGGTGATAATGAAGTAGGATGCAGGCGAAGTATAAAGGAGGCTCTAAAACAGAAGTAGCAAGTTATAAACCAATATCTCAAATATTGGAGAAGTTGATAAAAAAAAGGTCAAGACAGTGGACAGGAATGTGATACTTTATAGGGACTAGATAGTTTGTGGGGGGGGGGGGGGGGGCTTTGCCTTGAAATATTCAGTTGTTTGCTGGTGATGCAAAGAAGACCAATCCATTAGATGGCACCTTGGAATAAACTGGTCTAAACATGTGCTCCCATATTTTATTGTCAGTTAAAATATTTTCCTCCAAAAATACCCAGCAAACGAAACCAGAACAGCAGGTACTAAAGAGCTGAATACTACTACACAAACCATAAGTTCTTTGCCTCAAAACAGTTTTTCTCAGCTTAATATCATTCGTGTAAGCACCGCTATACCTACCATAGGATGTAAAGACAGCAGCAACAAAGGCCAACAACTGCAGAGCACTTTCGGTTCTCGCTAGAGCAATGCAAGCGAGCACCGACTGGTGCACTCATCTACTTGCTGTGCAAAGATGAATTGGCACGCAAACCATAACCAGCCTTTGTTTTCATTGTTCCTCGCATAGGAAATGTGCTTGATCCATACAGGCTCTGTGGGACATATATTTCACCATATGGTCAAATATATTATTATTAAAGAGACCAGAAAGTTAGGAGGTAATCGAGGGAGGCCACATAGTACATGCACCAGTTATCATAATTATTCTTGAATTCATTCACACTGCTTGCACTCACAACATCCAATGGCAATCCATTCCAATCACGCACCACTCTGAGAGAAAAATCTAACCCTCAGGCCCCTTAGCAGCATTCATTCTCAGCTTCCAAAGATGCCCTCTTGTCCCTTCCCAACTCCGTAAAATGAAAAATTCCAACTGAAATTCTGTATGATCCTTTCAGAAGTTTGTAAGTCTCAATCATATCACCCAGCTTTCTTCTGTTTGCTACTGTCTGCAGTCTACAAATTCTCAATCTGTCTTCATAATCAGTATTCCATAATCCTGATATCATTTTTACCACTACTTTGCACTCTCTCCAATATATCAGAATCACAATGGAAGCATGGAGACCAGGCCTGTGCACCATAGTCCAAGTGAGGTCTTATCAAGGTCTTGTAAAGAGGCAAAATAACATCTTTTTATTTGCATGTGAACGTTCATTCCAGCATTGCAATTATCTTTTGAGTTGTATTGCTATTCAATTTTTACATTAATGATATTGCGAAGGATTTGACAAAAGACATGCAAAGAAATAATTCTCAGTTCAGTGCTAATAATAAAGTTATGCATTTTGGTGCACTGAGATATCCAATGACATACTGGGGGAAGGGATCATGCTAGAAGAAACTGATGAGGCTATGGAACTTGGAGTTTTAGTAGATAGGAAGTTGAAATTCATGGACCATATACCAACGAATGCAACATTGAAACAAACATTGACATTTAATTAAAGATAGGTTATTTTGCCACTTGATGTAACCTCCCCTGGGATATTAAGAGGTAAGTAAGATGTAAAATGACATCCTCATCTTTACATGTGAACGTTCGTTTCAGCATTGCAAGTACCTTTTGAGTTATATTTGTGATCTTTGTTACATGGCATCCCTGAATTTCAACTTCCTATCTACTAATACTCCAACAATCTTAGTCTAATCAATTTCTTCTATCATAATCCCACAAATATAATACTACATTGAATATCTAATCACACCAAAGTGCATGACATTACATTTATTGACATTCATTTTCCCATGCCCACAATTCCAGCCTATTCATTATGCAAGTACTGCATAGCAGCAGCATTCTTGATTACCTATCTTTGCATCATCAGCAAATAGTTATGTCACCTTTAAATCCTTCCCAATATCATTAATGTGCAGATTGAATAAGAGTGAACCAAGTACTGATCCTTATGGTACACTACTTGTTACCTTAAATCTTGCAGTCACCATCTCCTCCTCCCCCCACCACTTTTGATATCTGTCAGTCAGCCATCCTGTTGTCCAAGCTAATATTTTATAATCCAAACCTATATTCTGCAATTTCTGTGACAGTCTTCCATGATGTATTGTCAGAAGCCTTAGCAAAATCCAAAAGTATCTTGGTGTATCCATTCCCCTTGTCTAGTTCAATAGTAGCATTATAGAATGTAAACAGGTTACCAAACGCGACTTCCCTTAGTAAACCCATGCTGTTCATTGCAATGTAGGGATTCATTGTCAACCGATTTCTGAATTCAAGCCCTGACCAATTTTTCCAAAATCTTCACCACCACTCCTGAGATACTAATTAGTAGATACTTTGATACATCGGACCCCATGTGGTGACCAGGGTTGAAGAATAGTCCCAATGTAGCCCATGCATATCGTAAAAGGCGACTAAAATGGGTACCCGGAGGTATAGCCGGGTTCCTTCTTGTTAAGTTAAAGGAAAGTCAAAAGGAAAATTAGCCAGACGGACTTCGCGAGACAACAGATAAAGGATTATGAATATTGGTTTGGAATCTGGAATGTCTTGAGCCTGAACAGACCAGGAACATTGAAGAGAGTGTGTGAGGAACTACAGAGATATAGAGTCCAGATAACAGCATTGCAGGAGGTGAGATGGAAAGGAAGTGGCATATTTGATACCAGAACACATACTATTTTTTACAGTGGAGGAGATCAAAAAGCCTTTGGCACCGCATTTTTTGGTTAATAAGAAATGGAAACACTTGGTTCTTGATTTTAGACCAGTTAATGAACGACTTTGTGTACTGAGAGTAAAGTTTAAGATATTCAATATTTCACTTATATGTGCACATGCACCAACTGAGGACTCTTGTGAAGAAGACAAGATGAATTTCTATGAATTATTGGAGAAGATACATGATCAGGCACCGAAACATGATGACAAAATGGTTCTAGGAGACATGAATGCCAAAATAGGAAAGGAAGAGACCTTCTGACCAACAATTGGAAGAGATAGCGCACACACAAAGAAAGTAATGAAAATGGCATGAGACTAATTGATTTTGCAAGTAGCAAAAATATGATCATATGTACAACCTGTTTTCCGCATAAAAAAGTACATAAAGTTACCTGGAGATCGGCAGATGGAATAACGGAAAATCAGATAGATCATGTGATGATTGATAGACGACATGCGACAGATATCATTGATGTAAGAAGTTTTAGAGGAGCGGATTGTGATACGGATCATTACTTGTTAAGAATTAAATATAAACAAAGGATAAAAATTAATAAAGTAGGTAGAGGAAAGAGAACACCAAGATATACATCCAAAAATTAAAAGATGGAAAAATCAGATAAAAATATATTGAAAGATTGAGAGAAGAAATAAATGAAGAAAATGAGGACGAACATATAAATAATATGACTATAGATAAAAAATGGGAAGGAATCAAGAATAAAATTATTAAAGTGGCTGAAGAAGTCCTGGGATTCAGAAACAATGATAAAAGAAATGAATGGTATGATTTGGAATGTAAAAAATGTGTTGAAGACAGAAATACAGCTCGTCTAAAGATGCTTGAACGAAACACTCCAGCAAATGAGAATGAATATAGAGAAAAACGAAAACAAGCCAAAAGATGTGTAGAAGAAAGAAACGTGAATGGGAAAAGGCAAGGCTAAATGAAATTGAGATTTTGAAGAATACAGGACAAATTAAGAAAATGTAAAAGATAAAGGAAATTAAAGGCGGATTTCAACCCAGAACAACTTTCTGCAGAGACCATGAGGGAAACTTGCTCAGTGGAAAGGAGGACATTTTGAGAAGGTGGGCAGAATATTTTGAAGATCTCCTTCAGGACAAAACAAGCTTGGAAAATAACGTCCCAGAAGAAGACAAGTTTAATAGTACGAACCGCTGGCAAGTATGGGAAAAGCTGAGACAGAGGAAGCACCAGAATTAAACGAGGTGGAATTAGCCCTAAAGAGAATGAAAAATAATAAAGCACCTGGTGAAGATGGAATACCAGTTGAGCTATTAAAATACCGTGGGCAATCGCTATTAATCAAAATACATAAGTGCTTGTCAGAGGTATGGGAAACTAAATCTATGCCTACTGACTGGGACTATGCATAAGAAAAATGACAAGTCTGTGTGCCAAAATTATAGAGGAATATCACTGTTAGCAGTAATTTACAAAATATTTGCAAAGGGTACTGGCAACTAGATTGGAACCCTTTATAGAAAAAACGCTGGGCCACTACCAATGTGGCTTTAGGTATAATAGATCAACAACAGACCAGATTTTTACGGTATACGAACTATAATGGAGAAATGCTACGAGTTCAGTATCAATTTGCACCATTTGTTTGTGGACTTTAAACAGGCCTATGATAACATCAATAGAGATAAGCTATTTAAAGTCATGAAGGAATTCCAAATTCCACCTAAACTGATAAGATTAGTTAAACTGACACTCAGAAATACCATGGGTAGAGTGAAAATACAGGGCGAACTCACACTTGAGTTCAGGATTACCAAAGGATTACGACAAGGAGATCAACTATCGACAATGCTTTTCAACCTATGACTTGAAAGAGTAATACGAAATGTAATTATAAACAGAGGTGGAACTATTGTGAATAGAAATCTACAGCTTTTGGCTTTTGCGGATGATGTGGACTGTATTGCAAGGACTGAGAGAAGCCTTAGAGAAGGTTATAGACAAATGAGAGAGGAGGCAAGGAAAATGGGACTACAAACAAACGAAAATAAAACAAAATATTTAATTGTTGCCAAAGATAAACAAAAATTGGGAAACAGCCAAAGTTTCACAGTAGATGAAGAAACCTTTGAACGAGTCCAGCAGTTCAAATATTTGCGTTCAGTAATAACAGAAAGTAATGATATATCAGTTGAAATTACCTATAGAATAACTGCTGCAAATAGAACTTATTATAGTAGTCAGCCAATATTAAAATCTAATTTGATTTCGATAAAAAGTAAAATCCAGCTATATAAAGTAATCCTCAAACATGGGAACGAAAGGTATTAAGAAAGATCTTTAGCCCAATTAATGAGAATGGACTTTGGACAGTGAGGAATAACAAAGAAATAATGGAGAAATTCAATGAAGTGGATATTATTACTGAAACAAAGGTGAGAAGACTGAGATGGCTAGGACATGTTCAGCGAATAGGGGATGTTAGAGCCGTAAAAAAAGTCTTCATGTCTGGACCAGGTGGATCTAAGCCCAGAGGACGATCAAAAAGGAGGTGGCTTCACGATGTGGAGGATGATTTAAAGAAAATGAGAGTAAAGAACTGGAGCAGCAAGGCACAGAATCGTAAAGAATGGAAGGTTATCCTGAGACAGGTCCAGGTCCTAAAAGGACTGTAATGCCAAGGAGTAGTAGTAGTTTGATACATCGGTCATTGTACCACACTTGTGCAATGGAATTACCATGCATTCTACTTCTGTGGAATGTTCCCTTTTTTAAGACTCGTTATATATCCTGGTGAAAGGAATGGCCAATTCAGCTGACCACTTTTAACCCAAGTGCTGATATCCCATCCATCCCTATTGCTGAATTCTTACTCAGTTTGTGCAACAGCTTTAATTCCTCATCTTCTTCTTGTGCCTTATTCCCATCTGTTTGGGGTCAGTCTTTTGCATGATGTAACTTTACACACACGATTCGAAACGACTTGTAGTAGAGCCTAATTTTGATCAGGGGAGGTATTTTTATCGCTGTAGAAGTGTGTTCACAAGGCTGGTTTGTTCTGAGGGGAGAAAAATCCATATGGGACCAGCTAACTCACCTTTAGTCGAAAGAGGCCAGACAAAGATTCCTCACCTCATGGACGGGAATCGAGCCCAGGGCTTTGTCTATATCGACTGACAGTCAGTCGATATAGGTGCTCTCTGATTCCTCATCCACTGAAGAGGTAGCAGTGAGTTCAATGCTGCATGCACCAGGTTGATAACTTTTAACAAAATGGTCACTCATTAATTGAAATAACCTCTGGCCATCTGCATTTAGAAGAGTTATTCTTTCATATTCATTCTTTTACTTGCAGCATATCAATATAATTCTTGTGGGTTGCCTTTAGCATGCAGAGCCTGTACAACACTTGTGACTCTTCTAGCCTGCTGCTTATAATTTTCATAACAGCCCTCATCCTTATGTACATGGTATTCCTTCCACAGCATCCTTTTCTTACAAATCTCTTGTTTAATGAGATTTTGACTCCTACCTTATTTATTCTTGGAACTCTCGGGCCACATTCTGATATTGCTTCATTTATGTATTTTTTAAATACTTCCCAGTCACTGTCGATATCCTTCCCATCCATCAACCGATCCCACTCCACTGAACTCGGTATACGCTTCAGTTTGTCATAATTTCCTGCTTTGTAGTTCAGCGTGTAACCTTTTCTGAATGGAACATTCATAAACTTAGTCACTTCCTAAGTGAGTACTGCATGATCGCTGTCACCAACAGGAGGCAGAATGGTTACATCTTTAACTGAAACACGTCTAACACTCTTTGACTGAGTTCCTTCTGTCACATGCTGCTTGAGGAAGTTGTCTCGCAACAGCTCAATAAATTCATTTTCATTCTCATGACATTCTACTGTTACCCAATCAATATTTGGATCAATAAAGTCTCCCATTATGATTATGATTTCTTACTCATCTTTTCTATTTGTACTTCATGTACTGTCCATCTCAGCTTTCCTAATTACACAGACTCGTTTCAACCAAAGTGGTGATGTATATATTTGTTCTGACATCGTGCCAAAAAGCATCCAACCTAGAATTACCAGACTTCGACTTTGTTTGGTTGAAAATCTCCCTATCTGCTCAAATTCCTTTGCTGTTTCTAGCTTTCCTAATTTGGGAAAATTTCCAAAACTTCTCCATAGTATTCGTCCACAGGTGGATGACATATGTGTGCAGATCTCCTGTTGATTGGCAGCGACGGAATTCATACTGGCGGTGGTTTATGAGGTGGGTGCCTTCAAGGTAGGGTAGGAGTTGGGAATTGATGATTTTTTCCATTACTTTAGACAGGAGTGGGGTAAGCGAGATAGGGAGGTAGTTGAACGGCAGTGACTTGTTGCCCTTCTTGGGAATGGGTTGAATATAGACTAGTTTCCAGGTTGTGGGATATATATATATATATATACCAGTGCAGTAAGAGAGTATATATAGGCAACATAGGGTAGGATAGTAGTCATTTCTGGTGCACAAACTTTCAGGACAATTGGAGAAATGCCATCAGGACCAGGAGACTTTTTTGTGTCTAATTTGGACTGTATGTTTCTGATCTCTACCTGGCAAAAGGATATAGAGGGCATTGTATGTTGGGTATTTGGAATTGTGTATGTGAGGGGGGGGGGATTTACCATTGTCAGTTATGTGTACATTGGAAGCGAAGCGTGAAGCCAGATGATTGGCTTTTTCTGTGAGTGATGATGCAATAGAGCCATCTGGGAATGATAAGGATGGGAATAGTGTTGGGCAGAAGTTACAGCCAATTGCTTTGGCCAGAGACGAAAAGGCTCGGCTGCCGTTTGGACAGGCTGATAGTTTCCTGCTTTTTTGCTCTTTCGAAAACTCTATTTTGGAAGCATGGATTTTTTTTTTTTTTTTTTTTTTGCATTTCTTGATTTGAGCCAGTTATGGCATGTTTGGTTTTTCATTTGTACAGCCTTGGTGCACCAGGGAATGCAGTATATGTATGTTTCCATGAACATACATGAATGTGGGGAATGTTTGTTTCAGTGCCGATGAGGATTACTATGGTAATAAGCTCGGTGCATATGTTTGGGTTGGAAGGCAGAAAGCAATAGTTCAACCATGGGAATGTGGCATAGAAGTTACGGAGGCTGTCCCACTTGGCACTGTTATCATGCCAAACTGTCGTATGGGAGTGGCTGTGTAAGCGTTGTTACATGGGGGAAGAAATGAGTACTAGATTGTGATAAGAATTATCTAGGGGCCCACCACTTTCACTGTGTATTTGGAAGAGTCAATGGTGAGGAAGAGATTTAGGGTGTTTGGGGAGTGTTTCAGCTTATCTGGTATTCTGGTTGGCATGGAGATTCATACTGGACGTCATTAATAGTGAATGTCTCTTCTACCTAGAGGCTCACCAGTTAATATATGGCCACCAGTATGGATGATGCCACTGCAGCCTCACAACATATCTCAGTCTATATCATCCAACAGTGAACACGCCAAGGAAATGTTTTTGGATAAACATATTCAGAACTTTTGTTCATGTCAGGCTTGCTGACAGACATGCTCGATAAATTGTCATAAATTAATATGATTAATATCCTCTCTAACTGGGTAGCCAGCTTTGTTCAAGTGTTCACAGCATGTCTTGATGGATGACTTCCTCTCTTGGAGCTTGGTCTCCAAGAGAGGAAGTCATCCATCTCCAGTGTAGGAGTTCCTCAGAACTCTAATTCCTATAATTATGTTATGCTTGAGGAATGCAGAATGTGGAATGCAGACGCTATAATGCTTTTTGAACTTTTCCACGGATTCTGACATATGCAATGTGGAAAGGTGTTGCATAAGGTGGTAGATATGGGCTAGAACTGCAAACAACTGATTTGGATTAGGGAAGGGCTGATGGAACGATATCAAACAGGGGTGCTCAGAGGTTTTTTGCACCCTAAGGATCGGTACTTGTTATTGCTGTTCAATTTTTACATTAGTGATATTGAGAAGGATTTGACAAAAGACATGCAAAGAAATAATTCTCAGTTCAGTGTGTATAAAGTTATGCATTTTGGTGCGCTGAGATATCCAATGGCATATTATACTTGGGGATTATGCTAGAAGAAGCTGATGAGGCTACGTATCTTGGAGTTTTAGTAGATAGGAAATTGAAGTTCAAGGACCATATAGCAAAGCATGCAATGTTGAAACGAACATTGACATTTAATTAAAGATTAAGTCATTTTGCCGCTTCATAAGTCCTTGATGTAACCTCCCCTGAGGTATTTTGCTCAGACCAGGTGCGTTTTCTAAAGTAAGGCAGAGAGGGTTAAAGGTGATATTGGGATTGTGGGATGTAAATTATGAGCACAGCAGGAGAACTAGCAAGTAGGAGAAAGAGGAATGGTATTATAGAGACTATAAGCTTCTGGAAGGGTCATAGGATACTGGTTGATATTTTGTTTCTTTGTATGGAAGATTAAAGGACAAAAGGGCATTCATGGAAGTTGAACATCAATGCAATCTAGAAAGAGATGAGAACTAGATTTTCTCTCATAGAATGGTATATGATTCGAATGGCTTATATCGGAAGGGATGAATGCGCGTAGTTTGAATAGTTCAAGAACAGTATTATTGTGTCACTTCCCTCAGTAAGTTCCTGACTCCAGGGAGCTTCTGGTAATAATAATAATAATTATTATTATTATTGTGTACAGTTTTGTGTAATGTCCTGATTATGTTGTGTCAGGTTGAATATTGAGTTGTACTATCTGTTCATTGTGTTTTTTTTTTTTTTTGGTTTAACACTTCTTTAATACATGCTAATAAGTAAGGATACCAAAAGAATCATAGCTGGATAACTATAAGGATAACTAAAGACTAAGCAGACGAGACCTCTGCTTAGCCTTTTAAGGAATGTGAATTACCTATCAGGGCTTCTGACTTAGTGTCCACTCCTTACCTACTTGTGATACACCCTGTTAGCAAGGTATCCATTCTGGGTACTGAATTCTGAAATTATTGATGAGATTGTTCAGATCAACGTTGTTTCCATCTAATAAAGGAAATTAGGTGTTTCTCTTATAGCAATACAGTCAACTCTGACTATACAAACCATCATTGCAGCGAAAGTAAACATAACTAGCTATCAAATACTCCTGGCTAAGGTAACAACCTACTTCTTTCTTTGATAGATGTTTCTACACAGAGCACTAAATTTATATCTTATAATTATTGGAAAAATGGGAAAACAATATCTTGCCTATGGCATCCTGAGAATTCTTTAGGTATGCTTTATTACAGAGAAATGTTCTTTCTTGTTGATACAAGCATGGTAACATGAGACACCACCTCTGGTGAGTGGACAATAGCGCCAGATATATATGGGAAGCAGCAAGAATTTATCCCTTAGATCATAGAAAATCATACACTAAACTACAGAAGACAAACAGTCAAACGGCAAAAGTTAGCATTAATAAACTGATAAATTGCCAATTAAGAAACTAATTATGATAGCACCACCGCCATCATCATCCCTTTCCTGATATATCTTAAGCAGTGTGTAGGATACAATGAAGTATTAATGATTGCATTTGCATTAGTACTAATTTGCATTAGTCTGTAGTCGATTAATTTTTCATTTTTCACTTAGCTCTCAAATCCATAAGTTAAACTTTATTTAAACATACAGCTAATTTAGTGATCGACTAATTTCTCTCTTATTTCATATAAATTTATTCAACTGGCTTCTCAAGATGCTGATAGTATACATCGAAATCAACGACTAAAGTTGTATTCAGTAAAATCAGAAGAGATGAAAATAGTAATCCATTATATTTTCAACTGCATGTTCGGCAAACTTAATCTCCTTTCATATTTCTAACCGTGCTTTATAATTTAGCACTAGGCTGTACTGCAGAACTCGTCAATTCAATTCCCATACATTTGTCTTTTTATTTCTTCTATGTGAACTACTTTGTTGTTTTAAGGATACTTGCGACATAAGACTGAATGATATAATCACGTAATCACAAGAAAGATATTTATTTAACCAAATATTTCGGTCTGGAAATAGCAGACCATCGTTAGAGAAGAAGCAGTTCTTCTCTACTTAAGGCTAAACTTCCTCCTTCTAACATATCTCCTTCTGAAATGAAATCTTTACAGTCCTTGAGAAAAAATAATCACCTCATTATCAGTAAAGCTGACAAGGGAAAAGCAACAGTAGTTATGGACTCAGTAAATTACAGAAGAAAACTTTCTCTTTTGCTTCGAGATCGCTCCACATATCAAGAAATTGATTATAATCCAACCAACAGACAACTAAAGAAATTAAATTCTCTCCTTGATGAAGTCATCAGTTTGGATAAAGACACAATTGAAAGACTTAAAACTCATTTTGCAAGACCTCCTAGATTTTATGGCCTTCCAAAAATCCATAAGATTGACTATCCTCTTCGTCCAATAGTAGATTGCATTGATTCTCCTACTTACCGTATAGCCAAATATCTAGCTAAATTACTGAAATCTTACATTGGCAACGCAACTCGAGTTCTTTTTTAAAAAACTCCTCAGATTTCTTAGAAAAATTAAAAGATGTCTCATTACAACCTACAGATCTTATGGTTAGTTTTGATATAGAATCTTTATACACCAATGTACCTCTTAAGGAAACTTTAAAACTACTTGCTGACATCTTTCCTCAAGATATTATAAAACTTTTCGATTTCGTTATACATTCTGGTTATTTCATATGTCAAAACAAATTTTATAGCCAAGTAGAAGGAACAGCCATGGGAAGTCCTCTTTCTCCAGCTTTAGCCAACTTTTATTTAGAACATTTAGAAAAAGTCCTCTTCACATCTAGTTTCCCTCTACCATCTTTTTGGGTAAGATATATAGATGACATATTTGCTATTTGGCCTCACAGTAAAAACACTTTATCTTCCTTTTTAAACAGTATTAATTCCTTACATCATCGCATAAAGTTTACTATGGAATTAGAAGAAAACAACCAGTTATCTTTTTTAGACGTTCTCCTCATCCGATCATCTTCAAATATTCTTACAACTACAGTATACAGGAAACCAACATTCACAGGTCGTTATATTCTGAAAGAATCAGCCCATCATCCATGTCATAAAACAGGAATTATAAAATGTCTCATCAAAAGAGCCAAAACTAATTGTTCTACTTTTGATTATCTACAGAAAGAACTTTCTACTATCCAGCAACACATGAAACTCAATGGCTTTTCTGAAAAAAGTATTCAACGTCTTCTTACATCTTATAATCCTCCACAAAACAACAAAGATTCAATACGTCGAGTACCTATTCCTTATATCTCCGGTATTTCAGAACCTATCGCAAGAATTTTGAAGAAATATGATTTAACAGCTACGTATTCTCCTATTAACAAATTGTCTTCTCATTTTCCTTCTCCTAAAGACAAACGCTCAACTTTATCTCTTCCTGGAGTTTATCAAATTCCTTGCAACTGTGATCTCTCTTACTTTGGACAGACTGGACGTTCTCTTGAAAAAAGAATCCAAGAACATCAATCATCCATTCTTCACAATAAACCTGAAAAGTCTGGTTTGGCTCAACACGGGATTGAAACTGACCACAGCATCCTTTGGTCCAAGACGCGCCTCTTACATAGATCCCGTTACAGGTTCGAACGTTTGTTCAAGGAAAGCGTGGAGGCCTTGCTCCATCATCCCAACCTGAATCGTAATGACTGCATATCTATATCAAAAATCTGGGAAAGCCTAATCAAGATTACTCATTAATTTTTTTTTTTTTTTTTTTTTTTTTTTTTTAATAGCAAATTCAATCATGTTTCTACTTCAAAATATTTCGTTTCATACTTAGTGATATAACATCACGCGGCATGTTCTAATTTCAACGATCTATTGTTAGTATTCTAGCTTGTATATTTTTTAAACTGTTCTTGTAATACCACCGACGATGGTCTGCTATTTCCAGACCGAAATATTTGGTTAAATAAATATCTTTCTTGTGATTACGTGATTATATCATTCATGTGAACTACTTAGCAATCAAAACATATTGGAAACAGCTGTGTGATTGCATGTTTCATATACCCGGCGGTAGATGGCAACGTGTGTCTTTAATATTAACTTACGACAATGTTAGTGGTAAGTGACAACTGACATACGTTTTTTACTATTGAAAATTAATTCGAGATGGAATACTAAATTATAGAAATTATGAAGTAAGGAGTATGAAGAGACTATCAAATAAATAATTAATTCAAGCAAGTAATAAATTTAACTAGGGAATAATTGCAATTTAAATAAACGTTGTTCGAAATTTCCTGCATAGTCGAAATAGTCCCTATTATAAATAGTAAATTGTTGAAACCAACCATAAAGCACAAAACGCAAGGTATTAGAACTTGATTATATAAATAAGAACTTGTTTATATAATAGAACTTGATTATATATAATAATGATAAAATAATAATAATAAAATTAAGAAAATCTCATGCTATCTCCCCCCCCCCCCAGCCGGGAATAGGCGAAGTCGTGTTAGTTTTTGAAGATTGGTAACAGCCAATTTCCACCCTTACCAGTCACTGATCGATAGATTTTAATAATTTTCAAACAACAACTTTCTATGAAATCCGTCCAGCTAGAGTAGAGTTCTTAATTCCTACAAATGACAACAACAACAATTTATTTAATTTATTATTATTTTTAGTAGACTGACGTCTGATGTTTTATTTGCCAATATTTTGGACACAAAGTAGTTTAATGCTTCGTTGTATAAATATGTGGTTAGTTTGATAACCGTTGTATTTATTCGGGAATGAGCCAAAACATGTAAGCCTATTTTGACATTCTCATAAGGGCTTTTGCTTCCTCGAACTTTGTCTTATCAAGAAATGAGCACATGCTATTCAAATCATGGTGTGCTGTTAGTACTTCGAACGAAGATTCTATCCAAATGAAAAACTCTTAGTCCTTTCATTTGCAAACGATAAATATCACTTCTTCATCGTGACTCCGCTACGCAGGCGCCCTCTCGTGTTTTAGTGATGCACTTTAACAGTTCTGCGAAAATGTATAATTTCGGAATGTGCCATCTGATAGGACAAAATAAGATTAGGAGAAAAACAATAATCAAAATATTCAATGCGGTCCATTCGTGAGAGCAAATAGTTTTTGATGCGAAATAATGTTAGGAATCACTCTTGCTGGCAATTTAACGTTACCAGAAAAAACAACTGGACATGTATCACAAATGAGGAAATATACACTCAGTTTTTAAAATTGTGAATAAATAATAGCATATCCCTTTGAGGCATGCTGTACAATATGACTCATAGGCAATATATTCATTACTTAAAACATCTACTGATGTTTTGCTGCCATGTCAGAAGTCATCCAATAGGAAAGGGATGTGAAAATCGTTAACCATGCACAGTCTTCCTTTAATATAGCGATTTCCTCGTTCCGATTTGATTTTTCTTTTAAATTTCATTGAATAAATTAGAAAAAAAAATTATAAATGCCTTTACGGGAAAATTACTAAAGATAGGTTGAGGAACACTGGTTTAGATGATTCTTTGAAATGGCCATTTGATGTCTGGAGACCAAACATTGAATTTTTTCAAAACGCGTTACGTCCCTAAAGGAAAACTGGTAGTCTCACACTCGGTGATTAATTCATCTAGCGACCTAAAAGCATTCAAAAAATCTCCATGCGGTTCGATTCCACAGCCTGTTGATTGGGATAATTACCTGAGTATCCAGGAAGGCAAATTTATTTCAGTAATAGAGTCAAATGAGGTCATACCACACTCAAAAGTATCATCCAAATTGATTGCAGTTATGAATTCGCAAGAGATTCGGTTGGAAATTATAATTGCTGAGTCAGACAGTTTCCATTTTCTGTTGTACGTGTCCATCTTCCTTAGAGAAGGTTGCTCTTTGCATGCAGTGTGCTGAATGTATTTTGTTGTAGAGCATACTCGCTCTCAGAGCTACTTCTTTCTTACTTTATTTGATGAGTATTCACAAGTGCCATTATCCTTTTCTTCTAGAAATTTAGAAGTTTCCGATAGGACCAGACTTAAGCCGATTTAAATTAAAATTTTTTTTATAAAGTTTTTTTTTTATTATTATTTTTTATTTTTTCATTTAAATAAAAAATGATGGTACAACATGACAAAATTTCATGCCGGCTGGGGCGTCGCCCGGTTAAACAAGGCTCCCGTTGTTTTCGCCAGGGAACCAGGGCGAACAGCGAAAAGTCAGCTACTGGAACAAATCTGAAAACAAACCCCAACTCAACATCACCAGAGTTAAAGATCGGTACTATCAACGTAAGAAGCCTGAATGGCAAAGAAATGGAGCTAACTGAGGAATTAGATAAGTACCAGATCGACATAATAGGGGAGACTGAAACAAAAAAAAGACCAAAACTGGTGAGATCTTTCTGAGCCATAAATACAAAATGTTATATTCAGGCAATGACAATCAACGAAAAGAAGGAGTAGCCATAGTATTCAACACAAAATATGAGGCTAATCTTCTTGAATGGCAGGCAGTCTCAAGTAGAGTGATATGGGCAAATATCAGAATGGGGAACTGGACAATGAGACTTATTTGTACATGTGGTACCACAGAAGGCTCTACTAAGGTAGAAATGGAGGAATTTTTTGAGGCTCTAGAGAAAGCTACTGACACAATGAAAAAGGAAAAGTTGGTCCTTGTTGGGGATCTAAATAGCAGAGTAGGAAATGATTGTGAGACATACAAAAATATTTTGGGAAACTTTGGGGAAAAGAGCAAAGCTAATAATAATGGCAAATACCTGTTGGATTTCTGCTCAAGACATGGACTGGTTATTACTAACACCATGTTCCAACATAAAAATGTACAGAAATTCAAATGGAGAGAAGAGGCAAGGAATAAGAAAAGTCTCATTGACTATGTTATTGTTGATAGTGATGTTTTCTCCCTGGTGCAGGACACCAGAGTGTATAGAGGATTTGAAATTGGAAGTGATCACTATTTAGTCTTGAGCAAAGATAAAACTGAATTTCATATTGAATAGAATAACATGTAAGAAAGTTTTAAAGGGAATAAAAGTCGAGCAGCTCTCAGATATGAACTGTAGACTAAAATACACAAAGATTATTGAAGAAAAAATGAAAGAATTTGAGAACAGGAAACAAACCTTGGAGATTCAGTGGCAAACTCTGAAGAAAACATTGATTGATTCTGCCAGAGAGGCATGTGGTGAGGTTGTCTGCAAGGATAGAAAAATCAGAACTCCCTGGTGGACACAGGAAGTTAAAGAGGCAGTGAAGGAAAAGAAGAAATCATATTAAAAGTTCCTGTCAAAATAAGTCAGCTTGTGCTCTTAGAGAATTTGGAGAGAAATGCAAGAATGCTAAACACTGTGTAAAACTAGCTAAACAAAAGTCATGGGAAACCTTCGGCAAGAATATAGAAAATAAATATCAAGAAGGTGGCAAAATATTCTGGAGGTTGTTGAAGAAGCTTAGGAATGGAGGAAAGTGTGCTGTAAAAGGAGTTAGAGATGATAAAGGTGACATGAAAACGGGAGAAAAAGATATCCTTGAAGTATGGAGTAATTACTTTGAAAAACTGCTAAATGAAACAAGCAGTGATGACAGCACAGTGGTAAAAAACACTGACCAGGCATGCAGTCAGGAATAGATATCCATACTTGAAGTACAAAAAGCCATCAAAGGCTTGAAATGTGGAAAGGCAACAGGAGTAGATGATATTCCACCAGAAATGCTGAAGTATGGTGGTATAAGAGTCTTACAGTGGCTGCACTGCATAGTTCAGAAAGCCTGGAGAGAGGGACGAATTCCTGATGATTGGAGTAGAGCTCTCATAGTACCCATTTATAAAAAGGGAAATAAAACTGCACGTGAGAATTACAGAGGTATTTCCCTACTGAGTGTTCCTGGGAAGATCTATGCAAGTATACTTGAGAAACGGTTGAGAAGAATTGTGGAAGAAAAGCTTGGTGAAGAACGAGCTGGATTCAGCCCAAATAGAGGCTGTCAGGATCAGATCTTCACTTTACGACAAATAGTCGAGAAAGCATGGGAATATAACAAAGATCTGTATTTAAGTTTTGTCGATTTGGAAAAGGCATATGACAATATTCCAAGAGAGAAGCTATTCAATACGCTGCAGTTATATGGTGTCAATGGGGCATTATATCAAGCAATACTTAGTCTTTATTTGAGTTGGAAGTCAGCAGTTAGAATTGAAAGAAGTACAGGAAGATGGTTTAATGTTAAATCTGGTGTGAGACAAGGATGTACATTATCCCCTCTGATATTCATTATCTATATGGATCATATTATGAAGGAAAGTGGTATTAAACCTGATATCAAAATTGGAGATGTTAATGTCAGCTCTTTGCTTTATGCGGATGATGTTATACTTCTAAATAAATCCGCTACAAGTCTGCAAGATTCTCTGACTAAACTGAATAGCTGTTGTAATAGATATGGTATGAAGGTCAGCAATAGAAAGACAAAGAAAATGTAAATGGGTAGAATCATTAAAAATATCAATTGTGTTGTGAATGGAGAACCTGTGGAACAAGTAAAACATTTCAGCTGTTTAGGCACGATTTTTACTGAAGATGGTAAATTAAATATAGAAATAGACAACAGAATCAGCAAAGCTGGTATGGTGGGAAGTCAATTGAATAAATTCATATGGAATAAGAGAGAAATTACTCGGAACACTAAATTTGCTGTATACAAGACAGTGTTCAAACCAGTTTTAACTTATGGATCTGAGAGCTGTGTCAGAAGTAAAACACTTGACCAAAGACTAGAGACAACAGATATGAGAGTCCTGAGAAAGATTAGAGGCGTGAACAGATGGCATCAATGGCAATATCATATTAAAAACGAGGATATTAGGAAAGAACTTGACATTGTCAGTATCCGGGAATGCGTTAGCAGAGCTAATCTCAGGTGGTATGGTCACTTAAACAGAATGGAAGAGGAAAGTTTAGCAAAACAAGTGTTCTCTGCCAGGTTGGCAGCAAAACGATCCAAAGGAAGACCAAGATATAGGTGGATTGATAAGGTACAAAGTGCCTTAGACGATAGAAATATAAGATCTGATAATGTTGGAGTCTTAACAAGTAACAGACTGATTTGGAGGAAAATTGTAGATAGGAAATTAATAATGATGTAATTTTTTTCATGTAGTACTATCATATCCTGTACACCCCCTTTGGGGGTACATGGCAGGAATTTGATGATAATGATGTTGATAAAGTTTTCCTAAACAAAAAAATAAGGAAAATTTCTTTATAATTAGTTTCTTGTTTCCCAAAAGTGTAATGAATAATATTATTTAATTTTTAATATTGTTCAACAACATGCGTTACCGATTCTTAATTATCTGAAATTAGCTCCTCCTCCACACACACGAAAACGATCCCAAATTTAGATGCTGTATTTGCTAGAGTCAATATAGGGTCAATTCTTCCTAATTGACCCACAGAAAGCTGCATTTTATGATGTGACGAACAAGTCAAATGTGTGCTTGATGCCATTTATCGGTGTTGATGATCTGAAAATTATTTATTGCCTAATGGTTTGGGAAGTGCATTAGTGTTTGTGTTGGAGACTCCTGTTATGAGCCAGTCGGTCGTATGTTTTTTTTATGATCTGCTTTGTCTACAAAGTAGAGCATATACGGCAAACAAATATACCCCTTCAGTTATGCTTTGCTTTATATATAAAGCAGAACATAAAACATACATTCGTCCGTACGTTATCCTTAAGGTAGTGCTTTATCTTCTTATGTGACTCGATTCCTCTCTGAGAGCCGTTCATTTTTAAAAATTTGTATACATGACATTTTTTTCACCTCTGCTACGAGTAATGTTAGGCTGCTTTTAGCTCATACACAGTAGCTTTACCATACATCTCTTACTGAATACCTGGACTCTTTGTCACCTGCAAAGGATTAGCGACCATGGCAACAGAAGAGCTCGCCACTGAAATGAAGAAGAAAACTAGGGACACCACCACTCTACACAACGAACGAAGACTGACCTTATAGACCGAAAAACAAGCCGGTGATTTTCATTACTTTCGCCAATATAACAGCTTATCTAAATTTTTGTCTTCGCTTAAACAACCGACTAAATAATACTTCAACTAAGAATTCACAATCAATTTCATTTTCCTGGAGAATTAAAATGTTATTTTCGTCACTAAAATGCACACCGTTGGATAAATATTTGAAAGAGATTGCCTTGATGACAATTCAAAGAAAATGTCCAGCTCAGCAACTGTGGAGTGTATTTCAATAACGAACAGAGAATAGACAGCTGAAAAAGGACATTATATCTGTCTTATCGCTTAGACGAAGTTCTAGGAGCACTCTTATCCAAACGTTTATCCAGAAAAATTTCTCATCAGTGGATTCTACGCCATATAGATATTTAATAACAATAATAATAATAATAAAGCTATCTATATATCTGTCTGCCATTTTTAAATGAAAAGTTTCATACAAAATAAAGTGTAGCACGTACGTACAGTGGAGGCTACAGTACAGCTTGCGTACTCCTAATAAGCTCAAAATTCCAACTTAGAGAATCGCATCTCTCACTCTTCTGCAAACATATCCGAATATTCTGAGAACAGATCATCACAGATACCTTAGACATTGCATCAAGCATTTGCAACTACACACGCAGCCAAGAACCCTACGATACATATAACAAGAGATACAAATAAGAAACTTCCTCTTCGGACACCAGCTGCACTTTTTATTTTAAACAAACAAGAGATAAACAATACCCATCACTCACAGAGTCGGAAAAATGAGGGGCTTACGCAGAAAACTACAAAGCAGGCTTTTCTTTCAGCACTACTATAAATAGGAAAGAAGAACCCTAGCCCATATGCTAGGAAGAGTGTAAACAAACTGTTAAACCTTTTGGAGAAGAACAGTGTACTTCATGTAACAGAAATTGATCCAGAACTGTAATGTCTTCTCTGTTACAAGAAAGACTGATTCTTTCATTATTATCATTACTTGCCAGTGTTCTGTTTCTTTCTAACATGTGTTTTCTAAAATGTAAATAGTCTTTGGTTAAATAACAAAAAAATTCTAAAATTATGAAAAATAGAATAAAAATAAATTGGAAAAAATAATAAAAATACTCCTCAGCCTACCCAAAATAATACCCAAACTCTTTCCATTTAAACAAATACTTCCGTATTTATTTGACCATTCGAGGCATGCATGCAAACATTAGTGACATCCATCACCTCTTACAGACATCAAAATCTTGTCTCTTTTTCATAACAGAACCTTAGACATCCTTCACGACCACAGTCCGCCTCAACTGTCCCAACTATATCCTACACGATGCATACCGCAAAAAGGAAGAACAAGTGCTTCCGTGAAATTTGATATCCCCTTGTCAAAGGCTCAAGATTTACTCACCTCACTTTACAGCCTTCATTTGCTGCCTTTATCACTATTTTAACTCTAACAATCCTACTGACCTTTTTTTGACAACCTATTACTAAAAATTGATTTCTTACAAACACATTATCCAAATTGTGCGATTGACATCCTTGGGGATTTTAACGCGCATAACAGAAAATAGCTGCCCTACTCTAACTTCATAGATCAAGCTGGAAGGGAAGCTGAATCATCTGCCATCAGTCGTGACCTAACACTAATAGTCAATCTGCCAACCAGAATACATGACAATACTCATCATTTTACCAGTATTCTTGGCCTTTTAAACCAGCTCTCCCTCCAAATACACTGTGGACGTATGCTCTCCCCTCGGCAAGTCTGACCACAATCTTATTCAACTCTACTTCTCTACAGTTCATTCTCCTCTCAGCCAATCTCAGATACCCTATGGCGCTATAATTGTGCCAAATGGGATGATTTCCGGAAATTGTATGCCACTTCTCCATGTCAGATTACTGCTTTCGCTCTCCCGATCCTGCACTGAACCAATAACCGAAATAATCCTCACCGGAAAAGTGCCTTCATTCCCCACTCCACTGCAAAATCCCGATCTGTATCCAAACCCTGGTTTTGAAATGCAGCTTATGTTCAATGACTTAAATTAAAAACTTCAGCTTCTCATTCAGCTTACGCAACAACCAGAAACGTGTAAAAATTATCAACGATTCTAAATTAGACTTTATAAAAATCAAATGCAATAAACTTGCCTCCTGCTCAACTGCCAGTAAAGTCTTCTGATCCCTTGCTAATTCTGTCCTTCCCTCTTGCATCCTGATGTCACTATGGCAATCTTACCCAAGGAAAAGACAGATCTCTTGTCATCAGATTTTTCCTCCAACTCCTGTCTGGACTAACAATATCAAATCACTTCTCGTACTTCCACAACCTAGTCACCATGCCTTCTCTGAACTTTCGCCAAAAGGACATCAGAAAAACCCTATTTGCTCTTGATACTAATAAGGCTCCTGGTTCAGATGGTATTCCTCTAGTTGTATTTATTTCAGACTTGTGCTTCAGAAGTGACACATCCTGTATCGCCTATATAAACTGTCATATTCTGCTGGCATTAATCCAACAGTATGGAAGCAAGCCTATATCCAGCTTGTATCCAAAAAAGGAGACAAAAGTCAACCATCTAACTGGTTGATTACCTCTTGCTCCCAACTCAGTACTTTTAAAAGTGATGGGAAGGTTATCAATAACCAGCATCTTCAATTCCTGGAGAATTAGCGAACACCAATATGGATTCCGCCATTCTCGTTCTATAGCCGATATCATAGCTAATCTCTCCACCCTTTAGACACAGGCCGTGAAAAGATTTGTAGAAACTTGATATCACTCAACGATATTTCAGTCATTTGATCGTGTTTGCCATTGAGGTCTCCTGAACAAGCTGCCATCTTATGGATTCCCTTCTACACACTGTGATTGGATGGACGGCTTCCTCATGGGTCGTTCATTGTGTGTCATGGTATATGACTTCCTCTCATCATTTCATCAATGCTGGAGTGCCCAGGGCTCCTCTTCCTCCTTGATATCAATAACTGCCTTTGTCTGATTTCAAATCCTATTCACAGCTTCGCTGATGGCAGTACTCTTCGTTCGATAAATTCTGCAGTATCCTAATGTTAGATCCCTCAAGATCTTCCATAACCAGTGAGTTGATACTGACCTCCTCAACACCCTCAAATGGGGTGAATATAACTTAATAAATTTAATAATAAAATATAAGCCTGTCTTATTACCTGCAAGAAAAATCCTACCTCATCCCCTCTTATTTTTGAAAACATTTCAGTTTCTTTTCAAGACCAATACTCTTTTCTTAGATCGACTGTCACATCCAGTGACAGTCGTTTATCCTGGCATAAACATATTAAATACATAAAGTTTATCCTGGCATAAACATATTAAATACATAGCGTTTTCATCTTCTAAAAAGCTTGTCGTTCGTTTCCTTGATCTCTGACATATTCAAGGAATAGTCATCTGCATAGTTTCCGTTGTAGGTTTGCATGAGGTTTTCCTTTGATCCCAAAGTTTAATGGTTATGATTATTTTTTCTCTTAGGTGTTTTAGGTGAAACTGTAGATAATGACTTCTGCAATGAAGAAGGTAGTTGCATCTTCTGTGTATTTTCTTATCTGTATGTAGTGAGTGTTAGTAGCCTTCTGAATGGCTGTGTATTTGATTGCACGCATCCTGGGCAGAGCTGTTCATTGCCTTGTTTATAGAGCAAATCTGATATATGGTATAAGATTCGAAGTACATTTCAGAATATACAAAACTCGGAATCTAGAAGCTGTAATTTGTTGAGCTTTATTTATTTTTATTTATTATTTTAAGATTATGGATCCATCCGTATTTTATAGCCAAATATAAAAAGAAACTTAAGGAAGTTTCGAAAATTTACCAGATAACTTGAACAAAATCTTCGGCGTCAGAGTTGCCATGGTATGCACTACTTAAAAGATACAAACTTTGCCAAAGAGCTCTCATCAGAGACCAGTCAGAAACCCAGAGAAGAAAATCACTCCAAATACCGTAACAATCCATGTCAGAAGTGAACTCTTTGTAGGTGCATAAACAAATGACTAAAATATAGTTTCGAAAGGCTTCAATTTCGCATAATTAAGATGATAAAATGGAGGATATTATGGATCCAACCATGAGAACCAACGAGTTTGAAGCAGCTGTTAGGCCAGTGAAATCTAATTTAATCGCTAATAAAAGACGCACATACTGGCTCCTGGACAGAGCTCGCGTGTTTTAAGTTGTGCAAATCAAAGAAGCTCCATTGTCGAAGGTTATATTCTCATAAATTCCCTAGAAAACGTTCGAAAAGTTCGTAAGCTTCTTTTTATGTTTGGCTATAAAATATAGATGAATTCATGAAATACTCTAGTATCAAGTTTGAAATATGCCAAATTGAAGCCTTCCGGCTCTATATTTTATTAATTATTATTTTATATTTGGTATTGCAAGATATTGTTGTACAATATCCTTTCTTACCAGGCACCAAACGTCTGGTTTCGTGCTTCCTACCGTAAGAAATGTCCCAGTAGAAATTAAATTATTTACGTATGGATGTAACGAAGTAGACTGGTTGAATACAGGACCATCAGGTGGCGCCATATTTTCTTGTATTCAGTTGATGTTATGAGTAAAGAAGTGCGAAATAATAAGAGTTAAAACGCAAGTTGGCTGGAATTTCTGATGCAGATTTTTATTTTTTTTTAAATGTGTTTCCCACTCACAAAAGGTGATAAACCCATAGTATATCAGTACAGTGGGCGAGCTAGGGAATTTTTAATCATTTACTATTTTATTGATTTTTCACATAGTTCAGAACACCTGCTCTAGAGACCAAACATGGAAACCACTCAAGCCACTTCAGGCCTCCAATAAGTAGTGCGATGGTCCTGTCCTGGCCGATGAAATTCATCTTTCATCTAATGATAATCCCAAACATTCAAGGCGGAATTTCAACCCCGTAACCTGTTTGTTGGAGAGCGTGTACGTTAACTACTCGGCCAACCATTTGAATGGCTTGGGCTTTGGCAAGATCTGAATAAGGTTTTTGGATTTCGAGTTTTGCTTTTCATGTGTTAATGCCATTTTACATTAAAAAACAAAGGAATATCAGTCTATTGTCACATAATTCACACCTCAGTTCTTTCTAAAATAATGGAGCAAGGTCAAATACATTGACCTTCATTACTACCTGGAGGAACAGAAACGAATCAAATGCCACTAAATTATACAATCTAGCACTCTTTATCTACAGCGGATCTCTTACCAAGGCAACATAAAAGTTGTATTTACTACCCTAAGCAAGCCTTCACCATTAAAGAGCTATTAGTTAGATGAAACCCAGTTTACTCTGTCATATAACCAAAAAGAAACATAACATTAGTTAAAAGAAAACCAAAATGTCTTTTACCTTATAACAGTTGCATATGAACGTTCAACGACATGCTGGAAACGACTTATTCACCTAAATTGTGACTTATTCACCTAAAAATCTCCAGTAGCCAATCAGAGATAGTTAGTCCATGACTATCACTAATTGCACATTACGTGCGGTGAAGAGAGGCGACTGAGAAGTGTCGACATTTCGTAGTCCCTAACACTATGTTTACTGTCTGAAAATAGCGTGGGTTCTACGGTCGATTTTCTTGAGTTTACGGGACGAAAAGCCCGAGTTTCAGGATGAAAAAACCGCTTCCGCGTGCCAGAGATTAACCAGGGAACAAATCGAAAAAAAGGCTTAGTAAAAGTTCCTCTAGAATTGAACTCACTACGCTTTCTCTTCGGCCGATCTAGCGCCGTGGAAGACACATGCCAATTCCACAGAGCTACGCAGGTGCTCTAAATAGTGCTATAATATCAAAGTTTAATGCCCCCCCCCCCACACACACACAACGTTCTTCATAAGAACGTTGTATGTTCTTATGAAGCAGTTTAACGTAGAAGCGATTTGAAGTAAGATGTCAGCTTTGGTCATTGTAATATATATTTTAAGATATAATGTAGTTAAAATATCCTTTTTAAAAGACTTGACTTTTAACGATGTCGTTACTTCTCAGTATATTTAACATATTTTAAGTATATCTTCTGTAATCCTAATCGTAAGCAGAAAGGATTGCGCATCTAGTAGATTTAAAAAAAAAAATAGTGTACCGTAGGTTGCAGTGAGCAGTTTCAAATAATGGCGTATGGTTGCCCAAGTCTCTAAGGCCCAACTTTTAATCAAGTTTTCCACACACCATGAAGTTTAGTGGTTTCGCTAGTTACGATTCAGTGTCGCGTGCGACGAAATAGCCTCCATTTACTCCGTAAATGCTCTTTCATAATAACAGTCTACTCGGAATGGGATGTAAATGCTATTTCTGTACATCTCAGGACCTTTTATATCAACACGTGGTATAATAATTCTGTTAACATGGCGTGAAACTAAGCTAACATGTCCATCTGGGAGGATGATTTCTATCACTTCGCACCACTTTAGGTTTTCCACATTTACACAAAATCTGTTACACACACACCTCGATATTTTATATACTTCACGGTATAATTAAATGTACGTTTTGTGTAATATTCGTTGGGAATGTGAGCAATATGTTTAAAGGTCGAATTAAGATTACAACGAGATCTTCGAATGATTAGTTTCTAATTTGGAGGGGGGGGGGGTCGTGGAAGGTTCAAAAATCATACTACTCACACTTCCGATCTTTTGCCTAATCTACTATTGGGATTTATCTATTGGGATTATCAATAGTAAATCACTGATGTACTGAAGAAAGAGATTAGTACATCAGCGATTTACTATTGATAATCCCAAATCCTATCCATAGTTTTCCGATAAATATACACCACATGTTGCTTCTTAATTCTTCTTCTTCATCCTTAATTCTTCTTCTTCATCCTGCTTCTTAAGCCAAGCAACGTTCAACCAGCCAACGCTTCAGAAGCTTCTGTGACTAATACTTGAAATTCTACCCACCATATTATCCATGTGGGAAGAACAGAAATCTAATGATCTTTTACACAAAAAAAATAGTCCAATCTTCTCTTCCCCTAAAAATAGAAACTCTTTCCTCAGTTTTGATATTATCCACATTCTTCGACGTACAATTATTATTCAGTGATTAATTGCTCGAGAACAATCACATACAGGGTGTTCGGGATAAATTTGACAGTTTCGTAAGGAAAAAGAAAATCTTCTTTGTATCTATTAAATTTAATGAATTGACAAAAAAACATTACAGGCAGAGTTAATTACAATACTATCAACAAGATTTACTCAAAATAACCACCATTAGCATCGATCACAGCTTCAATTCTGCTTCGGAACCTCGAACAAGCTGATGCTACAGTCTCCCTGGGAAGGGCCGCAAAAACTGTTTTAATTTTATCCATTAACTGGGCTTTTGTATTACTGGAAGTGCGATTGGTGTCTTTTTCAACTGCGCCCCATACAAAATAATCCATGGGGTTAAGGTCTGGGGAGTTTGGAGGCCAAACATTTGGACTGGTGAAGTCGTAGAAATTTTCAGACAACCATTTTTGACTTTTCCCAGAGGTGTGGCAAGGGGCCGAATCCTGCTGCCATACATACGGCCTACCATTGGCTACCCTTGTTATCCAGGGCTTGACTACAGTTAGCAACTCCACGAACAAAGCCCGAATTCCAATGCCAAGGTTCTTCAACACCTGTTCCTGCAGATTTGCGAGGAATTCTGCTGTACGAACGCAATCAGATCGTCTGCTAGGGATCTTTCTTCTTGCTACATCCTCGTAGTCACCATTGCAAGTCTCTAGTTCATGCCTGATTGTTTTTACTGTATTCAGGGAGCATTGGGCAGCAGTCGTAATATCCTTATTTTGATGGCGGGCACGAATCATCATGATACAAGTTATTCTCTTCCATGATTCAGGTGGGTTCCAGCTATCCATCCTTTCTGACATCTTGTATATGAATGAAGAAGGGTCCAAACTTTTAAATGAAGAGAAGTGTGTGTTAATACATGTAACTTACGGAAAAATATAATTAATTATAAATATGTCAAATTTATCCCGAACACCCTGTAAGTCCATGGTCTCATAGACTTAGTTAGCTTCCACGTAAATACAGCCAACGAAACTAAATGATCCGATAGATCTGTTTTTATTCTGAGCGCCTTTTCATAGGGAAGTAGAAATGTAGATGTGGCAAGTCATTCAAGTCAAGTGGATCATTTTAGAGCATCGATAATAATTAGAAGCACGGAAACCATACTAGATGTAGTTCAATTTAACGGATCACAGGATTAACGATTTCAGCACACACATATGGATTGGACCTATTGGATGGAGTTATGTTTCCATTCTTCCTTTCCCATTTATTTGTTGGCTGTGGGGTTTCATTTTATTGTTTAAAAAAACAAAGTTCTAAGCTTAGTGAACTTCTGCTTCATCCTCCACTTCCTATCTTTCTCCTTTCCTCTGGCAGCCTCGTCATAAAGAAAAGTGTCCAGCAGTATAGTAGGGGAAAGCTGACTGTCGCATTAACATATCTCCTTTGTTTTACAGTCAGAAGAACAACGTGTCCATTTGTTACATAGACATGAGTTCAAATCTCGTCTACGTGGCCATAAGAACATTTCATTTAAAGTCCCTACGGAGGTGGAATTGTGTGTCCTCTCTCAAAAAAGAAAAGCACAATCGCACGGATTGTAACTATTAAGATTCAATCTTAGAGTAGCCGAATGTTCCTTATGTTTCTCGAAATTAATATTAATGTTGCGAATGTTCACAGCATTAAAACATTTCAGTGCACATAATTATAATTATTGCACTTAGCGAAATTCGTGTGGGCAATTAGAAGGCTTAAATGGATGGAACATTGTAAGCCTTTAAGAAATTCATAATATGTGTAAATCTTAATAATATATGTAATAGTAACTTGACATTTGTTATTTTCGTATACTCTTATTTTATTAAATGAATGACTTACCATTGCTACCGGTAGAGTGAGCAGTAAATGTCAGATACTAAAGAAAACGTAAAATTAAACACCGAAATGAAATTAGAAGAATTTCTAAATTTCTATACAGAATTGTGGACAGATAAATATTTTTAAAAAAGATAACTGGCAAATATTTAATGAAAATGAAAAGGAAATAACTAAAGAAGAATTAGAAATCAGCCTGAAAGAAACAAAAAAATGGAATCACCTGGAGAAGATAAGTTAGGCTTAGAATTATATAAATATGCAGGAATAAGGTTCAAAGAAAGACTCCTATTATTTTTAAATAAAATCTATTCAACAAGCAACCCACCAGTAGAATGGAAAAAAGCAATTTTGATTCCTATCTTTAAAAAAGGTAATAGAGATGACCCTAAACACTATAGAGGTATAAGTGTTCTAAATTCCTGTTACAAAATATATAGCAGAATTTTAAATAACAAACTAATAAAACATTCTGAAAACTTTATTTTAGAAGTACAGAATGGATTTAGGAAAGAACGATCATGTATAGACCCGGTCTTTTGCCTAAAATTAATAATAGAGAAAAGAAGAGAATACAATTTAGAAACGCATATTGCATTTATTGACTTTGAAAAAGCATTTGGCAAAGTTAAAAGAAACATATTATTTAACATATTAAAAGAAAGACAAATACCAAATAATATCCTAAAAGCTGTCACAAGTATATATGAAAATAATCAAATACAAATAAGATTAAATCATGAGCTATCATATACAAGAGAGATAAACCAAGGGGTCCGACAGGGATGTCCCCTCTCAGCAACTCTTTTTAATATCTACTTAAATGAAATAATAAGAAAATGGAGTAAAACGTTACATCAAGGAATTAAACTTTCACCTACAATTAACTTAAACACTCTCCTCTTTGCAGACGACCAAATAATAATTACAAATTCTGAAGATAACTTACAGAAAGCTATTTTAAATCTAAATGAGATATCCAAAGATTATGGTATGATAATATCAACGGAAAAATCAAAAACTATGGCCTTTAAGGGAAAAGATCCAGCAAGAACTAAAATAGTAATAGATAACAAGATCTTAGAACGGGTGAATTCATTTAACTACCTAGGATGTACGATCACATATGAAAATGAAAATGATATAAACGTAAAAATTGCAAAATATTTAAAAATAACAGGTGTAATTAACTCTGTATTTAAACCAAACCTAGTTCAAAAACAAACCAGACTAAAAGTATACAATACATTAGCCCTACCAGTCTTGTTGTATGGAAGCGAAATCTGGACAATAAAACAAAAAGACAAACAAAGATTAACAACAACAGAAATGAAGTTTATGAGAAAAACTGCAAAGTATACTCTATTCGATACAAAAGAATTTATGAAAATACAACCAGAGATTGCGCTGGAGGAGTGTCCAGCGCATTATACAGACAACCATTGAACATACCATGGTTGTCCAACAGAAACAAAGAACTATGGATGCCGTATGTAAAAGAACATTAGCATTAGACACTAAATGATTGGCTAAATATTCCCATGGATTGGTAAAGTTTTATTTCATTTATTTCATGCAAAAGAATGAAAATTTCGTCCTACAAGAGTATGACAAGAATAATAGAAAATCATGGGCCTGTTAAGATCAGCAACGCCCTTAAACAATGGCTGGATGATGTGTGTAAGTGAACATCGTTGCTTCATCAGATCCCATTCTTGTGAAATCTTTAGGATGTTTGTGATAGAAATCCACTGCTAGCAAATCTGGTGGAACTGCAGAAATTAATCATATTCATTGTGGGGGAAGGCAAAGATAGGACATCAACGAAACATTTCTGGCATCTCGTGAAATTGATGCTGTGCTGAAAGTTTAATATAATCCTTCACGTTATCTCTTAAAATAGCCACTCAGTGAATAGTTCACTGAATGGCAATTTTAGAGTGTTTTTTTTCCCCTTTAAACAAGGAAAGCATAGATTTTCAGGAGGCAAAAGAACCAGAACTTCTGACTAATAATAACCATCCCTTCTGTGGATGAGATTTTAGCTTCGGTATTTCTCTGGAACAGTCGAAAGATAAACAGCGACATATGCCTTAGGTTTGAAAAACCGGGTTCGTATTATGTCAGGACATAAGAAACATTTATAAAATTTTCCAGCTTTTCATACAGGTAATGGAAGTATTCATGTACGAACTCTCCTTCCAGAGGGTCAACACGTAATCATTATACGTCATGTGATTGGTTCAATGAACATACCAATGGCAGGCACTTATTTGTGGGTGAGGGAACATCTGAAATGAGATTTGACATGTTTATTGCAATTTAATTATTTGAAGAATCTTTCTGAGGAAGGATTCTTCAAATAATTAAAACGTAATCCAACAAGGATGTTGAAACCAAACTTAAAACCAAAACTTTTGCTTCTAGACAGTTTGTGATAAATCTACTTTATTCTAAAAAAATGAAGCACATTTTATAAACAGTTTCTCCTTTCTTCTCCATGTGCGATCAGTAAAAATATTCAAAAGTCTATGGGGGTTGTCTCGTTGCGTTTCACGGATTAGTCTTTTAATTTTTTTTCCCCTCAGAGTCTGAAGATATATTCCACTGAATTAAACTAATGAAAATTCAACGTGTTTTTCACTGAGAAACTTTTATTTCATATTTATGTCCACGAGCTGACAAAATTTCTTTAAAGTTTTCTGTTTGCACAGCACAGACACTAAAACTCTAAAATAGTTTCCCAACTCTTACACCAATGTCAGTGAGAACGTGAGCAGACTGGTCATGATACAAAGTGTATTAAGTATGCGTCACGTGTTGTGGACATCCTTTTCCGCCTAAGGGTTGAACAATACCTAGTTTTGCGCTTGGTGAAACAAAATACTCATGATATTAATTTTCATTACATGGTTCTACAGATAATTATTACAATAAAGCCTCTCTCTCTCTCTCTCTCTCTCTCTCTCTCTCTCTCTCTCTCTTTTGTAAAAGTATTGGAACGCGTCAAGTGAAGTATATTCCAAGTATTGGGCTGCAAACTATGACACCGAGGTGTCTTAGATAATTTGACATGTTCCCCCATCCCCTCGTGGGACTAGATGCATGTTGTTTTCTTCCTTTTTTTCGGTGGGTCCGTCCAAATAATTTTCCATCTATCTCACATATTTGAAGTGTCAGTTTTTGAATATATTTGTGTCTTGTTAGTATCACAACTCAACTAACTAGTCTTAATGGTTCGTTAATCAAGTGAAAGAAGGAAAGAGAAAGATTCATTGCTAAAAAGTAATTTTTTTTAACTTCATATTAGACATTCAGTAACTTCGTTAACCATTGATATTTATTCATGCGGACGGATGTCCATTCAACATTATGTAAGCACTAAACAAGTTAGCAATATATCTGCGCCTTCTGTCTCTCTTAGGAGTGCAAAGGATGCAACTAGTTTATCGATGTTCGCATGAACTGTAAGCTAATTATGAAACTGACAAGAATAATCTTTATTGTTGTCTTGGCAACAGGCCAATGGAAAACAGCTGAGAAATAAGTCTTCATCTTAATCTAGAAAATGACATGGGAGCAAAGGAGAGATATTAAAGACAGGACACCTTCTTCGGTTCTTTAGCCTAAGGCAGGTTATCCCTTCAACAACAGTGTAGTTTTTGAATAAAATATATTAATATTTTAATTTTAGAATAAAATTAAAATATGACACCACGGACGCTGTCTGCGTATATATTAGTACTCTTTAAGTACATCGTTTAGATAATGTTGGAAACTTTAATGAATTATTCCAATATCTTAGATATTTCTGAATAAAGTGATCGCTTTGAATTCCGTTAATGCAAATAAACCAGAATCCTCTGCAGTCATTTTCAACTCTATCCCGTAATCTCCATGCGGATTTTCTAATTACAAGTGCAACTGGTACGATTTCCATCGCATTCACTGGAGATAAAGTATCTCTTTGTAATTCTGTACAGTAATTGAAAGAATAAAAAAAATGCCATATTATTCTACGACGTAGTCTTCATCCTTGCCTTCAAATTGAATGCCTTAATTCACTTGTGAGAAATCCAATACCAATGTACGTAGCCCAGAGGTTTACCTTGCTCTATAAAAGCCAACAACTAACATCCTGGCCACTCATCGAATATCTCAGGCAATCCTCCTAGCACCAGCGCGAGCCTAGCTGCAGGTGCTCAAAATAACCCGGTCGTTATGGTAACAGGTTGAGCTTCCGAAATCCGAGCCATCTTTACAACAATTCATCCTCTAGTTTCGCGATGTATATCAGTGTTCGATAACCCACAAGCTATGTGTTTCAATATTAAAAACAAAAAAAGTACCACCGAACTGGACGCCCACCTTCGGTATTTTTTGTGATTTTTTTTTCGTTTAATTTTGTTTATTTATTTATTTTATTTTTAGTTCCGACCGACCTACTCTAATGGCTCTTTCCTCTGAAGTCGTGTTCTGATTGGATCAATGTCTAGGCCCTCTAGTGCGTGTCAAGGTCGCTCTCATATCTAACCATAAATCGATTTAAAACAGAAAGAAGAAAGATGCAGCTATGTAGGGTTGAACTTTTCTTTTTTTTTTTTTACAAAGTTATGGTTCCGGCAAAGGACAACAATGTCCTCTTCAAGAGAAATACACAGGCGCATCTGTTACGATACCTACTTTGGTTCTATACGTTACACAAAAGTCGAACAAAACCAGATCTCGCTGTGTGTGTGTGTGTGTGTGTGTGTGTGCGTGCGTGCGTGTGAAGGTCATCTGAAGCTCCATTATCAACTGAAGGAAAGTTAGTCCTTTTTTACTTACGCAAGAGGCGTTATGCTTTACATTGAATCCAAAATAAACCTCTCATCGGATCCATCGTTTTCTTCCTACTAACATGAAATACTAGTAGCTTGTTTTTTTGCTACGCCCACTTGACAGATGCTTCTTTAAACGAATTTCCGTGGGCATAATCCTGCTCAGAATGAAGTGCCTTTCTATTGAGACGCATTGAAGTACTTTAAAAGCCTCGACTTAAAACATTAAACATAACTTTTTACTCTTGTTGTTACTCAGTTTTGTTTAGTCTATCTGAATGCAAGATTCGATTCTAATGGTCGCTTGGTGACCACTGAATTATATTCTCCTCATGAATAAGAGAGAGCAGAATTAGTCACTAACGAGTTTGTGTCCACCTAACTAATGACAGTGTCTTTATAATGACTGGCGTAAATCATCTTAAGTCCTCTTAAAGTCAACTTACGCGTTTTTATCTGATGCAGAATTACTTTACATGATTAAGATCTGGAGATTTTAGTGGGTTCATGTTTATAATTTCACCTTCCTGGACGCCACTATATACATTTCCTTCCTCCTCTAGATAATGATATAATAGAAAACATCATTTTCAAGACCTATCAGTTGAAGGAGAGTTAACCAGTCTCATGCGGAGGTGAAAAAGTTTTTTTTCCCACTGGAACTCACTTACTCCTGTCTTTCTTATAACAAAAAACAAGATATCAGGTAAAACGCACGCAGTTCAGTGTATCTGAAGTTAAATTTTAATTTTAAAATTAAAATTAAATTTTAAAAAATTTAAAATTGAGCATTCTTAGATAATGAATAGCTTTCAACAGCCGACATTTTACTTTTTGCAATTTATGGCAAATTTTCGTATACACAACAATAAAGAAGTATCCTTTTATATAAGCAGTTGCCTATCTAACTTGTGTGAGAAGCTTTGTCTCTCTTTATTTCTATCAATGCGTCTGGTTTTCTACACGCCATTTATTTCCTTTTATTGCAGTAGCCAATAGATGGATTATATGGAATTCATTGTTGCCAACACGTCATACAGGAGGTGGCGCACTCTGTATCGCGTGTGCCATTGTTAAATATCTACAGGTTATTACTGGTGATCTGTACTCTCTTACAGCTCTTGTCATAAGGAATATTTTTTCCTTACTCCTAGTGCTGGGGTGTGTAATATTTCCGCTATTGATCTGTCAATCCTCTAGCCGTAAATTATGACTTGAACAGGCTATAATCAAGGCATCTGTCACTGTAAACCAATTGGGATTCGTTTTTGCTAGGTTATCGGACAAGCATTTGACCAAAATACATTTGGACATTTATTTTATTCTTTATTTGACAGAGGTAAAGGTAAGACACTTGCTCGTGTCACTCAAAGAGTTTCTGCTCAAGATAATTTGGATGCATCGATGATGAAAACGATTAAGAAATGTGATCCTTGACGGCTTCTCACATATCTGCTCTTTCGAAACACTCCATTAGGCACTTAAACGAATTTAAATCGGTTAAATTGTGAGTTGTTTATGGGCTAATAACTCTTTTGTCCTTGTGGCTTTGTCATTTAGAATGTCCGTATTAAATGGCCTACTTTTAAGCTGACAATGCTCTTTAGGCATGGCTGATGATTGAGGAAGTGATATTCTACCACTAAAACGAATATGTCTGTTAAGCGATAAACGAAATTCTGTTACCTATTCATTGTTGAAGATTAATGACCAAGCGAAAACTGAACTAGTATGAAAATGAAAACGAAAACAACAACAAAAAAAAAAAAAAAATAAAAATGACATTCAGTATAGTGACGTCACTATGACTGTTTGCTGAGGTAACAATTGAAAACACGTGTTGTAGACACATAATTTTCTTTTCCCTAATTTTGCCATTGACGGCGCTACTGAAATGACCAATTTTAATTAATTATTTAAAAAATAGGCACTTATGGAGTTTAATAATTTTACACAAATTATCGAAAACACTTAAAATCTAACATTCTTAATGAAGAAATTTGAAGGGGACAAAAAAAAGATATTAACAAGTCATAACTCATATTTTATTACTTTGGATTTTAAAATATTCTTACGAGTAAACAGCTTAACCTCATATTGACTAAACTTTTTCTCTGCTTAATATAGGACAACATGAACAAGTTGACTTCTAGTGACTTTCTCATTAGCCGCTTATATAGTATGGTGAGCGGTTTGAAATTATTAAAATTGCTTGATATTAATGAAAAGCAAGTTCTGAGAAATTGGCCGTAAAGCTGAAGAGTATGAGATGAAAGTATATGTTATTTAAATTGAGCAAACTGCGGGCCATATCAGTTAAGCTTACTCTGCACTTACTGTATATGCGTCGCTAGTTATTTTAATATAACAGGAAAATATTTCATTTTTAGGCGCTGTTCACAAAGTGCGTCAGCAACAATTGGATTAGTTTGACTCGTTTGTCAGATATACAAATTATTTGTTTTGGTTTCAATGGATTTTTATTTATTTATTTTTTACGCAACAATACAAAGTGGCAGTGATAATGTTATTAAATTTATTACTTATTAATCTGAAACGTGACGAATTTTTTACACAAATTTTTATATTCTTATCTCCACAAATGTTCAGCTAATTCTTCTGTCATGCAATTGTTCTAGGACAATTAACTATAAAATGGAACTATCTTCTACATATTGATATTATTTTGTAATCCATGTGTTGACTATCAATAATTCTAAAAAGTTTATGAAATAATAGCCATTTAGTCAGACTTTGGTAAGTGGATATTTTAACACGAATATTATGAAAGCTAAAAAAATTATGAAAACTGTTTTTAGACCAATTAACAGTAATTTTCTGCTCCTTTCCATATTTTTTGTGTTCAGAAGAACAACAAAATTCTACGTAAACAGGATACCATGAGCTGGAGCATTGTCATGGTAGATAATCTACAAATGAAACTAGCAGAGAACACATTAAATACGAAGAAAGAAACAAAAGTATATAGATTAAAAATATTAAGAAATACTAGATATGAATCAAAGGATTTTTAGGGAAAGATTTCCAGGGGGGGGGGGACTGTTCAAACGGAGAGTATAAAGTACGAAGAAAGGCAGAGAATGTAATTAATTAATGAAAACCCAGACTAACTACTTTTCGTGTGAATAGGGTTTACGTATATAATCCCAAAAATGTCTAAAGCCTCAGTAGTATCACACAGACAAACTTACTTTTCCAAATTGGTACGTTATATATTTCGAAGGTTTTATTGTTGTACGAACACAAACATTTTGAGTATTTCATTATTTGCAAACACACTTATGTTATTACAAATCAGCTGCTAAAAGTGAATAGGAAATTAAGGTAGCAACTCTACGCAAATTAATATCTATTTGTGTATCTAGAAATCCTATTACATCTGTGGGCAGATAAATGCTGTTTGACAAGCCCGCAAGTAAAATATAATCCTTTGTTTATTGCTCGGTGGATTTTTAGTTAATAGCAAAGGACTTTTTGGTATTTACTTACTAATGGGCGTTGTTGTAATCTTTGTTGAAAAACTAACAATAACATAGAAGCGACTTTCTTCCTTTTTATCTCTTATAAGTGCACGCGACACATTCTTAGAAACACTTAATACATACATCTTCTTGACAGATCTCTTTTATTGATTTAATATTAATGCCACACAGACGAGCTGTGATTAACGAATTGAAAATATTATTTAACAACAGTTTTTATACAATTAATAAAATAAAATAAAAATAATCGTAAATAGCAAACCGAAAACTTTTAAGCAGCTTTTACAGGTTTATAATAATTGGAAAATACGATAATCAATGTTGCCTATCAATTATCAAAAACTAAACCATAGATATCATGTTGAATGTAGTAGATTACAACTTGGGTAAGCACAGTTAAGGTTCTGTTTTTCGTGTTGTTTTCTTTTACTTCAAAAATTGAGGATCTTCTTTGTGTACAAAGGTGACCTCCAGCTCGGGATTCGCAGAGAATGTGTAAGGCAGAAAAGAACATTGATAAACTATGAGGGAGTGATATTGTTATTCATGAATCACAGACAGACAGACAGTACGTTCTGAGATCTGCTGTTGATGAGGGTAATGAAAATCACTGAGACAGAAATGTAATAGATCATTTGGTCGAGACTGATTCCACAATCCACAGGAATGAGCTTCTTGGCGTCATAGTGGTCAACTACGGCGTCAGCTGATGTCTGGGAAACTGTTGCTCTATTCAAAAGTCTCGTTATTACTCAAGATATTTCTTCTAGACAATTGGATTTGGGAAAATCTGAAGATAAGACTCGTCCTTTTAGAGTCATATTTGATTAGCTGCCGGAAAAATAACCATCGATATTCGAAGGATGGGCGGAAGGTGGGTTTTTAAATATATTTTTAATAGTGCATGCAAATTTTATTCATTTGATGAAACACAATTTGGAAAATTATTATTTGTTCTCTATTCAAAGTAGCCATCACTCGAGTACGAATTAACATTGTGGAATATGATCTGTCCTTGATGATGAGAAGGGACATTCTGGTGTATTTCTTTCATTATTTGGAGTAAAATATTTTTTTTTTTCCTCACTTCGAAGTTTTCTGAAGCAAACAGTTTTTGAATAGTAAGGTTGGGATAATCAGGTTTCACACTGCTTGCATTATAAAAAAAAAAAAAAAAATCACGGTTTTCAATGAAAGACACTGATACTAAAGAATCCATTTTGAAAGTTTGTTGGACACATTTCTACAGGGGGAATTTATATGGGTTCTTTTATCATTGAAGTGCGATATTTCCATGTTCTTGTCTAGAGACAAACGTAAACATTTTTAAGTCCATTTCTGTCTATGATATTATTATTATTATTATTTTATTTTTTTTTTTTTTTGCAAATATAGTTTAAGTTGCCAGCCTAGTTGATCGAGTGGTTAACGTACCCACTCTACACCCAATAGACTGTGGGATTTCAATCCCATCATGAGTGTGTATTATCTTTAGCTGGACGATGATTTTCACCGCCCGATGTGAGACCACCTCCCTATTTATTAAAGACCTGAAGTGGCTTGAAAAAATCCTGCTTGTCTCTACAGCATTTTTTTTTTCTTGTATTTAACCTATCCTACCCATATCAGTAAGACTTGGTTTACATTGGTGGGATTCACAATATAAATAAATGACAAGAAATAATTACAGTATGTTATGTGATCATTCATTAGATTTTGTTTTCAGACGAACGATATTCAAACTATGCACGGCTAAATGGATACGATTCAAGAGTCAAATGGCAGTTTTTTTCCACTTCTTGGTTTTTTTTTTTTTCTTTAAGTAATATAAATGTCCGAATTGTAGATTGTCTGTTTTCTGAATCTTTTCTTTACTGTGACCAAAGACACTGAATCTTTGGTCATAGTAAAAGGGTAGTGTGTAGCTAGTAACGGAAAACTAATTGCGTATTTTTCCACTCGTGTACTGTACTTGCTGCGTTTCGTTACCTCCGATCCTCGTTATTATTATTTTATTTCACTTCGCGTCGACCCTCGCACTTTCTTTCCCTGCCTCAGACGTCAGTGACAGATCCACCTTACCTCCCCTTGTCGTGTTCCGTATGGATGAGGCTGTCACACCCTGTCCGAGCTGTGGCGCTGTGGTGGTGGCTTCTCTCAAAGTGTACCCGACTGTGGAACCACCGGCAGCTTTCGTAACCGGTTTCTGAATTACCAAACAATCTTTCGCTTCTTGTTTGTTCTTCATCCTTTCCGCAGTGACTGGAAAGCCTACCGAATTGTGCCTGGGGCGAGCGAATTAATCGCGTCTTTTCCACGGAACGTTAAAAGAAAAAAAAAAAAGAAAAAAAACCACGTGATTCTTCCCGCCAAGGTGGGGATAAGTGTTGAATCGTGTGCTGTCGCGTGCCGGAGCGTCGTCGAACAGGTAAGATACCGACTTGTTGCTTGTATATGTGCATGTGCGTGCGCTGGGGAATTCGACGCTGCGAAGATTAACGCAAGGAACTCTTCGAGCTCTTCCCCTTTTTTTTTTTTAATATATTTTTCGTGTGCTTTTAGCTCTTCCCACTTAACTGTGCATAATTTTTCTAATATCCGACTTTCGTATGCCGTGTGTAGCGAAACTCCAGGTGAAGGCTGTGAGACGCAGAGCGGGAGCCGACAGCCAGCTAGCTACAAGTTTCAGGTAATGTTCCGATCGCGCGGATGCAACAGGTGTGCGAAGTGGTGGGGAGACATCGCCATTTCGAATATTTAGCGAGGGAAGTTCGAGATACGTTCGAACCTCGTTCCCATTTCGGTATGAACACCGTGTGTAAGGCATTTACCGAATTGTAATATTCATAAACACGAAGTAAGTTGAAGAGAGGTTCTTGGAAGCGTTTTCTTGTTAAAGAGCCAAGATATCGATCGATGGATAATACGTATAAGTGGATGCCGTGGTAATAGCCCCAGTTACATATGTCAGGTAAACAGTACGTCATTGGATGTTCCTGTTTCTTCGCAAACATTACGAAAAATGGCCCACTCTTAGTACAGCTGTTCTCTTTACAGGATTGGTGGGCTCATAATTGGAATGTTAAGTACAATCCTACGGCTCTTAACCTCCATTTCTTTTAAGTACATCCATCACAATGACGTGGTGAGTTACTTGTTCTTCTTCCACACAAATTAACGATCAAACACCGACTGATTTTTTTTTTTATGCAGGTTACTTTTTAGATTGTAGCGATAAATGATTTGATTAATTCACACTGATTAGAATGCTGAAAGCCAAAAACATCTACCTGTTACTAGAGCCAATCAATGGACACAAGATGGGGAGAGGTAATTGATTAGTGGAACTGCTTTCTTGACTGCTTATCTCATCTTTGTCTGTATTCTTTTTATTTATTTTGTTTTATGTGGCAACTTTCTCCGGTGCCTTATCTCTCTCATTCAGACATCCCGTTCGTTACAATCGATTTCCCTTTGGTATCTTCTATTTATTAATATACCGAGGTAAGCACAGTTTTATCATAAATCTTCTCAATTATAAGTTTTGGTTTTTAAAGCGCCTACTCACTGAGCAACATTTCTGCATTTTTTTTAAAGAATACATGCTTGAAGTGAGTTTAGGCTGCAACATGACAGAAGATTATTTTACGTGGAGCATTTTTTAGTTTTGAAAAAAAATTTTAAGTTGGAGATTTCTCACGATTTATAGTTTTCGTTCCATATGATTTTTCTCCTTTCAGTTCTATCATGGAATGAAGACGAAATGTTTTAGCATCTCTCAGAAAGCATTTTGAATATTTAGATTTCTATGAGTGTTGATAAATCTTGACCAGTATCGGAGATTAACATCATGGATGTATGAATCCTTAACAGGAAAACTTTATTTATAACCACTTAAACTATTCGCAGAAAAATTATTCTGAGATTATGTGCTGTACCAGTGTAGCATAGTCTCATGAATTTGTTTTAGGTGGCTGTAAAAAAAAAAGTACAGAATTTCATGTTACCAGCCAACATTTTAATATTACAACTTCGAGTATTTAAAGGTTTAATTGTAGTTCTCCATGCCATGGAGAAATGTATAATGGTGAAAAGAATCCAGACCAGTTTTCTGTCTTCTCAGTAGTCTTAATGCTTCCATTTGGTGTTTTTGAAGCACTTCCATCATTTTTTGCTTCGAACAAAAGTGGTATTAAATACTTCTTTTTCCATTCATTTGATTGGCTGTTTTCACGATACTTTTCTTCTCCTTGTGTTTTTGGAGTGTTCTTATTAAGTGAAAGAGCACTTCTGATTCCTTGCTGCTCTTTAGATATGATCCTTCAATTTTTACTTACTTTTAAAACCTTTGGTTTTCTTCTTTCCATTTACTAACTTGATTATGCTAATCATTTTTTTTTATGTTTAGAGGTTCTTATTCCACCATTACTGTTAAGACTTTTTTTAAATAGCTAAAAATTATTAAAAGAGAAAAATATTTGGCTTTCAGTCGGTCTCGTGCAGAAGCAAAAACGTATTTCCTTCTTGAAATTCGGACTTTCTTCTTGCTTAACACACACACAAAACGGAGTATATACGCAATTGAAAGACTTGTTATATTCTCCTCTTGGCTGAGTGCACTTTCCTCTTATTTCGATTATGCATAAGCTTGATTTCTTGGTTTAGATCACGTGTCAAGACAACTAAGTAGTGGTTTGAGAGCACGACATGTCACTCAAATGAATACATCCCTCCGAAAACTGATTTGGTTTGGAGATTATGATTATTGAATGCTTTTCGGAATTTATTCCAAAATATTTTCGACTGTTTTTTTTTTTAAAAAAAAGTCAATCATTCAGTGGGCCAGCAATTTTATTCAAAGTTTTACCCAGTTTTTTTTTTTTTTTGCCTCGTTTTTGCAGTAAATATTTTTTCCTTTAATTTATTTTCTTCTTTGGGACTTTTCAGAGATTCTCCTTTCATTTCTCTCAAAGAAAATCTAGAAAACATTACGGAAATAAATATTTTTTTTCATCTGACAAAACTTCATCTTATCTGCGCTAAGGCGCCATTTATGCCTTAGCTTCTCCAATTCAATTGTGTGATTTGAGATGGAGCGCAATAAGCAATTATTCTCAATGCCAAAGTAATCGGGAGATATTCAAGCAACGGGACTGTCGGGGGAATCGGAGAATGGAAAAAAGGTAACATGGGATAAATGTGTTTTGGAACACAAGTGTGAATAGATTTTAGGATCGAGACTTGAACACAAGGAATCAATCTTTGCCAATTCAAAATTAAATTACTGGGTTTGTTCATCTGTTTATTAATATTTGCGAACTTTGGTAAACACGAAAGAGAAAGCTGAGCATTCTATTTTCAGACAATTGAGGCATACTTTAAAGCAACCTTTGGACATTTGTTTGACTGTTAATAAAGACAGAATTCAAAGCGGATTAAGAAACTAAAGCACTCATGCATATAAAATTTTTATGTATTCTGAGAAGGTGTTGGGATCAGGAAACCGAAAGTAAATCATCATCCAGATAAAGGAATAAAGAAATTGCAAGAACATCCTATTTCAATATGGCTGTAGTGCAAAATAAGAGGCTCAGAATGATTGCAGCATATGTTTTCTCTTGGAGCTGGGGGGAGGAGAGAAATCACATCATGACAGGAATTGTTTATGGGAAAAGACTACACCTAGAATGATCAAGGAAGTTAGGAATTGGACTGGGGATTTTGGAATGCTGGTGAGTATACGCAGTAAATAGGCAAAGTCACTGTCTATAGCAAATGCTCTGTGATCTCTTCTGCGTCTGTTTATTCAAATAGAAGCAGACAATAAAAATAAGGGGAAATTAGAGTCATGAACATTAGTTATCAAGGGAATTTATTTGCATCCGGAGAAGATGAATTTCTGTATTTGATGAAAGAAAAATCAAAACTTTCTGGGTGGGTGGTTGAGGCATAATGCGTCGTGTAAGATAAACTCGTGTCTAGAATTGAACAAAAACGAAGTGTTTCTCTTTTTCCATTTGACATACGAGGCCAGAACGAACCGAAGTGGAATCTTTTTTGTTTAGAAAAAGGGAGAAAGAAACTGAGATGGAGTTAGTTGGGAAAGACAAGATAGATGGCTAACGGGAAAGTTGACAGCTGGATATTCTTCAAGAAGACAGTGATATGGAGGACGTTTAAGATGTTTATTGTGGATGTATTCAGATTCTAGTAATGAATTGAAAAGAAAGGGAAAATATACTTTTTGAGAATTGAATTATGAATTGTTGAGGGAGTTGGCTAAAAAGTGTCAACCGTTTAAAACTAGAGACAAAATAATTAACTTAAGTAGCATCACTGTTTCACAATTAATAGGTGAAGTAATGATAAATCGCGCTAGTTAATTTTTCTTCAGAAAAATTAATTAGCGCGATTTATCATTAGGATTAATAGTATTTGGATTAATAGTAATAATAATAAAGTTATGTACTACATTTCTGTTGTTAATCTTTATGCATATTTGTACACGCTGTAAAATATTAGAGTGAAACTGTCATTAGGTTATCTTCACTTGCAGAATTTCTGCCATGGGAAAGGTGTTTGAATACTGAATAAGCAGTTAATCTCTATTCCGCTATGTTCTATTGTTCTCCTGGAGAATCTGGGAAATGACGTCCTAGAAACAAAGGCATCTTTCTGGTTAATCCTGACGGACATTAATTTCTAGCATTCACGCTACATATTCATATGTTATGATTGAAAATTAATATGAGGAGAACAATGAGGCCTGCCATGTAACTACTAAATTTAGAGTTAAGAGAATCGTGGAATAGTTACAATTTATCAAAAAAATAGTGCGAATGGTAAATATTTACTACAGTCTGTCGAATTATTCATTTGTATTAGAGAACACAAAGCTTAGGAATTTGTTAAATGTTGGTTGATTACTGGTTTAGGAACCAGTAAGATTAAATACCAAAAGTAAAGTACGGAATATACTGTCTTTGACCCCCAAAAATTTCATTAGCGACGAATATGACCAGTAGGATGTTCCAAGACAGACCAACAATGAAATATTTGAAGAGATGCTCTGAGATCTTCCTATGAATATTGATAGTGTTCTTAGGAAGTGCTCTATAAGAACGTCGTAAAACAGTGATACACATTCTCCTTGCTATCTTACTCAGAACATACTCCTAAACGTTTTAAGACAAATACGATATGCATGTGTGGATCACTGAAAAATCTTCATAGACATTCTTTCATGTTATAGAGAGATGTTCTAGGACACTGAATTCAGAAAAGTTGAATCCATCTGTCTATAGAGAGTGTTTAAAGACCATGTGACTGAACAGTCTCAAAAGGGTTAAAAACTGAATCTGGAAGAAAGAATTAGATACCGATTTTCATACAGCTTCAACGATTTATTTAATTTGAAGACCTAATAAGATAGATCAAAATTCCTCTTATGTGTGTGTGCGTGCGATTGAATAATCAAGCTATATTAATTGAAATGATCTCGTGGTTTTAATTCTTCGTTTTTCTTTGAGATTTCTTGGTCACTGATTTTTAAAGTTACTTACAAAGCAGTCCTTGAATTTCTTATGTATTTTTATGAGTACGTGTCCTTTTGTTAATGAGAAAATTCAATATTATTGTAGGATCACACAAACTTGTACTAACTTCAGCAGTTGTTCTCGCGAGTTGGCTTTCTAAAGGTAATTTGTGATCGCGAATGGATACGAGTTCTCAAAGAGACAACCCGGCCAAAGTTCAACATCAGTAGAGAACACGACATAACAGTTTAATTTGCATACTCTGCGCCTTCACTCGAGATGTTCAAGTTACACCGTATAATAGCGTGTCAAGTATTTTCATTATAATGTCAAAAATGTGTTGAGAGTGAAACGCATGCAGAGTTAAACTGTTATGTGAAAGATTCTGTTGACTCACCCAGTATTTTGCGTTTTTCCCATGTTCTCTTTTGCTGACAACATGCACGGGTTTGTATATTTGTTTATAGTTGTGTAAACACCTCATAAAATAAGGAAGATATAAAAAGTCAGAAGGAACTAGATCTTAGAAAAATGTTTATCCCCTTCATATATTTATGTTCGTAATTCAACTGGTATAAGCAACTGATTCTCGGCTAGAAAATTTACAAAATGATCAAAACCTCGCCCTTCCTTTATAAGCTAATGGGTCCTGGAATTGAGGACTCCTTTTGTATATAAAAAAAATCTAAACTGCATTTCTTGAAGAACTAATAAAAAAAGTGCATGTCTTCCATCGACAATGTTTCAGTTTTTATCGAATTTCTCTCTGCCTGGTTCTGCGGCAGCAGTCGTCCTTGGATCAGGACTGCAAAATAAACTGGAAACCTAGGGATAAGTGCATTGGCAATTTTTATTGTTGCACACTGGTTCAATACAAAGGGAACGAGCAATAGATTCTATGCTACTGCCTCGAGAACACGTGGTTTATTTACTTTGATTACAGGATGAATTTCAAAAAAAAAAAAAAAATTGATCGATCTTCGTCATGATCTGAAGTTTTCCTTTTAAGAAAAGGCAAACTGATGTAGCACAGGTTTACCAAGTGTTCTTTAAATACTTGACACCACAAGAAATGTTAGTGAGGCTCATTTAAGATACTACTAGTCAGACAACGATTGCGGGTCCTAAGGAAAGCGCGCATGCGCAAAGAAACCACTGGGAGCAAAACCAATGAAGGGCATATTGTTTAGAGTCACATCTGTGCGAGATATCGTCGTGTTTACGAACACAGAATATAGGAAATATTAATTTATTATTCCTGACTTATGGCGTCAATGATTCTCATTCACTGCCTAGCAATAAATATTGCAAGGGAATTTTATAAGAATATTGTTCATTGTAGTTTGAGTTAGCGATTTCTCATGAAGAGCTATCAGCTCTATTTCTCCGGTTTTGTTTTTAAATTTAATTTATTACTTTTATTTTTAAACATTTATTGTATAGTGTATACCTGGAAGAAGTGTTTACTACGTCATTCTTTTACCGAAAAATTGATTTCGTTAAACGAATCATCTGAGCCAAGAAAAAGAAATCCGTAAGCATATCTACGGTATATAAAATTATTTTTATGAAATAAGCTCGTAGTCGGCTATATTATTCATTGGTAAATGTGGACAAATATCCAGAGATATATCTGAAGAATAATTTGACTTTTTTTAGTCAATATTAGACTAATTTTGCAATAATTACACTCAATGTTACAATATAACATTCCGACAGTTGAGTTCTTATTTTAAGTTATAAGATTTTGGTATTTTAGCAGTTGAGATGTTAGGTTTTGAAAACATTGTTTAAACCAATACTATTTTTAGGTTTATTTCTCAAAATGTGAATGAATCGAGGACAGTTTGTTTGTTTGTTCGTATCCAAACTCCATTCTGTTTGCACAGATTTCATTGAAATTGGGTATTTGGGATTTTTTACTAAGATTTCTAGTGTCAGTTAAAACTTGATTTAAATCATGGTTACTTTTCGGAACAAAAAGGATTTAATATTTGATGTTAAATATTTATTTGAGAAAGAAATAAACTGTATGCACTACAGAAAGTTAACTTTTCGATGTCCAATTGCTTTGATAATGAATTATCACTATTCAAGAATACCATTGAGACCTGTTCATATTTGTTAAAATATAGTCAAAAGGCGTCAATTTGGTATAAATGATGAAATTGGAGAGTATTATGGATTCATCCACACCTTTTAGCCCAAATGTAGAAGGTAACTAAAGTTTTGAAATTGACTTGAAAGCTTATGAGAATCGTTGCCTTGGTTTGCACTACTTAAGACACGAGCTGTGATCAGAAGTCCGTATGTTTGCCATATATTTTGGCTTCACTGGCCTGACAACATCTGTTGGTTTCCATCGCAGATTAGGCAGAAACGTTCAGAGAGCATAAACTGTTTTATACCCACACACGTGTGGTAAATAAATCTAAAAAGTGGAAGTCGTTCCCTAAGTAAGCCAACCGCAATATTATCTGGAGATTTCCTTGAGCAATCTTTCCTCGATTCCAGGATATGTTTAGAAGAAAGAAACGCACACAGCACTGAGATTGGGGAGGAAAAAGCAATCAGTGATTTAATCCCACCACCGGGAATTAAAGTATCACGAAACATGGATACTCGTCACAGTGTGCTGACACTTAAATTCCAGACCTCCTCCAAATAAATTTACACTACCGGCTTTTGTTGGTAGCTTGTTTATCTTTCAATTATTGTCTTTGTCATTGCCTCTTATCTCATCCGACCATCGTGTCTTTACTGCTGTCACAATCACTTTCACAAATTCGTCCACACTGTCTCTTCCCTTCTTCATACAATGTCGATTTACAGTAGAACTGCGGTGCCATTTCTGACATTGCAAGTCTGTTCTCTATAGAATCTGTCTGTTTGAATGTTTCAGCGCTTGTCCGTTGACGTGGCACATATCTCATTTAAAGTGCATGCTCAGCAGGAAGAAATAAGAGTGGACGTATCATCGTAGCATTGAATCAGAATACGTGTTCGGGATTGAGAGAAAGGGAGGGTTGTAAGCATTGTGGAGTCACGCTACCTTTTCTGAAGTGTTAGTAGCTTCGAATGTTAAATTTGAAAGAAAGAAAAAAATCTCGGTATAAGTAAATAACTTTAGTGGTTAATATCTGCAGTAATTTGAAAGAAATGCGACTAATTAATAAAAGATAAAAAAATTTTAATGCTGTCTTCATGAGTCTTTAACTGTTTATGCAAGATGCTTCAGAAATCTGAGATAAAATGGTGATCTAAATCTATTAACGCCATTTAGCAGGGGCAGTTTTCAGTATTTTATTCCATGTATTGCAACAAGTATTGCAATATCCAATCTTGACGTGTGGTTCTACGTAATCAGATACGATGAAAATGCGAATGCATATCCTCACTGTGATCAAATGTTTTTTTTTTTATGGTTGCGGATGTAAACACGTTCCTCGAGATGCCTCTCCCCTCCCTCGCATATATCTAATGAGATGTTCAAGGACAAGAAGGTAGTTCTTTTCTTGAAGTAGCCGTTGCCAGTTAAAATAAAAGACGAACTTATATTTAACTGCCAACTTAATATTTCCTTAATTTGGTTTTCGCTGCTTCTTATATAATTCAGAAACGAAACAATATTTGTATAAATATTTTTAACAAAAAGAAAATTGCAGAGTGACAAAATGTAGAAGAAAAGGAGGATGTATTTTGCTCCAATTAATTAAAAAAAAAATAGTTGCATTGCTTAATCAGAATTTGACAATCTCTCCATCTATCTCAAGTTCATACATTTTATGGTTAAATTAGCAAACTGATAATTTCGCTTTACCGTCTGTGAAAGGATTGGTTCTCTATTGATTTGGGCCTCTTTGGTAAATCCCATTCCAATCTCGGAAAACAATGCTGAAATATGTATTTGAGACACGTAGGAATAAAAACGGAAGAAAACTGAGAACTCTGCGTATATAATACTAGAGAACCACACTTGAAATGATGCAATAAACTACTAAGAAATAAGCAGACCATTCGGAAACATGAAGATATTGAATTCTTGTTTCTTTTGCTTCATTTCCGTCTAAGAAATGGCATTTTTGGAATAACAATCTCTCTCTCGCGCGCGCACACACATGCTATTTCTCGAAAGCTCTGAACATCTTTACAAAACTGCATTTGCTTCCTCGGTGCTACAGTGAATGTCACAAATTTATTATGGATTCCACTTTCATCTCTAAGAAGAATTCAAATTATGTGCATTTATTTGGAAAACTTCGCTTATCTGTTTCCTCTCTCTTTCTTTCATTTTATTTTGATTGTTCACTGCAGAACTTTTATACGATTCCATAGAGAATGCTTTCTCTATTTATGTTATATACGTTTTAGTTCTCATGTCGATGGGGATTGTGGGAAAATCTTACTATAAAGGAAGATGGAGATAACATCTGTAATAATCCTCATCATTACTAAATCGAAACCAGAAAGAAAAGAGTGTAGTTTGTTGTTAATTTTGGTGGGGTTTACATCTTAGACTTTAATTTAATTTTCAGTTAAAATTGGAGATAAATTCTATCTCACCTTCTACAACGACATGGCCTAGGATGCTTTATAAGATTCTTTTTAGATTTAGTGAATTTTAAAATTGACAAGTGGCGTGCATACCACAAGAAAATGCTTTAAGGACTTGATCAGAAAATCAGTTAGGTAGTCTTATACATACGTGATATGGTTCTGTCGTAACAAATTGGAAAATCAGCAACAAAACACAGTTAACATGTATCTACTGACTTCCATAAGAAACATGAGTTGCTTCTGCAGTAATTCAGGGAAGGAAAACTCATACAAATACGCAGAATCCATTTACGTGTTGCCTTCGTTACATTATCGCATGTTCTAATGTTTATTTTTATTAGATAAGTTTCATTGAATTACTTTAAAACTTGCAAGTGTTTAAAACTTGCAAGTGCCTCTTCCATGGTATAGCACGACGTTAATCTTCTTGTTCGCACTCATTGAGTTTCATTACATTCGAGTGTCCACTACAGGACCAGCCAAATATTTCTATAAAGATCATTATTTTATGACTCTCTTCTGGAGTACTGTGCACAGAAGCTGGTCATCCGGATTTCTTGAGGATACGGTGGAGATCCTAATGACCAAGATGGTGATAGTCTATAGAATGTCCTTTTATGATGTAGGAGTTGTTTGATAGGAGGAAAATGGAGGGGGGGGCAGAGACAATTAAGTTGCTTAAAGCGTTTTTATAGGATTAATAGAGGAAAGTTGATTGATGCCGAGAAATAGGGATTATTCCTAGAAATGGAGTAAGAATATGGTTAGTAAGGGTTCGAGTTCCGTCAGTAACGTGAAAGTTTGCTTTTTTTTTCCTTTCATTAAAAATCATTTATTGCGTAAGGTAGATCAAATTCCAACCGTTGGAATCAAAGCAGTGCGCAATTTTCCATTGAGTTACAAACGACGGAACCTGTTGCCATGGCAATGTCACCTGTGTTTGGAGCAAGATAAGCATTTTATTATATAGAGAAATGAGAATGCACACTCCTTACAGACGGTAATTTAAAAAGAAAAAATTAATAACTGGCAATGTCTAAAGTTAGCATAAAAATGATGCTAAATATATTGCAGAGTTCAGTGCCCTTCGCAGTGCAGTAACTGCCACTCAAAATAAAACATGGATGTTCCAATTCAACATTAGGAGATATTTAATTTTCAAAGGCTCTCTAAATGCGACACGTGACTGTTCCTAAATGGAAAGAATCCATTATAATTTTTCTACTTGAATAATGAACTTTCTAGGAGATTACGATGAAAGGAACTATCGAAGCGGATTATGAAAGAAAAATGTTTCTAGCAAGAAATCAGCGATGCAAGTAAATGGATTCTTGTGAAAGAAAAGAGAACTATAATTGTCTGACTTCGGATTTAAACGCAACGAAAAATGACGCACGGAAAGAAATCGGAGATGTGAAATAACATGTCGGCAAAAGATTAAGAAACGGAAGGCGCTTAGGAAGGACACAGCATTGTCTGCAAATATCCATTTATGTTTTTTCTCGTGCGGTTCACCTAAATCGTGAGATCTAGTTGCGTACGTCACATAAATTATTGTAACGGATCAAAAATAATTAATTTTTAATTAAAATTAATATAAAAAGGATGTATTTGTATTTTAAATTAGCAGTTCATACTCTAATGGATCGCATGTTTGATAGCAATTTTTTATTTACATGTAAAAAAATAAACACCTTCAACTCGCGTACAAATGTTCAACATTCTCGGCAAATTCAAGTTTTTTTTTTTTTTTTTTTTTTTTTTTTTTTTTTTTTTTACAGCATAAAGTAGATACGATAGCACCGCACCTTCACGTAACACTTCGTATAAAGATGAAATACACCGTTTAAACACGCTTTTTTTTTCCTGGTTCAGCTGGGAGATGCAAGTAGTACTTTCGCGTGTTGTGTGCCCAATGCAAATTTCAGGAGGCCTCGCTTAGAAATATTGGACTCTCCAGACGGAGCACATGCATTTCGTTCGATTGCAGGATTTCACACAGAATAACAGCCTGTTTTTCTCAGACTCCGAAGAGTTCTTCCGAGGTCGCTCGATCCATAAAATGGTGTTCAAACTGTAAAAGGTTGTTTTTTTCTTTTTAGTTTTGTAAAAACTAAAAACGGAAATTTCAATCATAGTAAATGCAAAATGTATTTTAAGTATTCAGTCCTTGCCATTTTAGTGTTCTCTAATTTAAGAAATCTTCTTAGAGAAACTATTTAATTGGAATTCCAGATTAAATAGATCGCACACTTAATACCACATCATAATAAGGCATAGGTATTGCATCCAGAATATTCAACAGAAAATTGCTTGTCACCTAGAAATATTAAACCTTCGCTATCTGCAGTAGAAGAAAGTATTAAGGAACTCATAAACAACAAAGAACCAGGTAATTAGGGAACAAAAGTAGCCGATCTCGTCAAATATATTGAGAATTAGATATCTACATACATACAGTATATCAAATATATACATTAATTGGTAAATTTATTATGGGGAAAACGAAGAGATACTCTCACAATACAAAGAATCACCTACTTTACTGAAGGCTATAAAATTTTATCTGATTTTTTGCTAAAGAATCTTACCATTTTCTAAAGAAATATCGATGAGTGTGTGTGGGGGGGATGAGGAGGACTATGATCAGCCTGTTCGTATTCTGTTTATAGATTTAAAAAAAAACTGTGATGACATTCACAGAGGATGTCCTTTCGTCCATCCTATTTAACTTAGCTTTAGAAATATCTAGCAGATAAACTGTAAAAGAAAACATACATTAGGATACGAAGATGATATTTGCTTAGTTGGAGAAACTCTGAAGGCAGAATAAATTCAGAAAACTCAGTACAACTTTTCAAAAGTCATAAAACTGATAACCAGAAATTTAAAATGACATTTCCTTCAAATATCTTGTAGCATTATTCAAGATATAATTAGTATGAAAACACAAGCTAGAATGCATGTTTCCAATTGATCTTTTCATTCATTACACCGTTTATTATTATCTTCCAAAATTTTCTCAACCAGAGGTGAAATATAAAGAATAAAATCAATGAACCTGTTGCTTATACAAGGTAGTTCAACATTCCATGTACAAACTTTGACGGGAGGTAGAGAACATCAAAATCAACCATATTCACGTAGGATAGCATGCCCGGAAACGCCACCCGAAAGTGATAGGTGGCGCTGTTCGCCAGCGCTCCAGGTGAGCAATTGGGGCTTCCTCATTCATGCTTTCGACGTCATACGAAGAACATGCGTTGTTTTACGAACGCTGAGATGGCAGACATGCACCTCGTTTACGGGTTAGCTGACGGTAATGGACGAGCCGCTGTACGAATGTATCGTGAAAGGTACCCAAACAGACGTGTACTGCATCACCAAATGTTTGCGCATTTGCATCGGAATTTGTGTGACTATGGGTCATTCAGGGATCGCAGGCATGATAGTGGGCGGCCACGATCGACGCGAAATCCCGCCATGGAAGAGGAAGTGTTGCATGCAATGGACAATAATCCAGAGTCAAGCACACGTGCCGTTGCCTCTGCTATAAGAGTATCTCGATCCAGTTTTGCGCAGAAACCACTGCGCGAATTCCTCGACGTGTGGAATTCGCGCAGTGGTTTCTGCAGAAAAGTGCCTTGGACCCGGATTTTCCAACTTGTGTTTTGTTCACAGATCAAGCTTTATTTACCCGCGAAGGGGTCTTTAATCACCACAATGCTCATGTGTGGGCCCATGAGAACCCCCACACTGTGCGATCACATGCTGCACAACAACGCTTCGCCATTAATGTATGGGCTGGTATCGTCGCTGACTGTTTAGTCGGCCCATACCTGTTACCACCCCAAATGGACTCCCAGACGTATCGGACCTTTCTGGAAGAAGTTCTGCCGGATTTACTGAGCAATGTTCCAATGAATGCGCGTCGTCAGATGTGGTTCCAACACGACGGGGCTCCAGCCCATTTTGGCATTTCTGTGCGTCAGTATTTGGACAGGTCCTTTGGGACTCGATGAATTGGGCTTCGAGGACCCGTCGCATGGTCCCCACGCTCATCTGATTTATCGAGCACTGATTTCTTTCTGTGGGGAGAAACCTTAAAGCCATGGTATACGAAACGCTTGTTGCCTCTGACATGGACGTCATGGCAAGAATTTCCATCGCCTCTGCTAATATCCGGGAAACTCCATGTATTTTCGAAAATGTACGGCAATCAATGCGTCGTCGCTGTCAGGCAGGCAGGCATCACTATTAATGGTCGTAACTTTGAGCACCTGATGTGAAACCAAATTATGTATCCAAAAACTATTGAACTGTTCAGTTACGCCTAATAAAGTTTTTTACACTACTTACTGCCTTGTGTTATTTCCGTATCTTAGTGTCCCTGTTAGCACCTTCTGGCGTTTCCAGTCATGCTTTCCTATGTGAATATGGTTGATTTTGATGTTCTCTACCTCCACTCAAAGTTTGTACGTGGAATTTTGAACTCCCCCCCCTGTATATCAGAATATACATTCAATATTTTCATTCTGTAAATATACGGAAAAGAAACTTGGAGCAGAATAGGCCTTGCAAATCTGTGAAATAAACTCCTTTGGACCTGTAGGAGAAAATACCATAGGCGAATGGAAAAGACATAATCAAGGGCTCTGAAATCAAATGGCATGTACATGTCGAAAGAATGGCGGAGGAGAGAATAACGAAAGAAAGATTCAAGATGAGGCCTGGTGGAAAGAGGAAGACCACCGCAAGTTTGGGAAAATAACGTCCAAAAAAGACTTGTGATGAGAATCCCGAACTGCACTTGAAGGACTGAAGGCAGAACAGAGGAATCTCACAAGTTCACTAAGTTAGAAGAGAACAGCATACTCATGAGAAATGGCGGGCTTCTGTTGTATTATATTCAGGAAAACAAGCGAATAAAGCGATAATATTTCTTTTATTTTTATCCATTCACTTAAGTCTGTCGCATGCTTGTTATATTACGTTAAATTCTTACTATAATCGGCTGCATGGAACATTCTGCCATTCAGTAATTCCGGTGGAAATGTTACCCTTTTTTTGCTGAAGCGATGGTAGTTCTCTTTTCCTGTATTTGTCATTCGTTAAATACAAAATTAATAGAAACACGCAACGAAATATTGCATATTTAAATAATCATCACGATGTGAAATAATATTTGTAATATTGATGCGTCAAAATTATATCAGTCGGTAAATTCTCTTATAGTGTAATGATGTGTAATAGTTCTCTTCATCCTTTACTTCTTGTCACATGATGGATTATCGCACTAGTATATTAATTAAACGGTTTGTGTATATGCATGAGGTTCCATAGATCTTTAATTAGGAGGTATTAAGCTCAATTGTCAAATAGATTACAGGATTCAATCAGTTTTCATACCAGAAATTACTTTCTAATAAAAAAAAAGTAAATTTAATAAACCAATGAAATTTTCCGGGCTCTTGAAAGAAAAAAAAAAACTTTCTGAAGTAATATTTAGATTATTTAGCGTCGTGTTCTGTTTTAAAATGCAACCGTCTCCTACATGTCAAGTTTGTGTTTAAATAACATATTGCTATCCGAGGAAATAATCATCAAGGACACCCACAAGTCCTGCAATCAACCCCTGTATGGTATGCGGAGAGTAATCAAACGCAGCCCGCTTCTATCAGCCCTGAATTCGGATGTCAGTGCCATAAACCAAGTTTTAGATTACCCAAAGTGAGTGAGGCTTTATATCTCTAAGTAACTTATTGAAGACTAGTGGGTAGCCAAACCTTTAGCCGTCACCGATAGCCTTCCTAAGGCTATCAACGATTTTCATAGCCATCCAAAGAGGAAATATGACAGATAATTGCCTTGATCTCGTCTCCAATCCTACACCTTATATTGTCTGAAAGAGCAAGAAAATAGACCGTAGAACTCACAATATAATACTACTTCTATACGTAATATAAAAAAATCTATAGTTTATTTAGGACAGGTCTCAAGATAGTGCCTCTGTAGTGCAGTCGTCTGAACGATGTGACTTTTTTTATGTAAATCCACCAGCGAAAGATTCGGAATTTATAGTACATCGGTATCAGCACGGTGAGTAGAGTAACATTAGGTAATTCGAAAACTCTTCTCTAGGGAACAAATGAAACTTTTTAATCCACTTTAGCCCTCCAGTAAATCTGAGTGATAGTCACACATCGGAAGATGAAATCATCTTCCATCTAGAAACATTGGCAGACATCCAGTTCCATTGTGGGATTTGGGGGCACAGCTTGCTGGCTGGAAAGCTGGGTGCACCATCTACTTGAACAGCTACGCTAGTTTGAATCCTTTCTAGAACGTAAGGAACTTAATGAAGACTTAAAACTGAAAATAAGTTACTCTTACATGAAGGTGGAAGATTGCTTAATTCTATAAGATCAGGTTTCTCATCCTGCAAAACTCAAATCAGTAAACTACAGCTCTTTACATGCAGTTTATAGTAATAATCTACTGGTATTCACACCTTTAGCTGCTTCGGCAGTAATTACAGCCAGCTCATCTGTAGAGGATTGACTGACCTGAATGTTACTGATCTGATAGCAACTTGAACCACATTTCAACAGTGTAAAACACGCAGAACGTAAAAATTGAAATCATGATAATACTGCCCATTATTAATTGATAAAGTTCTTTCCAATGCCGCAACATTTTGTGTTTTCAAAATGTGTTTCTTTGGCCTTAATTCAAGAGAACAAATTTAGCATCATGGAACAAGAAAATTTGCTACACTTACACCCCATGTGGTAACATTTCCATTGTTCTTAAATGAATATACAGAACTGTAATAGATCACACTATACTGAAGCCGTTCGTTTCATTCCACCTAACTGAAAAACATGATACCATCATCAAAATCGCATACAATGTATGCATAGAACAGAGATCCAAGAATTGCTTTGGACATCGCAACTTTTACGAGGCCACCTTAAATTCGTTTTGGGCATTAGGACAGTATTTGACAAAATTTAGTTTTAAAATCTCTGACATTTGTCGAATGATTTCAATTGATCTGCGCATTTGCTAATTATGTTCTCAGGTCATTAAAAGCTCAATGAATAATTTACGTGATGTATGGTTAGCCCGTCTTAAGTACTTTTGGTTTTTACCCATCAGTCAATTTCTACTTGAAGAATTCACATCTTTTACTTTTATTTGATTAAAGAAAGATAAGTATCTTACAAGATTAGTACAATGGCAATCTAGAAAACGTTAATTACCAAGCGACCTTTGCAAATTTAAGCAGCGCAACTCGACAGTCTTTGGGGATTTCATTGATCATGGACAAATGAACATGCCTTACTCATTGCTAAACACGAAGAAATATTTTAATTATGGAAAGTAAACTCGAAAAGCAGTTAATGTAAAGATAATTATTAGTTAATTTGATATTTAGAGATTATATTGGACATCTGGGAGTCTTATAGGCTTAAGTTATTACTTCAAATTCTGTAGTGGGCGCTCAAAATCGATCTTTATCGAAGCTCTGAAATTGTAGAAACGCCGTTAATATTCAAATATAATTCACGGTACATTTTTGCTATTTTATGATATCAATTACTTGTAGCGACCTCTGTAGATAGACAAGGCGAATACCGGAATTTTTGTTTTTTTTATATATAAAATTCATGCAAATAACAAATCAGAGGCATTTGAGATCTTCAGTAAGGAATAGAGGTTTGTTTGTTAGAGAGGAATCCGTACACTCTCGCCTTTTTATTAGTGCACTTGATTAGATTTCACTGGCCTGAACTCTGTTTGTAAATGTGAATTTTTCGAATTCACAATTTCAAAAATTTTCTGTGAATTGTGAACTCAAAAAATGACTCAATTTGGAATTGAGGCGTCCTCTTTGGTCGTCATCAGAGAATAGGAAGACCCTAAAAGGCAAAAAACCTCTATTCAATGTCATGACAATCATAAGTGTCCTGGCACAATAGAGTGAACCTGTGGTCCATTTTTCCCTTTATCGGATATGCGAAGAAACTTATTTTCTTCGATTAAAGGTGATTATTGAGCACTTGGCTCGAACATTGTGGACTTATTGACAGAGATGTTTAAAACACCGGGGACACCTACTTCTCGGTGAAGCTGTACGTTTCTCATGATCTGTGGTACGTTGACCCTATGAGGGTGAGCCATACTACAGGGCTGGTTGATCAGCATCCTGTATATTAGTTGAAGTCCGTGCTTGGCCGGCTACGATATTTGAATAACGGGAATAGATGTTCTATTGCATTTGCTTTTGAGCAGACATGAGTCGTGAAGCAAAGTCCTTTATGTAACGGGACCCCTCAGTATTTGGCTACTGGCTGCCATGGACTGGCGGGGGGGAGAGGGGAACTGCTGTCATTTTGGGCTTACACGATCTAATTCCCTACGACTTCATTCGGGATTTTCAAGGAAAAAACAGAAAAAGTGGTAACAGTATTTAAATTATGAATTTAACGAGTCATACAGCAATGCGTATAATAGCACGTGTCTCGGTTGTAGCTATCAAGTGAGAGGAATGACTTTCGATTGAGTTAAGAGCTGAAAATTCCTTCCTTTTGAAAATAAAGATGCTAAATCTGGTGATATAATAGTTGATAAAATAAACGTCTAAAAGCAATGCAATAAAAAGAATTATATTTGAAATTTTATCGAATGCATTTGAACATTGCGGCTTAGAGCGTGCCAGGGGGAAAAGAGTACCATATGCTCCCTCATTTTCATCTTTGTCTGGACTGAGTTTTATTGGTGAGATGCACAAACAATAATCTTATTCAGAGACAGAAGAACAACACTGTTGGTCAAAATATCAAAAATAATACACTGATTTAGAAGCTTGGTTGCTTCGTCCATATTTTCAAATAACAAAATAGCACCAACAAAGTATGAAATAAGCACATTCCAAATTTGGTGAAAATCAGTTGAACGATGCGCAGAGAAAGGTGTCCCTCATTCTGTAAAAACGCGACTCGAGTTACGTTGATGAAGAGTATGTCTAGAATGGTGAGAATATGACTGACAGTGTGAAAGTTACGTTTCTTTGAAATACAATACTGCTCGGATACTTATTTCATCTTAGTAGTTTTAAAAATATTTAAAAAATAGTGCATTACTAATAATGTATTATTAAGTGCATGCAGGACAGTTCGGTGCTTTGCAACCCATCACTAGATGTATTCATATACTTTATTCCTGTTTTAAAAATGACATTTATACCGTTTATATGAAATGCTTTTTTTGTAATTTTGTTTCGATATAAACGCAAAGAGTTTTCCTACTACCAAATTTATTTATGAGTGATATTAAATGCCATTACAAATTCTTCAGTTCAAGAGAGAGCAGTGCAATTGTACGCTTAGTAGATAAAAGAGCAGCAATCACAGTTCCCTATTCTCTTTTGTGCTAGATGAGCCATGAAAGGACTCTTGGATTCTCACAGCTGCTACTTACCGTATATTAGCAACCATTCCCTTGGTGCACACTGATAGTCGGAAGTAACATTAGCTCATGCACCGTTTATCTGTCTTTTATAAGAGTTACATTTATACTTATCTAAAAATAGATCTTAATGGTAAATCATATTTCAATGTTACTCCTTTGACTGCTACGGTAAACGCGACTGTGCTGAACTAGTTATCCATTCCAATCTGTTTACTTAGCATCGGAAACGATCTGTGTGTGACAGCCTTTCTTTGTTGAATTAAACGTGTATTGAAGTAATTTTCAATTATTTTATATCCGATGAAAAATTTAAAATAAATCCTCTAATTCCTTTTCATTGACAAAGGCAATAAGCGACCCATTTCCATAAATCGGTGGACAGTCGATTCCACACTGACGAGATTGAGTGCATTTCTACAGCGTGCTAAGTAAGAGGAAATGTTGCTAATCATAACTAGTATTTATTTGTATATATTCGTGCAACATCACACGAATGTATACAAAAATGATCACAATAGTGATCGTTTTTGGAGGAGATTCAAAAACTGAGTTCTTCCAGTGGGGGGGGGGGGGGGAAGCCAAACCTGTCTGCTTCAAATATTGACTAACTTCGGAATTGGCTGAAACAAAATGGCTAGAAAAAAAGGTACCTGTGATGATCAGAATCGAACTTGCAATATATTTGCAGAATAAGTGTTATCGAGGTTATCAGAAGGTACAGAACTAAACATTTTTGGAAATGTGAACATGTTTTTAAAATCACAATAGTGTTGTGTAGCATGACTTATAGCATCATTTGTCATTTTCCGATACATATTCCTATTGATTAGAAGATATCGGTTATTGAAAAACAATAACCTCTTGGACAATTCTGTGGATTTCTATTGATTGTTAGCAGTTATTACGACTGCAAGTCTAAATGAGACAAAAAAAGCAGTCTCTGAATGCCTCAAAAACATTATTTTCAGAAAGAAAATCACAAAATGTATTCATTTTATATTGCGCTTAGTGTCATTTCAAGCATACTCGCTGTCCTTCAGTGTCATTTGCTTGGATAAATGACTCGCTATTGAAGTCGCGTGCGGTCTTAAAACGCTACAATATTGTTAACACGCTTCAGTGATCTTCGTTGCCTACTTGAAGTCAACCACCAACAGCAGCAATAACGATCTCTTACTACCAGTAATAGTTTAATAGAACGCTTTTCAATATTCGCGGTCACTGGAGCCAGCTATGCGGATAGCCAAAAACGCCAGACCAGCAACTGAAGCATTGTGCTTTGAATGACACTTGTCGTGATGTTGCACGATGGAGAAGTGGCAAAGTACACACCGTTTCACAATGTACTTCGCAGTAGCAGCACAAATGCTGTCCTCCTGCTGGCGTGTGTATTCAGAAGAGCGCTTTTCAATGATGGCAGCGACCGAGCCACGTGTTTGCTGTTAAAGCATTTTTCCGTAAAGAGAGATAAGGTTGGGTGTAACACACTTTTGCATACGTTTGGATAGGATGAGAACCGGCCATCGTAGGATAAAATGGTCCACAAAATAAACACAATAAATGTTTCTATTGTTATAATCCTCTCTCCCCTCTTAAAATAGTTTTCAGTAAAATTACAAAAAGACAATAGTTTTGAAAAAATTGTTTTTCAATATTCTCGCAGTCAATCTCTTCAGATTGTTTTCGGAACTTTTTTTGTCATCTTTCAATTGATCTGTTCGTTATTTTCAAAATGGATGTCCTTGAGATGAGCCTTCAATTTAGGAAATAACCAGACTTCCAATAGTCAAGTTAAGAAAGGATATCCCGTTACTTTAAATCAGATTTCTTCCATAGACGTTGAAGTGAACGAAGTAGTAGAACCTCTCTACAGTCCTGACTTTGGACTTGTGATTATTTCTTAAAGATACATCTCCGGGTTATCCATTTTGGAAAACACGAACAGACCAAAGCAAAAGTAAGAATATTATTCGGAAAACAACCTGAAGAATTCTATCAAGATGACTTTCAAAAATTGACTTCGGAAGGACAGTCTTAAAAACTCCTTGAGGCTTGATTTGACCCAGGTCTTTTCAAACAAAAAAGAGGTCTTTTAGATGTGCTACGAGAACTTACCATTGCATATGTAGTTTTTAACCACATAGATGGGAAAAGGATTTTCATTGAGTTGCATATTATGTTGGGAAAATGCATTCTGGGCCACCAAAAAAATAATTATTTAAATTTCTTCTATGCTGAACAAATCTGACGAAAATTTGATTACCATTAGTAATATGTTCATTATTTCAGAATACAATTTAGAAACATCACAAATTCAAAAGACCCGTGCTTGTTTTATTAAATCACCATACAGTAATTACCGGAAATTGCCTGACATGTTCATCGATTTATCTGATTAGAGGATTATCGACTGGGAAAGAAGACTCAAGCAGTGCATGAAATATTAGCGCACATCTTTTACTGGCTTTGTGCTGATTGTTGGAGGAAGAAGAACAACGGTATTTAAAACAAGTATTAAAATGATTGGAGATAATCACAAAAAAGGGAAGTTGTACAATGCATGCTTGCCTATTTGCATAATTCTGTATCAGAACAGCAATTCCCGGCCTCACTCCTGTGTAGATAACTTTGGAGTTCTCTTTCCAACAGGTTCCGGGTTCGACATGTGCGTCAGGTGTATATTAATTTCATCTTCTGGTATAAGAGACCAGCATCCTGCTAAAGTTACTTGAAAAAGTGCCATATCTGAGAACAGTTTCTGAACTATTTAATATTTACCCTTTTAACGATATTAATGCTAAGGTGTTGTTGGTGTACAACCTTTTTTGTAGGTGGGTTTATTCGCCTGATTTTATGTGAATCCCCCGGCACTTGTAACACAAAATTATCGTTTTGCCCAATGTTGACCTTGCTAAGTTTAAATAATCTTAATTCTGCGTGATTCCAAACAACGTTGTCTTTGTAAATGGTCCAACTTAAACGAAAGTTGAGATAAAGTGAGAAATGTTGAGTTCCAAAACGTCAAACTTAAGTCCACTCGACCAGGACTAAATATATGCTTGTATTAACGATTATTAAAGTTTTGGTTAATTCCTTTCCTGCATATGGTTCGATATAAACTGTGTTTAGACAGATTGGTTTTTGTAAGAATCCCAAATTTCATTAAAATCTGTCTGGTAAGAGTTGATTTATATGGATAGGCAGATACGATAAACGCAGTGGATGACTTACGCAGTTTGTGGAACCATCTAGAAAGAATAAGACAAAGAAACGCAATTGTCCACCGACAATAGCTGTGTGATAAGTTAACGACTTTGGACCTGATTAAGCGTGAACAACAGACGTCATAGACCTCCATCTCCCTCTATGTGCGGAGTTTTCCTTCCAGAAACTGGTTCCTCTCACAAAACAAACCATCCGAAGAACACACGGTGTGCATTCTGAATCCAACTCGTCCTAACGCTGCAATCATCTGCATATCGCTACACGCATGGCCTTCTCATTATTCTTTTATAAACACCAGCTTCAGCAAAAATTATTCGCGTTTTTTTAACAGCAGTTGTGTTTCCTAGATGACAGGAATCAGAACGAATTTATTGTTGTTTTTAATGAGAACATCTTCGCTACTGTAGAATTCCTTTTTTAAAAGTAAAAAAAAAGAAACTTTGACTGTTCGGATGTTTCCGATTGAAAGAAGTTTAATTTCCCCAAAGCTTTCTAATATTTTGCTGTTGCAGGTTGTTGTTGCAGGTTTTTTTGTTTTCATGTCATGTCTTCGGAACTATTTCGTAAATATTCTCTTCTGTAGCTTGTTCCAGTTGTAAACCGTGTTCTCTGCTTGCTTCAACGTTTTTTTTTTTTTTTTTCAAAATGCAAAATATTAAACGATTGAGAAATGCTGAAATGTTTTCTCCTATTGTGATTGTTATGGTAATAAATATTTTTTATGGTTAGAGGAAAATGCAAATGACTTAAAAACTGTAGAAAGTATGCCAACGAAAATTGAAACATTTTACGTTTTAAAAGAAGCTTATCATATATAAAATCTGAGTGTGTCCTTCGTTATGCTATATTTACCAGGAGCATTGAAAAATGTGAAGCGTTTTGGCTGTAGTTCTAGGCACCGCCTGTAAGTTCGAACTGCCTGTCACTAAGATTATCTTTGAAACTCACCAGCTGAAAGAACAAACAACGCATGAAAGTTATTTCGGGTACATTGACAACAGACCTTTATCTAATCTTTCACCAAAGTGTAAGTGGGGGTCAGCTATCAGACACTAGTGGTATTATTACCCTCACTTTAATGCTGTCGTATGTAATGGTGAGGGTCATTAGTAGCCAACGTCTTCGCTTCCTTGAAGACCCACCAATTAATTGGTGACTATCAATATGGATTTTACAACTTTTGTCCGCGATTTATCTCCTAACCATATCCACCTTTTGAACACAAAGTTCTGTTCAGAGCTTTGAATTCGAAGGTATTTTAACGAGTAGCATTGCAGCTCTTACCATACAAACGATAGCTCTTTCCAAGCTATCGTTGTATGGTCTCCCTCTTACTCTAACTTTGGCACTGTTATGGCGAGTTGATCGGTTTTCTCTTCGTGGTCTGACTTTCACAATGTAGTTTATCCAGCATAATGATTACGTCCAGTCACTCGGCCTCCAAAAACCTTGGTGTTGTTTCATTTGAGACATTGCTTCACTCCTGTATCACTCATAATAATTTACAAATCACAAATGTCTCCCCCTCGAACTTTAGAATATTGGTCTTAGACTTAGGATACTACACCTCTGAGTGTAGAATCCTCTGAGAATGCACATTTTTATTCAGAAAGAAATTCTCTTAGAGGTGATCTCTCTTACACACACATCCCTCTGGTCACTTTCTCATAGATGTTCTGTTTCTGCATTGTCTTTTTAACAGGTAACATCATGGAGATTGCTCCACCCAGCTGGCTGTTATCTTCAATCTGGCATAATTAAATCTGATCAAAGCTTCAGTTTTAAATAGCGCAAAGCAAGGTACCTGCGATGCCGAAGATATTCTCTCTCTCTCTCTCTCTCTCTCTGGTAATTTTAGAAATTTTAAGTTTCTTCCTATATTTGGCTATAAGCGAAGACTGGATCTATAATATCCTTTATTTTGTTCTCTATTATTTGCGTGAACGGGTCCATGTTTCATGATAATACCATGAAACCAGCATAAGAAATTGTGTAAATTTTTACGACAATTTCTCTAATTCTATTGCTATCCTTGATCTGATGAAATGGAGAGAAAGGATAAGAAAATTCTAACTTACTATATTTAAACTCAAACAGACTCATAAAAGTTCTCTAAGAAAAGCGTCTTGTGTCAGATAAACAATCATCTTAGAATCACATCGCCTCATTCGGACCATTGGGATGGGATTAAAGAGCTTTACAATGATATCGACGTCGCAATAGATAATGATATAAGGTTCTGTGTCACTGGGAGGTTAGGGATAAATAAGATCTTAAGTAATATATACAATACAAACACCACCATACATTGCAATTTCTGTCGATAAGATTGTTATATGAAAGTAACATAATCCCATTGGATTCATTCGGGTTAATGCTAGTCTATAGAAATAGATTATGTACGTATTTTGAGTGTGGTAATATCCATGCTAGTTTACTTTTAGCATCTTATATTTTAAGAATTTTTTTTTCTCATATTCAGTTAGTATACGTTGTTAGCAAAGAATATTTTATGTTGAAATACATGTTAACACAGCACGTTATCACCATGGCAGTCTTAAAATGGACCTCAATAGAATGTGGTCCACTTTGTGATCACACTTGAAACCACTGTGTCCTCAATCATTTTAACATAATTGGATCAGATTTTTAATATTGTATTTGATTTACCCTTGGAATTAAATACTTTATCACGTTATCTACTTCTACCTTTTCGAAAAGTTACCTAATTGATTGCCGAAATCTGGGGTGACTATAGAGTTTAATACACTTGATAGAAAATACACATTTACATTGGTATAAAACTTAAATTAACTGTGCAAGGTTTTATGTAAAATGGTTCGTTACTTATCACTAATTACGTTGGAAAGTTTTAAAACCTTCGTGCAGCGAATTGCATCTAATTAAGTGCAGATTTAGTCTCCCACTTTTCATAATTTTCATGCAGCAAAGAGGCATTTTAAAATGTTGATCCTTTCCCAGGTCCTTATTATCATTTTTGAATAAATAACACGTAGCTGCAGTCCAATATCCATAACAAAAGACATCTTACCACAGCAAGTAATAGTCAGTCTGGCTAACTGCGTAGTTGAAATCTCGACGTGCAGTGTGACAAGGGAGGGTTCTGGGTATGCAAATTATGTAAGACCGAATGTCTTTGAAAACAGCTACTTGAACGTGTTAAAGGACTGTTTATTTAATGAGACAACATACTTGAACTTCACGAAGCTTCTAATCAATTCTCTCTGTGGCTCATGAGGGGAAAGGAGGTGGAAATACGAATCTGGAAAGTAGCTGTTGCATTGCAGGGCTTTAATTTAAACCTCATTACGTCGGTTTTCTCAATGGTGAATCAAATCTTTCTTTAGTTTAAAAATTCATTTACCATTCCTCGTAGATACTTTCGAATATAATTTCTTCAATTTAAGATGAGCCAACTAAAGAAATAATTCAAGAGAGCTACTTCGTGTAATACAGTTATAATCTCTGCAACTTTCATAAATGTTATTTTCGTATTATGTGGATATTTCCTTCATTTAAAAGTAATTTTAATGTAATAAATAATTGCATAGCACGAGCAACAAAAATGTACACTTCTTAGTTCCAGATACCTGGGCTCAACTAAAGTCCTTCTTAAGATGAAGATTTAGTCAATATTGTTAACTTGTTCCCGTCTCATGCCATCTCTTTCTTGGTCTTCTGATTCTTCTTTTCCCACTTATTTTATATCTGTATAATATTTTTGGTAGTCTGCTGTTGTCCATTCGATGTAAATGTTCTAGCCATTTTTGTTTATACTGTCTTATGTAGTAATTAATTGGTTTTAGTTTCAGGGATTGTAGAATTTCTTCATCTGTTTTATGGTCTGCTGTTTGAATTCGTTTTTCATCTTTCCTTTTTATGGTCCATGTTTCGCTTCCGTATAGTAGAGTTGGTTTTGACAAGACATTATATGGCCTGAGTGTAGTGTGTTTTTGTACCAAGGATGGCTTAAATATATTATTTCTTATGCCATTTACTTTGACAAAGTTTATTTTAGTGTCTGTCTATTTCTTCTTATGATAAATCACATCCCAAGTATTTGAAAGTGTTTACTTGTTCTAGTATTTTATTATCTATCACTATTTTACTTCTTATTGGGTTTTCTCCTTTGAATGCCATTATTTTTTTTTCTTTAGATATTGTCATATTATATTGTTTTGAGATATCATTTAATGATTTTAATGATCTTTGTAAGTCATCTTCTGATGTAGCTAATTTGATCATCTGCAAATAATAGTGTATCTATCTTCATTTGCGGAGTCATTTGTATACCAAATGGGTTATACTGTTTCCAGATTGTGATTGTTAATATTTCATTTATATATATATTGAAAAGCAGAGGTGAGAGGGTATATCCTTGTCGTACTCCTCTTGATATATCTTTCCATTCTGAGGTGTGTTCTAATTTAACTGCTATTTTATTTCCTGTATATATTTCTTGAATAGATTATAAAAGTTGGTTTGGTATGTTTAAATCGGTTAATATTTTAAACAATTTTTGTCTACTTGTTCATTTATGAAAATCTGGAGCAAATTGATCTACCAATGTTCTCCAGGTTCACCGAATTTTGAACAGGCCAATTCTTTATTTCGTAATCTTTGCTGTTTGTAAGTGCAACAATAATATACCACTTTTGCCATAATTAAACGAATTATTCTTTGTAAAGTAGATTAGATTGGATATTGTTTGTCTTTTCTGCTAACGAACGAAAGGTGAACATTGCAAATACAGGTTTCCTTTACGTACACCTTAATGAGAGATTATCCCTAGATTGGTTTCTTAATCACTGCTTTATTGATTCTCTTCCAGTCCAACCAGTAAGACTCATCTAATTAGAACTTTAGCGATCTACCATTAATCCTTTTCAATCAAACCTGTTACCGTTCCTGTTACCATGATCCCCTTTCAAATACTCCTAGGATTGCAGAATATAATCAAATGGAAACTTAGCCAGCTAACTACCTAGTAAGAAGCAATTCTCCATCCTCCCATGATGTGTGCACTGGTGCTAAGATAATGTGTTTAAACCGCATTTCTTAATCAAGAAAAGTGAACGAACTCAGGAATGGTGATTTTAATTTGTTGTTCAGACAGGTTTTTCTTATTCGTTTTTTACAGAATTTCATAAAAGCATATTATAGTTTCAAAAGAATGTTAATTATTCCTTTTAATCCTTTTTATCATTTTAATCCTAATCATTATTAAAAAATAATGATTGGGATTAAATTATTTGTGACTCAAGTGTGTACATGATTCATTTGGATTCGATGCAGTATGAAAAACTTTCTGGAAAAAAAAAACTTTTGCATTTCAGTTGCGTTTGACTAACTGATCTTCAATTGAAGATCAGTTAGTCAAACGCAACTGGAATGCAAAATCTTGTTTAAATGTTGATATTAATATCAATGATTAAACAAGGAGCTATGCTTCATGTATCGGAATCTAATTACGCTACTGAACAACTTCACTGATATTATCAAGAAAAATATTTGCGACTGAGTTTCCTTGTAACCCTTTTGACATTAGCGATGCTCTGGCTATCATATAAACAATTGAGTTTGGCGATCTTTATAAAAGCGCAGTGTTCTGTAGTGAGGTGCATACAAAGGGTAACAAACCTTTCAAGAACTAATGAGGTAGTAGGCGAAAGTGAACTAGAATATTCTCACGAAGAGCTACTTGGGAAACACTGACCTGTACGCACGCAACGTATGTGTTTCCCAGACATTATTTTATGTTGAAGAAAGTCTGACACTGTCCTAACAGTGTTAAGGGTCCCTAGTGGGTATAAGAAATCGAATTAGAGACTGCGCTGAACTGTTGAAAGTAGTGTACACATTACCAAGATTGTTTACGTATGTCTCTTGTAAAGGCTACGTATACAGAAAGTTGCAAAATATGTTTTTTCCTTACTAATATAAGGAGTACGTACGTGTGTGAGAGACAAGTCCAAAAGTATCCAGGCTGGAGCCTCGGTGATTTTTATGATATTCTATTAAAGGGAGCAGACAGTGTTCATTAAGTCAGTTTGTTTCTACTCATTGCCATCTTTATGTTATTCAGCATATTTTTTTTCAAATCATTCGTGCTGAGACCTCTGCTTTAGTGCTATTCATGTAAGTGGATGCCATGAGCTTGAAAGTGATGTCCGTTTTCGTACAATGAAAATGTTCATTGAACGGGGATTAGATTTGCTTTGGAGACAATTTGAGTCTAACAGTATCTTGAAATAACTTTCAGAATTCTAAAGGATAGAAAATGACAAAGCAATCAGCGTGAGTTATGCCATCAGAAATGTTACAGGAAAAATGGTCATGCTCATTATATTCTAAAGCTAATACGTAGTTTGAATACTTACAACTTTCATTTTCAAGAGTCATAACCCGAGGTTCTTGGAAATACTCACAGCATCTTTGTTCTGTCCTTAACTACCCACTGCTGCGTCATTCCTTTAAGCAAATGAGCTGCAGGCGACCGAGATATTTCACTACACACTTAATATCCCAATTGCGGAAATTACAATTAAGTCGACAAGCACTTTTGTTAGTGAAATCATTTGGGGAAAAGGTTGAAAGATGAATGTGGTGATAACGTCACTAGAAATATCTCTTTAGATTGTTGGAAGTTCTCGTGCGAAGTGGGAATGTCATTTTCCTCTCAGCCAATTCCCTGAAGGGCTATTAAAAACTGAATATTGTTAAATTCGCAACTACTTCAAGTACTCATCAGGAGTGGACTTCGAGCAACATTAATCTTTTCTATGACCTGCTAACGTTCTGTTTTATGAGGTAAGTTTTCTTCTCTCTCTTGAACCAAGTTCATTCCATCTTATGTGACCTGCACGATTACTTATTCCAAAATATATATATATATATATATATATATATATATATATATCGTAATTCTCCTGGCTTTATTCCAAGCAATCAAAGTGATGAAAGGTACTCTCCAATAAAGTTGTTATTCTCATTAATAATTGCTGTTTGCATTCTAGCACGCATCCGATTATGAATTCGGACTAATAATATTCATTCCCTTCTACTTCCATCTCTTTAAGTAAAATAGTTACTTCATTTGTGCAGCAAAGGCAAGCCAAACATAGTACATCACCAAAGAAAATCCCAAAATACCTCACTCCAGCTCCAGTAGGTTAAAATACTCATCTATTTGCAGTTGCGAGCTGAGGATAATGTTGTTTGAAATGACTTAATAACGACGATGTCTGTTTCTCGACGCGTAGCTTCCCTATATAGTAACGTAATTTCAGCAATTTCTGGTTGCTATTTAGTACATAATGGTTGCTATTAGTTACTGCGGTTTATATATGGTTCTTGACATTTCATTGTGCCTGTGAGTAATGACAGATTTTTCAGGGTTGCTTAAGCTTGTTATTCGTCTTCTTTTACGATGCTTCTTTTAAACATGGAAAGACGAATGGAAATAGTTTACTGTAAGAATAAATTAATTAAAAAAAAAGAGTGAATATATAATATTTTTTGCAGTCACTGTTTCAAAGCGCGTGCAGAATGACACACGATGTTGTCACAATTTGCCTGTTTTTCTTCAGATGAATTTTTTACCTTTTTTTTGTTTCTTTCACAAAGGTGTTCCACAAACTTTCATTCTTCTGTGTAGTGTCGAATGTGCAACAACAATTTTTATGAGCCGGGATAATGTGGTCTGTTCCGCTGTTTTACGATTTGGCCTGACGTTTCATGGATTTAAAGTAAGCGATCCCAACAAGAATCTCTCTACTTCGGTAGGAAGACCGATAGGGTTATTTTTCTTGTTAATGATGTACTTAATGAATTGGGTATTTGTTTCTCTGACGATATCGTGTTTTACGACAGTAGTAAGTGATGGTAGCGGATTGGGTGCTCTTAGCTGAGTGCGTCGAGAAGGCATTAGATAACCTTGATAACGTAATACATTATTGCCATTTCCAGTATACAACTGCCTACTTATAAGCAACAAAGAAGGTTTCGAAAATGCCTCTGAGAATCATCTGGCTTAATTACAAGTCAAAAGCCACGATGGCCATTTAATTTCTGTAGGATAATAACTTGGAATTTTGTAGAATATATTAGCATGCAAGTTTTATAGAATAATAAATTGGTAGAACGTACTATCATTAATATCCTGTTTTAGCATTTGGAACATGTTGAAACCAATAAATGCATTTGATCTAGAAAACAAAGATGAGTCATTCACAGCCATTTTGAATAGAACTGAAATAGCTCGGGCAAAGTTTTATTACAATAGTATTTGAAGTCCAGTTATTGCAACGGATTGTTTACAGTCATGTGACCACCGTATGTAACTATTGACTATTACCGAAGTCAATGAATGAGAATTTGGGTGTTTTTGAAAAGCATATCTTGAAGAATTCTCTGACCATTCGAGATGATGAGCATTGAAGGCTCCATAAAAAATAACTGTTTTTAGAGACCTGGATATTATCACGTGAACTTTGAGTTAAGATGGACAGGATGTGTTATTCGGATGGAGAAAGGCGCTAGAATCAAGGGGATTATATCAGAAATAGAGCACCTGCATTAGATCGTGATAGAAGACAGAATCTTCTTGAGAATTCATCGACACAGAGGGATATAGCGCTAGAGATGATGATAGGCTACGATAGACATTGTACTGCATTAAATTGTAATTAAAATCAAAGCGACGCAAATGAAATTATTAACCCTTATGTTTCAGTATTTCATTGAAGCTGCAGCCAGAATTTGTGCGAGTGATATGATGATAGCCTGAATAAAATTTAAAAAAAAATCATTAAATTGAAATGACCAGCCAAAAGCTTCACTACATCGAGTCTTCATAAATTAAAATTGCCTGCTGAGGATAATTTGACAAATATTAGACGAAGTAACCTTTCTTGGTCCCTCCGTGCAACATAATTATAATGCAAATATATTTCAGAATTAATTAATCGTATCCCTGTAATGAAGGCCGAGTTATTAAACTGATGCGTTGGCATCACCTGAACAGTGCGTGCTATTAAATATTGACATCTCGACTATTTGCGAGACACAACATCGAAATATCACGAGATAACACAAGCATAATTATATTCGTTTGGCGCTTTTCTATTTGCTCGATGGTTGGTGAATAGGTCTGCTGTTGTTGCTGCTCCCTGCATGTAATATTTGCTATTATTTTAATATAATTCATTTTAATAATGTTTTAAATTTCGCGAATTGCCCGAAATATTTCTGATAATACACTTTTTTGTTTACTGTTCCATAATGCACAACACTTTACGACAGTACTCTATACAAACCTTTATGAGCCACATATTAAGACGATAGTTGATTTAAACTCAGTTTTTTTAAGAAATTAAAGATATCTAGCAACATGACATGTCTTCAGTCTTTAAAACTGCAGATTATCTTTGTATCGGACGCACTTGATTTTAATAACATCGGAAGATCTTACCCTTTCCATACCTTATAATTAGGTGAATGATTGCCATGAATTGAATACTTTTAGATTCGCGCACATCAACGCCCCTGTCTCCTCTAAGACGGATGATCTCTCTCTCGCGAACTATTTCCGCCCACGACGTGTTATTCGTGGTCCCGCTTTCGTTCTAAATAATATTGCGCACGCATTATGGTTTGGAGCTAATCCCCAGTGTTCACGGTACCTGAAGTATTAATAGCACGCGAAGCAGTTCTAATTACCGAACGTTTAATCATTCTCTGTAACCTACATAAAGGATTCGTTGTCAACGCCTTCTTGTCACACAGAATGACACACTGTGAGAGGGGAAAAGATGATGAAATGTTGATAATGTTGCTCTAATTCTACGGAGGAAGAGATTCGCAGAGAGAAAGAGAGAGTGGTATCCCTTGGAAGTCAGGATTATTTTTGTCACGTGTAATTATCTGTGTTGATTAAAAGAATTAGCCAAAGTATGTCGTAGAGCTGGATAACAGTCAGATCTACAGTAGGGGCTTTGTTTCAGTAGCAATTATTAATTATTGTTAAATCACAGGCTTTGGATGTAAAAGCAAAATGTTTGTTTAAAAATGTTCTAGTTCTGTCTTAAGCATCAAAAAAGATTGAGATATAAGAGGAAAACAAAATAGTAAATAAAACTAGAGAAAAGAAATATTTTGAAGGATAGCAATCAATGGAGAATAGGTTTTTAAACGTGTGTAAAAAGAGAAAGCAGAATTTAAGAATTGATGAATCTACTAAATCAAAATGTGAATGGCCAAAAATGCAAGCTAAATTCACTTGAGAATTTAGTGGAAATTAAAAAAAAGAGATGAAATATGGCATGATAATGACAATGAGAAAATGAACATAATAAAAATAGGATAAATCAGCAAGTTGGATTTATTCTGTGTGAAAAATGAAGGCTTATTTATCACATAAGTGCTTATTTACTACGCAATGATGTCGAACTGACCAGTCACTGAAATCACGCCAACGACTCGCGTTGCTGAAATAATCTCTTCAACTGAAGATATTGCAGAGATCATCTGACGACTGCATAGAGAAGACAAACATGGACATCGGATAATGAGATGTGTAGAAATGCAGATAGCTTTGACTGACTAGAAACATCTGCACAGTCTGTTGTGCGATATCTTAAAACTGAGAAATCTTCGCAGAAGCACTGAAAGAAGACTAATAGATAGAAACTCAGAAGACTGTTCTTTTCATTCTATTTAGCAACTCGGAGAATTAATTGGCACTTACTCAGCTAAGATGTGTGGTATCCTTAAGTCAGTATTTGCTTCGACCGATCTGTGTTAATAACAACAATCACGACCGTTTTGTCCGACTTAGTTTGGTCTAAAAGGAGGATGTAGAATTTTCCACCTAATTCCTCAGGACAGGAATTGGGATAGGAGGTAGATTGATCAGTAATCTGAGGTATGCTGATGATACCGTACTCCTCTGTAATGACAAGGAATAATTAGGACAAATTCTTGACAATGTTAACAAGATCAGTGATAACAGAGGACTTCAACTCAATCCTAGCAACACGAAGATTATTGTTCTCAAAGGAAATACAAACAGAGAAGCTCTTGAGAAACAAGTTTACCTTAATGGAAAAAGAATTGAGGAAGTCAACAAGTTTAAGTACCTGGGATCCATTATTAATGTGAAGAATTGCTGTTCAGAAGACGTCAGAAGAAGGTTAGGAATGGCTAAAACAACAGTCAGAGACCTGTCTAAAATCTGGAAGGATGGATCTATCTCCATGGGAACAAAGTTGAGGATTTTAGATGCAGTTGTTTTTCCAATAGCGACTTATGGATGTGAGACTTGGAACCTAAAGAAGTCAGAGAAGAAACGGATATCTGCTCTTGAGATGTGGTGTTACGAAGGCTGCTGAGGATATCATATACTGAAAGGCCTACAAATGAAATGGGTGTTAGAAAAGATCAGCAGAAATTTAAGGCTCTTTAAGGACAGAATAAAGTTAGTATTTTGGACACATTGAAAGGATGGAAGGAGGACTTTTCAATAAATTCTATTTCCTGAAAAAAGAGGAAGGGTCAGACCATCAATGAGATGGATGGTGTGTGTGTGTGTGTGTGTGTGTGTGGAGTTACTGATCTTCCGAGAGTTGAAGCATCCAGAAAAGCACAGAACAGGACTACATGGCGAGGCATGGTGTGGCACATCACCGAGCATCGGAGTGACCATACGGCATTTGTGGATGTCCAGTGAAAGTATGAATGAATGAGAAACGAATTGAAAGAAGCTGTTTGGAAATACGGCTGAAACGACTGAGTCTATGAGACCAGCACATTGGTTCTGTTAACTGTATTTGCTCTTCTAACGGATGTGAGGATGAAAACCTCGACCATCTCCGTATGAGACTGGTTATTAATTCATTCGATTGATGGAAGGGCCCTTAAACAGGGCCCTTCGCGTTGTATACTGGATTGATAATGAAAGGAATTCTCTTATTAAACATATGAATTTAGTACCTTCACTTCCACAATGGGCCATTTTATATGAACACAGTACTGTAACTATAGTTAGTGCATTTGTCGTATTATTTCAATAAATAAAAATGAATTTTCATCATATTGCGCGATGTCTGTTATTATATACCGTCTTTTTGTTTTATGACAACACCTAATATGGTACTGTGTGCTAATACTACACTGGATTCTCACCTATTTGCACACTCAAAATAATATGAAACACCATAATTTTGCCGGAAATTGAAGGGTGACAGATTCATACATGGCTTGTCATCAAGATGATTCTGCCCTCCGTGAGTTCATGTATTGCCAGATTAAATAAATTCTAAACCAGGGAACACTACATTCAAAAATTACTGTCTTGCACATATGGCACTGTTTTTCAGCTAATTTTAATCTGTGCGTTGCATATTTTTTTTCATATATTCTCGTATAACATTTAAACGAGCACAATAATTCCTAAAACTGTTTTAAAATGCGAAAAAATATTATTTCTAGCGAATTCGGTTTCCAGTTTAATTATCTGATTTTAAATAATATTTTGTGATTTGCTTGGAGTTTTCGAATTTTCAAACATTAAATGTAACTAGAAAATATTTCTAAAACTTTCAGTCAGAAATTATTCTGTTGGCATACTCCTTAGAAAGTGCCTCCGGCCTACCACTAAGTCCGTCAGTGAAATTTCAAATTCACTGAGAAAAAGAGCACGTTTTAGTGACGATCAAGCCACCTATCTTTAACAGCAAAATCGGAGAAAACTAAAATAAAAAAAAAATAAAATAAAAGTATTACGCCGTCCATACCATCTCGTTCCTATACGACTCCAAAATTTCGAGTTAATTTATTGAGCTTTGACGCTCTTCACAAACTAAAGATTGCCTTCCTTCAGATTAAAATTATCTAACATTTCACTGGAATTTTTTATGTTTCAAACGCGTATTTGACATATTTGTGGCTTAAACTAGAATAGAAGACCATTTAAAAGTAGTGGCAAGAACTTACTGCTGAGTAAGTGACATCTCGTCTCATTCGCTACAAGAAACAGAACCCAACTGTTGCTATGGAAACATTACATCGTATTTTTGATCAGCCAGAATCAACGAAAATATTTTTTTACGTTAACGGATTTTCCATGCAATATCCAGACAATTTTTCATTCTTTAATTGAGAGAAACTCGGCTTTGAAAAATGGAACAATTTTTAAAAACTGAAATGCATCTTTCAAGGGCTGGAAGTACCCAATTTTGTCAAGAGGCATCCAGCTAGAGGATGTTTATTGAGGAAATAGTTTATCCAGAGATGCATCTGTCTAAGGCAAAGGATCTGATCTCTGGTACCCTTACCTTTCCTAAAACCTGCTTGTTCCTTAGGCATTTCTGCCTCAACTTTGGTCCCAATCCTATTTAGCATGATCTTCAATAAAATTTTGCTTGCATGAGATATGAAACTAGTAGTTCTTGCAAGCCATCGTTACGTTTCTCAGGCAGTATTAAACGTGACATGTATTAGTTACACCTATTATTAATTACATGAAGTTGTGTTAGTTACAAGTAACGAATGGCAACAACCTTATTGCGTGAGTTTCTATTAAATTTGATTCATCCTGCCTTAGGTGCTCAACATAACTCCTTGCTGATAAACTAATTTTAATTAAATAAACAGTATTTTAGACATGCAAAAATTGTCCAGATATTTCCAGTTTGGTTACAGCAGAAGACAAGTTGAAAATACAAAACTAAGGATCCCAACTCCCCGCCCCCTCTCTCGTTTTCACGCTTATGAGTGGGCCTACACCTTATTACGCAGACTTTTGAAACCAGATCTGACAGAATAGGGTGTCTGTAAACTGCGGGTATTCTTTCCTGTTTGCCTGTTTTGTGGAATGAAAAACATGAGTTTCCGAGGGGGGGGGGTACTTACAGCCTGCACATGAACCGGTTAGCCCATTATCATGTGAAAAGTCCTGATCAAGGTTCTTCCTCTCAAAGCACATCGAAACCTACACTTTGTTTATGGTATACAGCTGTACATCGCTCGTGAATGCTTTGATTACATCGGTGGATATTTGAAAGCGAAGTAAAAGAGTAGACTTTGATAGCCACATAATGCTTTGTTTGTTTTTAATCCACAATATCTAATTAATAAGCAAACAGGTGGTTAGTTAAGGAGGTATTCACAATCAGAAATGCTGGAGAAAAGGCTCCTCCTAGAAACAAATCTATTGATGAGCAAAAAAGGGAAAGTTTTGTCTACAAAAAACACCTCCGAAAATATTCGATGATTTAGTTTCATGAGAAATAATTTTTAATAAAAGTGACTCCCAGAAACTTTAGTGTAAAAGAACTTTGTGTTAGATTAAATCAATCTATTAAAAATTGCGTAGTTTTTTTCAACAAAGATTTACGCTTATTCGTCAGTAGTAAACGTCCCCCCTTATTGTGGACTTAGCACTTTTCAATTTGTATAATGCATGATGTGTTCAGTTGAACTATTGCAAAAGTCGATTATTTATTCAATTTAAAGAAAAAGAATCATAAATACATCGAATGTAATTTTAAATACATAAAATAAGCATCTAAATATGGATTAAGTTCTTGTTGAAAATTTATGGTTCTTCGGGAAACTACTTTGCAAAATATATCAGCGCTGAATGTATGCATAATCCTGTTTTTCAGCAACGATTTAAATTCTTTAACAGGAGATGATGAATACTAGTTTGGCATCATTTTATTTCCATAAACTTCAATTTGAAAGACGCATTTGAAATTATTCTCGGGGAAATAAGAGTGATGTATGGAACAGGATGAAGTAATCCATTTAGAAAACAACTTTCAATCAGCAAAATGAATGAAAATCTTTTTATTTAAAAAATTTCCGAGATAATATTTTAGAATCTGTTGAACAAATGGTCTAAGAAATTTCTGTTAGCCGGCATAATAATGACAGCTTTGGAGGATGCATCATTAATTTTAGAAGACGCCTTCGTGTAAGAAAGACACTGTAAACAATTGCCTCTGAAGACAGCTTACGTTGTGCTTCATACTTTATTTGTTATAACATGTTCGCTTTTATGAATTAATATTAAAATATTAATTTCATAAAAGTTTTGGATGAAATCATATGGTTGGATGCTGGACTTTCCTTGGGCGATGTACTCTTTGGTTAAAATATCATCATAGCCGTTGTTGCTTTGGTTCGTAAAGATGTGGGCCCAATTTCGGGTCCACAACACCAGAAATCTATAATAGCTTTTCAACTAAGGATACCTTTTCTGCTTTAAGAAATGAAAACCTTTCACCACCGTCTGAGACCGAACTCACTTATTCTGTGGAAGTTATGTGGTGCTAATGTACGCAGTTATTCCCCGTATTTCTTTTACAATGGCGATCGATTTTCTTCAGTGAATTACAAATCCTGTTCACGATTAATTACAAATGTTGTCTCGCAATTACATTCCAATACATCTCTTCCTTTTCCTTTTGTCTTCCCCAACGAACCTCCCATAATTCTTATGTTTTAACAGCGCGCTTCCAGAGATAACAACGCAGTCTTCGAATGAACAAGTATTGATTTCTTTACAGATAACGACAGTCCAATTATCATGTTGCATGTGAAGATGTTGAATCAGCAGTTTTAATCTATCTTTCTCAGTTATTATAATCTAATTATTAGGAGTTAAGAGAGATGATTGTTCAGTAAATCGAAATGTCTCCAATATATAATATTGTCTTTTAAGGATAAAGGTTAACGTAATTATTAACTTAAGCATAATAGGTTTTGTATATGTATTGGAACTGCAAACTGCACTCAAGATCGAATTTTTAGAAGGCAGCAATCAGTTTCATTGAATTGGGTCGGCTGGAATTACGAACGAAACATGTGTGTTCTCAGGTCGGTTTGTCTGTTTTGGATTAAAGAGAACTCGAACTTCAGCGATAAAATACTCTGCCACCGGTAAAACGTCCTCCCTTGATAATTTGTTATAAAGTTTCTTCGCATTCTAGACGAAATTCGAACCACTCAGATCTTTCCAATTGAAGGGCAAATGTCGTTTTGGCCTCCTGATGCGCTACGTGCTAATATCAGTCAGAACGAATAAAACTTTAAGGTAGTTCAGTTTCGGTTATGGACTGTATAAAGATATGTATACCATTCTGAAGTTGAGTTTGACCATATTTTACGTCCATTTTATACATTTTTATTCTCATATTTTTCCTATTAAGATTATATAAGAATTGAAGTCATTGCATAATTTAAAATGGATCAATATCATGAAACATATGTCATAAGGTCAATACTACTGGAGAATTACGTTATTTGAGAAGGATATAAATATTGCATGTATACTACTCAATACTGCTTTCAAATGTGTGTGTGTGGGGGGGTTCCAGTTTCATAAAAAAGTGGTAGAGATATTCATCCCTCAAACCATCCCAAAGAACACGCTTCTTCTATGGGAGTTGGCATTATTTTTCCAGCTTCACTTTCGTGTAGATAACTTTAATATGAAACCATGAATTTCGTGAACTGTTTGTAGCGGTCTACCTCTTTCATAAAACGCCAGACAGATAAAAGTGACTCCCATCTCTTATGTCGTATAAGTTAAAGATCGTTCGTATCTTATTTCCGAAAGTTATCCCATAAACTGATCGAATTCTCTGGCAAATTTTTAGCTTACTATTGCAATGAGTTTGAGTTGCCCATTTTCAACTTGCTTATTCAATTAGCAATATCTTCTCACCGGCAGAGGGCGCTAATATTCTAGACGTACACCAAATTTCTCTGTTCTGTTATTCTGTAATTCACTTAAACGAAATATTATATCAAAACTGTTTCCATGGAAATAGCTTCCCTCTTATAAAATAAAACATTTTCTAGTTTCAGTAAACAATTCCTGATATGTTCGCTGAAAGACTGCCTAAGCAGAAGGTTCTTTGTGCGCTGGTGGTGACTCCTCGCCATTTTTCACTTTTGCTAAAATTTCTTGGGCAAACAATGTTTGTTGTTCTACGGGTGAGAAACAGAATTTTCCCTATCCTTTGTAAATTTCATTATGTCATTATTTTTCTCGAACTTTCTCTAATTTTGGAAGTATAGGTGCGATTTAACTCTTGGTTGAAACACACACACACAGGTATTTGTATGAAACAACTAAAGTATGGCTGAACCGATTTTGATATACTCAATATTTAAGAATTTTAGAAAAAAAAAAAGCCAAGAAGTTTTATTATAACAGAGAAATGTACAATAATAACAACTACTTTGCGAAAAAAAAAAATCATTTTTAACTGCACCGATGACGTCATTTTACCAGTGTAAAAATATAATGCATGTAGTGGACTTTCCCTTGGATACCGATGACTTTAGTTACACTTTAATATGTTAATCACATATGAAGGTAATCTAGCATTTATCTTCTTGCTGTTGTTCATCAACATCAAATATTTTTATTATTATTATTATTATTACGTGACACCTCCAGCGAGTCCAAGGATTCATCATGGGAGGGCACACTACTCTACTTATATTCTACTTATACTTATAATTGTAAGATGATTCGCAATTTAACATTTTGTTTAAGAGGTTATAAATAATTCACAGAATTAGAAAACATCCTAGAATTATAAAAATGGATAGAAATGGCACATACCTCTACAAAGAAAAAAAATCTGTAGCAAACTCTCAAAGGAATCGAGCGATTTCAAATGCGAATTTCTCAGTTTGGGTTCACTAGACTTAAAAAAGAGGAAAAAATGAATTCAATGATTATTTTTCGCAGCTATAAAAGCAAATTGAGAAACCTTGTTTTCGAGATATTTGAGCAAGTACGAGCTGATCGAAAGAAATATAAGAAATTTGCCGTTGACAAAAATCAATACTTAGCATTTCCTCCAAACAGGAAGAAAAAAAAATGAATTGTATTATCAGTTCTAAAATTCCAAAGATTTTTTCTATTTATTAGGAAATACACCTTAATGGAAATAATCTCCTTCATTAATTAATAAAAATAATGTCTGAACTAGCTTTGACTGATGCATCTCTTTATATTTAACCATAACGATTGATGAAAAAGTCGAAATTTAGATGTATTTCAACCTACATTGTTCAAGACATGCATGGCTGTCATAATTATTTACACAGCACTCGAGACAACTATCGGCCACCAGAGGGCTCAATCATAGAAGAACGTGATTGGACAGTGCATGGAGAAAGCCAGAAGTAAGAGAATTGCTGGAAATATTTTATTTTGTGCATAATAAATTAGTATAAATTATTATAAATGTTTTTAAGGTTACATTCCAGCTATAATTACTTCGAGAATTAATCTAACCAAGAAAAGTTTTAGCTCAGAGGATTATAATCCGAAGAATTTATAGTAACAAGAGTAGATGGTGATAATCTGAATAGCTTGCGGATAAATGGATCAGACTTTAGAAGTGTTTGATAGCTTTTAAGAGAATGCCTTCAGTTACACACGGTCCTATAATTAATTTTGAAGAAACTAAAACTGAAGATTTGTGAAAAGTAGTTTTCTGATTTATTCAGATACATAAAGTCTATTCTAAGTTGTTTACAAATCAAAACTATCATAACATAAAATCACTTTCATCTTGTCAAAGGATGCAATAGATGGCGTTGTTCTTGTAATTTATTTATCGGATCAAAATTTAAATAAATTCAGTTAAAAAGCTCTTGAAAGATCAAGATTCGTTTCATAGTGATTAGAGTTTATTTACGCTGAAATAAGTTATGTATATATAGAATTAAAACATCTCATCCGTTGTGGTAAAGATGAATTCCTATTTCGACACTTTCTTTCTGTCCACGTTGGGTGAAGCGCGATCCCTGAACATCCTGTTGCATATTTCATTCTTTTAAAAATTGTGAATCTACCTGCTTAGCAGCCAAGTTGGTAAAAGCTGCTATTTGTTTATCGCAAGATTCAAATTTGCTAAGGCATGGTTATTTGTAAAATCCTGCATGTAAAGCTTTCTAGTTTCTACGGCTTGTCTTACATGCGTGGGTATGTATATTTCATGGACCTCTTTAACATTATGTATAATTATGTAACCTTTGTCATTGTAAATTGGCTCACCTTCCAAATTGGAAGGTGAGCCAAATTCTCAAGAAAATAAATTTATTTGCTGTTATGTCTGCATATAGGAAAGTTCATATTTCGCTTATGGATAAGTGAAATTTTAACCCTAAGCGATAAGTATCTATTTCACCCACGAAGAACCTCTGTAAGTGTTTTTCAATTAAAGATGATTCACTTTCAGTTAAGATGCCTTTATAGAGGTTCTTCATGTTATACATAGGATTTGAGCCCAGGTTTTCTTTACAACCAAAAGGCGTCGTCGATACCAACTGAGGTACTAAAGCTTCTCATCCTGGGAGGCAGATTTACATCAAGAGAAACAGGCAAACCAGCCTCTTGACCTTAGTTATTTTGGTCTAATTCCAGACAACAACAATTGCTCTGTAATGGTTATCCAAAATGTTTTTGAAAGTTAATACGACATATTTCGAAAATACGTTGTGATTATTGTTGTTTTACAGATATCTATCTTTTACAGATTATAATTCTGACAAGAATAATGGAGGAAATTCACTCCACCTAGCGGAAAACAGGTGAACAATATGTGAATTGGCTGGACCTGTGGTTTCCCAGAGTTCATGTCTACAATAGTGTTATTCCAAATTGCAAATCTTTTGAGAATCTACAGATACTTGCTCCTAGAGCGTACATTAAAATGCCTTAAACGAGACAAAAACTAAAAAATAAAGCGAAAGAGAGAATGCATAAATGCGTATTGAAATTAGTCATAAAACAAAAGGAGGGGAAGAGAAGATACAAATGAAGAAGAGAAATTGGAATACAGCCGCGAGAATTTGTAAATTAATGAAGAAACAACCATTAATATTAGTCCATTCTATTGTTTAAGCTTCCTCAATTTCATTTTATTTCATTCTCTCCATCCTTTCCTCTCGTAATATTGCCAAAGAGCAATACTACACCAAGGAAAGTATTTCGCTGATGTTCTCCAAGGCACCACCACTAGTGGAAGATTATTAAATTCTTTAGCACCACCCCATCACGAGAAAAATAGTGGACCTTTGTCAGCAGCCATTGCATATCCTCTTGCCAGTCCACGGGAGTAGACACTTCTGATTAATAGGGTCATTCGGCTTCGCGTGTGCCTTACATATTACCTCATCACTGTCAGTCATATAGGACACTATTGAATAATGAATTCCCATCGAATTCACGTCATTTCAATTGACAAGAGTAAGTGACCCGCACTCCTTGACTTTTCATAACCCTTGCTTTTATCATTAATTGTATGTCTACGTAATTAAAGCTGTTAACTCTTTAAAATATTTTTCGCCACATTTATTTATTTTTAGTTTGCTATAAATCTATCTGTGCCTGTTTATTGTTTTCATCATTATCTTTCTCTATTTCTATATTTTCATCTCTTATCCACTATTCTAAATAGTTTTCGATTCATCTACCTCCCTCGTTGCATCTCTAAGAAGATAACAGGAAGCATGTGATTATCGCTTCGATTTGAACGAACTTTTTATATATTTAATATAATTTCCATAAAGTGACGAATTTTTTATCATGCTGTTTGAGGTAGTAAAATCGAGTTTTCTAAAAAGAAACAAACACTCCAGATTATAAAATCATGCATTCAACTAAACCAGCTTCAAATAATGTGATAAAGTGTAGAACTAAAATTATAATTTTCATAATTCGCAGACGCAACTGTTGAAAAGGGAAAAAAAATCTTTGACATAAGATGGCGCTACAGTCGTTAAAGAACAAAAAGAAAAATCGCGATACCTCGGGTGGGGGGGATAAAAGAAAAAACGCATATGCAAATCAGGTTCATTATGTAAACATGACGCTAAGTCCGGTTATCGTGTATGCTAGGCTAGTCAACCGCCCTAATATACAGACCTCTATCCCCACGCCATAGGAAAGAAAGTGTGAAATGGGACAGGCTCCACATCAGGTTCTACAAAGCGATACCAAGCATGCTCTGATCTAGAGAGAACCAGGAGCACGTTATCATACCTCTAAATATCTGTGAAATGGACACTTATGGCGGGAATAGTGTGATGGTTGGGGTGACATCACGTTCAGTGGACTCACCAACCTGTATGTCCTTCCTAGCCCGACTATGAATGTTGCAACTTATAAAGACGGCATCCTGGACCACAGTGTTCATCCGTATGCTGGTGCAATACGGAGAAAGTTTATCCTACAAGGCGACAATGCTTGTCTATATCGAACAAAGCTCGTGGACCAATATCTTCAACGACGTTAATCCTACTGAGCATGTTTGGTATGCTCTAGAAAGCATGTAGCTGCTCTAAATCCCCCCCCCCCGAAATAAAACCTTGAGGGAACTTAACCGTTGTTCCTGAAAAGCGCTCATTTGCACTTCTACACCCCCATTATAAACTATGAAACATCGTTCTGAGCTCTGTATTGCTACGAGGACTGACCACATCCCTTGCTTGAGGTACATGGTCAATCTCATTTTGACTTCTTTGCTTTTACATTTTCGCTGTTTTGTCATATATTCTCAGAATGAATATATTGGATCAAGTTCGCGCTTGTAAACAGAAGCTAAATTAAATGGAAGTTAAAGCAAACTTGGATGAGAGTTGGGATATGATTAGCCCAATCAGATTGAGTCATATTTCGAGCATAAAGGTCAAACATCCTACAAATATAAAACATTGATATATATCCCATGGTACGTTTTGTAATTGAACAGTGGAACACACCCTGAACTAGTTTAAGTAGAAAATCTTCTAAACACAAATTTTTGTGCATCTTGCATTAAGAAATTTTAGACAGTTCTATATATAAGAACTTCTTTAAATCAAGTAAAACGTCCGATACATATATAGGTTTAATCTTCTCGCAGGTTAAGGATAATAAAACGTTAAAACATTTAACGTTTTATTATCCTTAAATAGATTGACATAAAATGTCAATCTATTTAATATGCTGACGAATCCTCTTTAAGTTAAACATAATTGTTAGAAACAGTCCCAAATTCACAAATGGTGCATTTCTGTCGATGTTTATCGTTTAATAAACTAAAATTAAATGCCAAATTCCTTCTCAGAGATTTAAACAGCTGCAGACCATTACACCTTTGTCGTCAAATTTCACGTTTCAGATCATTTCGGATATAAGATGTTCCTCAGGCGTCTATCACACCAATCCTGTCATCCATGGTGCTAGATGATCCGTATCAAAGAGCTGTGTACTTAGCCTGCGTACTTAATTGCCATGGTTAACGTCTGATTTGTGTGCAGTTATTCTAACATAAAAACTGAGAGTGCGCAGCTTTTTCACAGAGACTAAAGATAGAATTCTACTTCTAACTTGAATAATTCTAGACTTGTAAAATTATCAACAAGTTGACCGTTTCACATTGAACTGTGTGCATTCCAAACAATCATACTCTGATCCTTAGGCGTTATAATTTTAAGTTTCCTATGCGTTGCTTAGGTGATATAGAATCCATCCCACTTTCTATTGGCGGTATTAATCACAACAGTTGAGTGTGAATAATGCAGTCATTTAACATTTTCGCAAATGGACATATCACTGCTATAACATCCCATTATAGCACCTCTTTAGAAGTCTGTCAACTCTTTAGATGCCACATGTATTGTAGAAATATCAGATACCACACACACACACACACACATATATATATATATATATATATATATATATATATATATATATATATATATATATATATATATATATATATATATATATATATATATATATATATATATTTGGAAAGAATGTATAATAATTCCATTACACAAGGGGTGGTTCAAAGACGAATCTCTGCCCACCTATCGTATCTCAAGAGCGTTTAAGATTTTGGAAGAGATGGCTCGCATTTAGAAATAGATCGAGAAAATCTGCACTCCATAAAGAACAGAATGGGTTTGTTAGGAAACGTCATCCTTGAAATACAAGGGGAACGGATACACCATAATACTTTTGGATTTTTCCAAGGCTTTTGTTGCATAAATTGGAGAATGTGGGGTTTGATTATGGAATATTAGCGTGGATAAAAAGATGGCTGACTGTCAGATATCAAAAAGGGGTATACGGAGATGTGAGTCTGCAAGATTTAAGGTGTGTCTCAAGGAGCAGTCCTTGGTCTACTGTTACTCTGTACATGAATGACATTGGAAAGGATTTGACAGGCGAAGAACAGCTATTTACTGACGATGCAACAATAGGTAAGGTTAATCAGGAATGCTACTGCTGATATGCAGTACTTGCAGGATGATTTGAATAGCCTGGAATTGTGGGCATGGGAAAATGGATGTCAGTAAATGCAAAGTCATGCACTTTGGCGTAATTAGATATTCAATGTCGTATTATAGTGGTGGGATTATGCTAGAAGAAACTGATCTTGGAGTTTTAGTACATAGGAGGTTGACGTACTAACTTCTGAAACGAACCTTAATATTTAAGTAAAATAAGTAAGTCATCGTGGTGATGGTGATACAGCGGAGAGAGTGAAATGGAGTGTGTTAAAGATATAGGAGTTGTAGAATACTGATGATGAAGGCCGATTGAGAATTTGTGCAGATATTAGGAGAAAGATAAGTGATGTGATGATTGACAAACTTCTGATAAGGGTCATACAGAATTCCAGTAGATGGAATTTTTCATTTCATGGGAGATGGGGAAAGGACGAGAGGTCATCGTTCGAAATTAAGAATAAATACTGTAAAGAAAGGAGTGAAATCTAGATTTCTTTTCGCTCATAAAGCGATGCGTGATTGGAATGGATTGCGTTTGGAGGCTGGGAGAGTAGGTAGTGTGAATGAATTCAAGAAAAAGTATAACATTTGTGATAGGTGGTCTCCCTCAGTGAGTCCCTGATTCCTTGATGGTCTTTGTTAATAACAACTGCATGCTGTATATATAGAACATAACGCACACATGGGATCCAATCCTTAGACGTCAACTGGAAGCAGTACTTTCCTTTAAAATCTTCTTTATACATAATTTGCAGTAAAAAAATTATTTTTTCGTTAGCCCAATGAAGCACTTTTGGCCTTTTGCTCTTAGGATACTAGCTGTTAATCTTTATAACAGTTGCACTGCTAATTGAGTTGGATCACCTTTCCGCATGTTAAAGATGATGATGACAGTTTTCTGTAAATTCATCTAGAATTCTAGAGAATACGTGCGCCTAGGAATCATCTGCTCGAAAAGATTTCTATGCAGTCTTGGATGCAATTCAGCTTTAATTGCATGTAATTGCGTTTTTATGTCGATACCACAATGAAAAATTGGAAATCGATGTTACATTAGTACCGTGTCTGGATTAAGGAATGAGTCCAATGCATAGAAGCATAACAATAATCTGACAAAGGATAAATGAGGTCCACTAAAATCATAATTAAATGTCATGAACGTATCCGTTTACTCACTAAATTAAGGCTAATCTTTAACACATTCCAAAAAGGAAATAAAAGTGAAAAATTAATTAGTAGGATTTATATAAAAATGATAATTATGGGAACGATTTTTTCTCCTCTCATCTTACTCTTTCGCCAAATATGTGACTCGTAGAATATTCCATTTTCCAGCTGATTCATCTATCATGGAATCTTATCGTTAATCCATACTTATAATAGACTACACGTGACAATTCTCCATTACATTATGACCTCATTCAGAAGCTGAAATACCCAACCAGAGACAACAGTTTCGCATTCATATTATTATTTAATTTATATTATAGCCGGCCGGATGGTTAGCGTATCCGCTCTCCAGCCAAAAGGCTGCAGGCTCGAATCCCATTCAGGACATGGAGTATGTAATTGTCTTTCATTTATTCATACAAGTATATACACGTTCTCCTATGTGGAGTGGGTCACCATGGAAGAAGTAGACACAACGCAGTATGAGAGGCCTTCATCCGCTAGTGAGGAAGATACGTGCTGAATATCATCATCAATTTATATTATAGTTATGCTGAACTTCTATTCTCATAGGCGTACTGAAGACTTCAAGATTCTATAAATTGCATTTTACATAATTTAAAGAGATAAAATAGTTCCTAGAATACGTTCTGATAATAGCTTCCATAATAACGATACTCTTTGATTGGATAAAAATATGTGAATTCAAATCCCATCTATAATGCGACGATTATAAGGACATTCCACCTAAAAGTGATTTAGCTAATTTTATACTGAAATAGACGGTTTTTACTTTTCCAAAATACGTGTTCTGGGACTCCATGAAGAAAGTAAGTCAAATATAGATGATTCTACTTATCTTATAAATTATATTTGAAAATATACATTTTCTTAATTTTCTTTATACTGCAATAAACAGGAACAAATATACTCTTTGACATAAGTGGCCAAACAACATCGATTTTGAAAATACAAACCATGAAAAAATAGTTAACTCTTAAAATAAAAGTATATATTATATAAATATACTAAATACTATAAAATGATACGTTAAAGTTTCTAAGCTATTTAAAAATATTTAATATAGAATTAAATAAATATCTAAATTATATTACACACCTTTTATAAATCACTATCATTTTCTAGTAAATCGAGAATGAGTCATAATTGGAGATCGACCGTGAGATGCGCTGATTAATATCCTTGGAGGGTAACAGATGGCAATGCTGTAGCCAATGAAGTTCTAACTGAGGCTCAGCTATTGCTGTTACCCTCCTGCCATGACCTGAGCTTTAATAGCTCAATAACACTTACACTGTCCTCTACATACAGATAACGGGGAAGATGAAAAGCATTCCTGTTTCGCCCCTTTAAGCCAGTCCTTATAAGGACTATAATAAATAATAATTTGATTATAAATATAAATATTGTTTATTAATAATATTTTCAATTCGGTAGAGACTTTCAGAACGATTAAATTGAAAGAGACTTCATAAAAACGGTTATATTTTAATACGTATGCTCGGTGTGTGTGTAAATTGTAAGGAAATTAAGCTGTCTATTCGAGTTAAGGTCCTCTACATTGTTATACTTAACAGGATAAAGGATCTGGTTGACAAGCAATTTAGAAACAAACAAGGTGGATTTAGAAGGAAAAGCTTATTATAAAATTTACTGCATAAATTAAATATTTTCATTAGACCGAGCCTTGTGAAACGTTCAGAATTACAGAAATTCTAATGGACACATCTTTTGGTGACTTCGAAAAGGGTTGATTAGGTTGATAGGAAAATTTTATTGGATGGCTGCAAGAGAAGGACTGGAGAATGAGGGAGTCTTTAAACTGTGTTGCTTGTAAAATATTTTAAGGTAAGTTTAACTTAAAAGTAAATTAGAATAGGATAATCCTCCCCCATCGGAACATTAATTAGATTTCGATGGAAAGAAGTCGTTCAGCCATGACAAGCTAATGAGCCTAACACTGGTAGGATGGGAGTTTTGCTTTCGATCTGTCCACCTCTCGTTGCATTTTAGAGGAAATCAAAAAGGGAATTTATCCAGCAGTTTATATAATTTTTATAAATAATAACTATCGAAGTACAGTGAGGGAAGGCAGATGTTAACTGAAAGATTGAATGGGAATGTTTAGTTTCTTGTGTAGATTATGTATTCGTGATAGTCTGTTGTGGTCGTTTCGTTTCATCCTGATAAAAGTATATTACACCTCACATCAAGTGTTAATTCGCACTTGATGTGAGGTGTAATATAATTTTACCGATTCTACTTTTTTTTAACATCGTAATGCATTTTGTTCTGGAAAAATCGATTTTTTTACATTTGAGTTCGTATGGCCATGTCTACCACAAGGGTCTTCAGAATAAACTGATGAGTCACGGACTTGGAAACAAACCTTTTGTTTATTAGTACAACGGTGTGGAAAAGTAAAACAAAGAAATAAAATAAACGTAATTATAATAGAATAATCATCTGGCATTGAGACATACCTCTCAAAGTGTTAAAAGATGCTCTGCGGTAGTATTTAACTGACATCTCAATTCAGATCTCTCCAAACAGTGGATGCTGGATTCATATCCACTATGGGCAGAGATGTCTGTGAAAATTTCAAAAAAATTAAAAATAAAATAAAGAATAATTGGAAATATTCATTTGAATTCTCTTCTTCTCATTGAATATTCATCATGTCAATCTTAGTTGAAAGCTTACCTATAGATCGAGACTATTCTTTATGAAAACACTCGTACATATACGTTATGTCTAAAATAAATAATGGGAGGGCATTATACTTCATCTGAATAGCATGCAAGCGCTGTTTAGGTCCTCATCACTCATTTCTTTCTTCTCAGTACACTGTACGTGAGTTTGTGATAAAAGCAAGGCATTTTGGACTTATTCGTTTTAGAATATCTCCTTCATCTCATCTACTGCTGTTGAATGCACCGACTACATCACATCCACTGCTCTGTTGGGTTGAGATCGATATTCTGCAGTATGACAGGACGCATTGTTGTGTTGAAAGACACACAGGTCTGTTCTTTGCAAAAAAAAAAAATAATAAACATGTCATATTATCCATAAATATTGCATTCACTTTCACTCTTCCAGTAATTATATTCAACGGTCCGAGTCCATACTAAGATAAACATCTCCTGACTAACTGCACTTCGGACATGGGATAATGAACTCGGGTAAAATATTCCCCACCCGCATCTGCCATGCACCACTCACTATGATCTGAAGAGGATGCTGCTTGATTCGTCACTCCATTTCGGGGATTTGCAACACCCTACTGAGTAACCACATTATTTACACCAGTGCAGTCTTTGTAGTCAATTGAAATGGTTTACGTTTGCTAATATCCAACTTCTCTTCCGTAGATTTCGACATTGTATAATTTTTTACAACAATTCAGGTTATTCATGCCTTACTATTGACCTACATTCCTGTGGATTTTCTGTAGGAACGATCATGGATTGTGCTTTTTTTCGCATTAGATTACTGGGGTTTTTATACTCTCTATATTCATATTGGATGCCTTATCTTTCCTTGATGTCATTATCTTAGTCATTTTCATAATGGCAGAAGACTGCTAGACCATTTAGCCTATTATTTGATTATCCTAAATGAGATCATAACACTGTATGATAAATACAGCGCAGAATAATGGAAGCAGACCACCTAGTAAAAATTTCGTAATTTGGTTAATATGCCCAAAAACATTTTGTGTAATGAGGGCGTCACCTTCGTAATGTTTATGATTCTATAACGTTACACCTCAGAGGGAAAGACCTTGGTTTCAGTTCAGTCACCGAGTAGAGGAACTTTTTTCTATACTCGGTGAGGAATTAATTATTTATAATTAATTATATTTCAAAATTTTTTATTTGAATTTTATTCTTTCCAAAAGTTCTTTTGGTCCTTCTCCTCCGAAGGAAGTTTGTTTTCAGATTCGACTTTGCATACAATATTCTTCTAATAGCAAAATTTGCTATAGAATTTATTAAAATCAATAAGTTAGTAGCAAAATTCTGAAGATAAATTGTGTAAATCGTCCTCTTTATTATAAAATGTTCTCCCTTAACAATTTTTCTTAACAAAAAGCAACCTGTTGCATGAGCAAAGTTCTCAGTAGAATAATCTTGACTTCGCTTCTATACTGAGCCTTACCGCCGCTAATTTTCAATAAGTAATTAACCAAATGTGAAAAAGAAACAACAGGAAACTTAATACATTTTAAACCTATAATGGTAATCATTTCTATTTTTAACATAAAATTTACATTAAATTTAGAAGTGATTTTTTTTTACCTTAGCAAACTGCAATCTTTTTTTTTTTACTTGTTCGTATTGTTCTAAGAATTTCACTGCCTTGAGCTGATGAATGAAACTGTACGGCATTTGTTATCTCCAAAGAGGAATGAATCAAGTTGACCGCCAGCACCTCATTATCTCAAACCTTCACACATGCTTGGGATTGCTTCTCGTTATTCTAATGATGCAGCTAATTAGTGCGAAGATGTTCCGTGAATGAGGTACCGCTCGGCGTTCTCTAAGTAAACTCTCCCAATAACAGCAACACAGGATTGAGTGGGTGTTAGGCAACGTGCTCGCGCAATATCGCGAAAAGCGAAGTCATTTTATTGTTAACTTTCGTCGATGATAGAATAGAATCAAACAAAAAGTTCATACAAAATATGGCAGCGTAGATATACACAACTCAGAAAGAAAAAGGACACAAATATATCCTTAGAAATCATAATTTTAGAGATAAAACTATAATAATGGAATTTCTCCATTTTAGTAAAAGTGCTAAAAATTAATTGGCGTTTAAACATCATCCCTGGTTTGGTTTCGTCATCTTTGTGATATCAGAAAATGTCCAACTAGCAGATAAGGTCGGAACATTCAAGGTGTTACTTATATATATTTTCAACTCCAATTCCTTCGCAAGGACTATTACCTCGTCTTTGATTTTCTCGCTGTCTATCAAGAAGTGCATCGTTTGGCCCTTTCCTGTCATCTCGTCTTTTTTTTTTCAGCAAGAAAATCGGACTCTTATTACCCTTTCAAGAAAATGATTGCTCAACATAGTGTCTAGTATCTCCGAGCTGCCAGTTGTACATTTAGAATTATGGAAATTGATGTACGAAATCGATAAAGTGCGCACTGTCCTTGGCATACAGTATAAAGTGAATTATGAGGATCTCTGAATATTTACGTGATTTTTTTTTCTTTCGTTATTATTTTTTAATACTTTAGGAAAAATTATCAGTTGAAACAACATTTTATCTAGGATTGGGTTCTAAAAATAAATCCAGTTCATATTTTTTTTGTTCTTTATGAGATGGCAGAGTGATAAATGGTAAATAAACTGCGATTGGTCAACCAAACACCTTTTTTTAATAAACACTTATTATCCCGCATTCGCACTTTCTTGACTGAATTTCATCAAAGATTTGAAAAAAGAACGAAGGCTACTTTAACCCGCTATGCTAAAAATCACCAAAGTCAATCATACTTATCTTTTAGTTTTATTTTATTCATTTTTTTTTATTCTCATCGGCACAGTTTTGCTTAACGATTGCCAAATATACCATGCGAAAAATACTACATTCGGTTGTTAAAATGCAAGTAGTATATTTTGTGATGCCAAAATTAAATGATGGAGATGTACCTTTATTACTAACCTGACGGTTTGAAATATGAACTACTGCTAATCAATTTAGAGAACCATTAACCATGTACGAATATTAAGATACATCAAAGTAGGTGCTATTAGTGGGTGAAAGTAGAAAGGCATGTGCGCAAAGAACCTCGACAAGAACATGACCTAACTCAGAACGAAGAGCATATTGAAATTTTATTTATGAATATGTTTATTAATAACTATTACGTGGAATGTTTTTCCCTTCTTCTTTTTTCTAAGCCCTTTTTATAACCATTTTTTAGTTTCAGCCCTTTGTCACTCGCTCGTCTGTATCTTTCTCTGCTGAAGGATTCCCAAATGCCAATATTCTCCAGCCATCTCTACTAGGACACCTTTCCATCTTCTCCCTGATCATCTAGGCATTTTTCATCTTCTTCCACGTGGATTCCCAGTGGCATCCACATGGAAGAAGAAGAAGAATCGCTTTTCATCTATCGCGCTTTTCATCGGGACAATATGCCCTACCCATTTAATCTCTTCCCCTATATACGAGTAAATTTTTTCTTATATCCTCATTCTTTATTTTTTTTATTTTTTTTATTATATGATGTTTAGCAGAGCTTTCCCTATTCTACGTACAGTTTTTTTTTTCATTCTTTCCAGTCTTTGTTTGGTTATTGACCATGCTAACTCTGCATTTTTCTGCATGTTAACAATAATAGCCATCTGCAATATCTTCAGATGGCTATTATTGTTATTATTGTTCTAAACAGTTTTTATACTTGTGACAGCAAGCTTATAAGTCTGTAATCATAAGAATATCGTGATAGTATTGTTCTAGCTTAATATATCTTTATCGTTTAGGCATTTATTAAATGAATTTTTAGTTCTTCTATTAATACTGTTTTCATCATTTCTATTTTAATTTCATCTTGTTCTAGCCTTTTATTATTTTTCATGTCTTTCATTGCTTGTTCTATTTCGAACTTTTTGTATTTCTGGAATACTTTCTCTTTCGTTCTTCTGGCTTTCGTGTAATAGTATTCTCAAGAGTGCTTGTGGTGCTATACAATTCTGAAAAATATGTCTGCCTCTTTCTACTATGCCTTTTTATCTTTGACATCTCGTTCGCTTCCATCATTATTATTTCTTTTTTCTTACTGTGATATTGTTTCGTAGTACCACTCTCATATTTTTATCTATTGTTTCTTATATCATTTTATTTTCTCTCTTCTTTAATATTTTTTTTCTGATTGTGATATTTATTTGTGGAAGTTCTGCCGATGTCTTTTCGCTGTGTTCATTTCTCACAGATTTTTTTTTTTTCAGATGTTTTATTTTTAACAATCTCATCTTTTGCAATAGCATGTGCACTTTCTATAACATTAAGATTTTCCTATCCATTTATAGATTTCTATTTTCATTTATGCTATTTCTCTAATTTGTTGCAAGTTCTTGATCTAATTTTTGTCTGCTACTAATAGATTATTTAACTAATTCGTCATTGATGACTGAAATGTTTTTAAAATAATCTTACATGAGATGATCAAATATAATCTATTTCACGTTTTTTTTTCTTTAGCAAAATAAACATTTTACTGTTTATTTTGCGAAAGTAACTATTCATACCCATCATTAATATTTTATTATTAATCTTATTATTGTAGTTATGAATATTACAAAATAAATTATTTAACATTCATCTAGAGAAATTATTACAAATAAATGTCTTAAACGTGCAATTAATAAGAAGATATTTTAACGGTATTTATTTCCTATAGATTCATAAAATAGCATTAATAAATTACAATTAAAATGTTTCATTTTATTTTCTAGCTGTTAATGATTAATTCAACTTTTATAGGAAAATAAAAAGCAATATCTCTTTTGCAGCAACATAGTCCTTTCATACTTTGAACTGCGCCACCTATCGTGTAGAATGCACAGCAATAGTTAATGTATCGAATGTCACTTTTAACGTACTATAGACAAGTTGATTACTGGAACAAGGACAGAGACGACTGATATCAATAATTGCAGCCATTATGTATGCATTAACGAGAGATCGGACATTACTGGAGATGTCCCTAGAATTTAATTAGATACACCCGATAAAGTGTTTGCTTCAGATTTATCTGGAATTTAATATGCGGTGTAAATACATATAGTGTTATTCCTAGTTTCTATCATATTATTACGATGTATTTCTAGGTAATAAAATCTTAGTTAAGCTTCTATTCCTATTTCAGCCAACTACTTAATCAATTTAATTATAGGGCTTGTGTTTTTGGACGCCAATACTTAAAATATGGTAAGGTGGTTTACGCATGCGCAAGAGCCAGGATCAATTTAGAGCGTTCTCCTTCATAAAAATATAATGTAATTAAATTTTACCCTGAAGCTTTGTAATCCATTTATTAAACTTAGTTTTAATTTTAACCCGAAATATCCTATCTTGATTTCTAACAAACTGAGCGCTTGTTAACACATTTCAGCAAATTTGCACATCTGGAAATTATGGATCAACTTATTTGCGACTAAAATGAAAGACTATGTAATTTTTTAAAAATTTACAAATTTTACATATTTTTTATTTATTCTTACTTTAAGATATCGGAATATAAGTTTGTAGAAGGACATTAATTAAGAAACGTACCATGCCACACCATTATAAATAAAGCAAAAATATTCTATTAAATAGCGACACGAAATGCGGTGATTGATTCATTCAATCCAATACCCTTGGAGGGTAATGGATGGCAGTGCTGTAGCCAATGAAGTTCTAACTGAGGCTCGGCTATTGCTGTCACCCTCCTGCCATGATCAGAGCTTTAATAGCTCAATAACACCTTATCCATACACTGTCCTCTACAGATAACGGGGAAGATGAAAAGCATTCTTGCTTCGCCCGTTTAAGCCAGTCCTTATAAGGACTCTTCGCTAACGCATGCGTACTATAACGTTCATATTCAGTTCTATTTTTTTATGAAACAAACAATAAAAAAGTTACCATTTATTTGGTAACAAAATGTAATTGTTTTATTACTTTTATTGCCATAAAATAATTAACTAATACAATTAATTATAATAATAAAACTTTTGGAAAAAAATAATGGATAACAATTAGGATAAAACACTTGCTACATGGTACACCATTTTATCATCATCATCATCAAATTCCTGCCATGTACCCTCAAGGGGTGTACAGGATATGACAGTACTACATGAAAAATTTACATCATTACTAACTTCCTATCTACAATTTTCCTCCAAATCAGTCTGTTACTTGCCAAGACTCCAACATTATCAGATCTTATATTTCTATCGTCTAAGGCACTTTGTACCGTATCAATCCACCTATATCTTGGTCTTCCTCTGGGTCGTTTTCCTGCCAACCTGGCAGAGAACACTTGTTTTGCTAATCTTTCCTCTCCCATTCTGTTTAAGTGACCATACCACCTGAGATTAGCTCTGCTAACGCATTCCTGGATGCTAACAATGTCAAGTTCTTTCCTAATATCCTCATTTTTAATATGATATTGCCATTGATGCCATCTGTTCACGCCTCTAATCTTTCTCAGGACTCTCATATCTGCGGTCTCTAGTCTTTGGTCAAATGTTTTACTTCTGACCCAGCACCATTTTATGACAAACAAAATAAATTTATTTCTGTATGAACAAACTCCATCGTTACGCATCAGAAAAATAACAAGATAATCTGTTCCATAAGTTTAAAGTACAAGATTAATGCGCTTAATCAAAACACAACTAAAGTAGTCTTTTGATCGTTATAAGAGGATATTAGTGATCCTTCAACAGAATTATTAAGCATGTGAACGATCTCTCCTGAAATAGAAGTCCAAGTGTTTCAAGTTCAAAGTTATGATGATTCTGAAAGAAAATTTTAATTTCTAAGTGGATTAAGATTTCCCATATTCATGAACAGCACGGGGAATGATGATTCCTTGCTTTCCCATTCTTCTGGTTATGTCAGTTTGCAAAGTCCATCTAAGTACTGGTGGACACTGTAGAGGGGGTATCTTTGTCCACTTAGTCTTTCTTCAAGTGCTTCAAACGAATAGTTTGGAGTAACTAGAGATGCTTTCTCCTTTGTTTTATTTTCTCCAGTTTTGTGCTTTCATCCTTTGTAAAAGCAAAATATTTTGCTTACTGAATTTTTGGTTTTACTTAGTCTTAAAGGAACCTCAGCTTTCTTGATATTGCTTGAAAGCACCCGCAGGCGTCTCTTCGACTTCCGATTGACTTTGTCCATCCTCCATGAACAGCAAAGAACTTAAAGTTTTGCAATTTCGCAATTTATCCCGCGTATTCATTCATCATTTCAACGTTCATGGCTGTTCATGACTTAACCCCGTATTTATGGATTACCAAAAATCCACAAAACTAATATTCCCCTATGCCCCATAGTCGAACAGCATAGATAGTCCCACATAAACTGGCCCGGCATTTAGCCAAGTCGCTTGCCCCCCTTACTGGCAGCTCCTCTACTTTTGTAAAAAAATTCAGTCCATTTCAAAACACCGGTTAAAAACTAATCCTAAAAGATTCAGACATAATGGTTAGTTTCGATGTCACCTCCCTATTTACCAATGTACCACTTATAGCCACTCTTGATTTAATCAAGTCTAAATTTCCCCCTGATATTTTTGAATTATTTCAATTTACCATGAATGCAGGTTACTTTACATGGGGAGGAAAATTCTACAAACAGATTAATGGTACTGCTATGGGTTCCCCCCTCTCTCCCCCGTTAGCAAATTTTTACATGGAACACTTTGAAAACAAAGTACTTACCACAGCTACATACAAGCCACAGGTGTGGTTACGCTATGTAGATGATGTGTTTGCCATCTGGCCCCATGGACAAGACACTTTGGATGCTTTTGTCACCTACCTAAACAGCCAACACTCCAAAATTCACTTCACAGTAGAAAAATAATCAAATAACTGTTTACCATTTCTTGACACATTAGTCACCCGCCTTTCAGATGATGCACTATCTTTTTCTATTTACAGAAAGCCTACACACACACACAGGAAGATACCTACATAAACAATCACATCATCATCCAGTCCAACAGTACGGCATTTTAAAAACACTTACACACAGAGCCAAAGCCATTTGTTCTAACGATACAGCTCTGACCACTGAATTCCAATACCTGCGCCATACGTTCTTAGCCAACGGATACAATCCCTACAAAATAGATAAAATACTACATAGGCCCATTACTCTGCCCTCCCCTAATACACAAGAATACAACATGACCATTTTTATTCCCTATATCAGAGGTACTTCGAAAAAGATAGCCAAAGTATTGTTGAAACATGGCCTTCGCACCACTTTCAAACCTCATGTCAAGCTGGCAACTCCGATCCGCTCGCCTAAGGATAAACTTCACCCTTTAGCACACCCAGGAGTGTATGAAGTTCCGGTTGACTGTGATTTGGCCTATTATGGGCAAACAGGAATATCAGTGAACATCCGCCTGGAAGAACATGAAAGATACATTCGCTACTATTACTATGGCAAGTCGGACTGGCAGACCACGCTTTGGACACTCCTTCACACAGGATTAGATGGAGGAAAACGAATGTGCTATTTAGGAGTCGGTATAGATCTGAAAGATTATTTTTTGAGTCAGCAATGGCTTTGAAGAATTCTCCCAACCTTAACAAATATGGTTGCATTAATTTGCCAAAATTTGGGAGACGGTTATCCTAAGAAAAACTCCTGGATAACTGCTGTTTTTTTTTGTTTTTTTTTCGTTAGAGGGCGCTAAAAAATAGGACTTTAGATCTTTTGTCTTTTGCAATTATATTGTTTCACTCACTCACTGTCGCGTTTTCATGTGTGTTGTGCTCTGATGATGCTGAGTTGAAAATCAGCGAAATATTAGCGTTAATAAAACATCTTTGTTGTTAAAAAAGTGTTTGTAGTGTTGTTAATACCGTGAAAAATAAGTCATGAATAACCATCAACACCTAAGCTTATCTGTTAGGTTCATGGCTGTGTTAAGTACTTTTTGTAAAGATGTTGCTATACTTAATACTTGGTTATCTTTGCTAACCTTCACATCGTGGGATAATCTACTTACCAATTCCGCTGAGTTTGCCTTCAAAAGCAGGCGATGAATTTTATTGAATATCATATTTTATCTGGATAAAAATTTGTTTCAGAAAAGGAAGAACCTTTAGGCACCATCTATTATTTGTTTTATTTTGTTATTTTTATTCCCTTTGTGTGATTTATACTCTGTCCTAATGATGGTTTAGATTTTTCCAGGGCAAACCTCTGTCCAAAAAGCCACTTTTGAAGTCTTTCCTTTTATCAAATCCGATCTCTTCGCACAAACGAGAAATCCTAAATGCTGCACTACTTGCAATAAGGGCATTGCTAATGGATACAAGAAGTGTTTCTACATTTTGAGCATACCCTGGATATTCAACTGTTCGCAACTTATGGTGATGATACCATACTTTAAGAAAGATGCGTTTTAACTGTCCAATTTAACTTAAGACTCAATATTTTGCCATAATGGATAACAAATTCTGTTAATGTGCCTGAAAAACTTTCAGAAAATAGAAAGGGATAATAACCCCGAATAACTGGTGTACGTCTCACACGAAAAAATGAGCAGCTCACCTCCATCAGGATTATGCCTAATCCATATCTCCGGTACAGTGAAATCCTTCCCGATTTCACTATGTCGGAGATTCTAGTATGTGCATTATTTCAGAAATAAAAATCCATTTCACGCTTTTTGCTTTCACTGTGCAAAGCTCTTCTTCACCTCCCTGAGTGAAGTAATTTTACCGATTACAATGAACACCAACACAACGAAATGATAATATGCATATAAAAATTTTACATGCAAACTTGTTTTTCTGCTAATTCACTGTTTATTATATTTTTTATAATTGTTGCATCCGTGATATATTTTTATACAAGAAATGTTTATTAGTTAGAATCAGCTAGGTGGAACGTTTCATCATCTCTGGCACCTATCTATTTCTGTACAATCGGCTTCTATACAATTTTACTATATAATTAATTCCCATGTTTTCCTTACAAAGTTGATCTTAAAATGATAAAAAGCTGGAGTTAGTATTGACATTATTTATCTAATCAAGTGAACTTCTCTGGTCAAAAGTAAGTAAACGTTCTTAGTGCCACGTGGTTCTAGATAGTTTTGACGTGAGAATAACAACACACGCGCCTGATAGTTTTTCGTTTATTAAAGAATGCGACACACCTTTTCCTCTGATAATTTTTGTTCTTTTTTTTTTCTAGTCCTTAATTATATGTCTCTGTTCTTGTCAAATAATTCTTCAGCTTTAGTGATGGTATCATGCTTTTATGTAAGGTTTTGCTAGGAAATGGATCCCCTCAGTCCCTTTGTGTAACTATAGCCTAGGGAAAAAAGAGAAACTATCTCTTTTTTTTCCCTAGGCTATGTAGTTACACAATAAGATACTCATATAATGCAGAAGATACGATGAAATAGTAAAAAACTCGTACGAGGGTGATTTGATTGAGATTTCTGAAAGGAACATGCATTATTTCAGTTAATTGAATTTTTCAATTTATGGAGGGTGGGAAAAGGACAGGATGGCATCCGTGGTAGCTGAGAATGACTGCCATCAAGAAAGGGATGTTTTTCTCTCATAGGGTGGCGCGTGATTGGAATGGATTCCCGTTGGATGTTGTGAGTGCAAGCGGTGTGAATGAATTCAAGAATAAGTATGATAGCTGGTGTGTGTAGTATGTGGCCCCTCCCTCGATGAGTCTCTGACTCCCTGGAGGTCTCTCTTAATGATAATATTATCAATAAGCTGGAGCTACAAAAAAAAACACTTGTGGAGGGAATTTAAGGAGAAAGGTGACCTGCAGGCGCATGAGCAGTACAAAGCACAAGCCAGAAGGGTAATAATCGTGGTAATAAAGGCAAAAGCAGAGTATGAAAGGAAATTAGCAGTGCATACTAAAGATAATCCCAAAACGTTCTTTCGGTATGTTGCAAGTAAAAGGAAGAATTATTTTAATAAATTCCGATGGTGAGGAGGTAACTGAATCAGTTGAAATAGTAGAATTACTAAGTGAACACTTTGCAAGAGTATATCATCCAGGTGGAGACACTGCAGTTTTTGCCTCTGCAGAAAGGCAAAATATTATATGGAAACTGAAGGTGCATAGCATATTATATAATCTAAATGTTAATACAGATACGAGATTAGATGGTATACCAGCTCGAGTTTTATGTGAAGGTGCTAGGGAATTGGCAGTGTCCTTGACTACATTGTTTAATCTTAGTCTTGGCTCTGGGTTATCCCCGGGGGGATGGAAAGCGGGGAAAATAGTTGTATTGCATAAAGGAGGCTTCAAGACGGATGTAGCGATCAGCATATTAGGAGTTGTTGTTAAGATACTGGAGAAGTTGGTCAAGAGAAAAATACAGGATTTGATAGACGGAAATGGTATACTGTATGGGATGGCAACATGGTTTTGTGAAGGGGTAGGTCATGCCTCAGTAACTTGCTCACGTTTTATAATACAATGACAGCTGAACTGGATAAATGTAATGGATTTACAGTGATACTTCTGGACTTTTCAAGAGCTTTACACAGGATACCGCATGGAATTTTAATCAATAAATTGCAGCACATGAGGATGGATTTGGGATTGGTGAGATGGATAGGAGAGTGGTTGGTGGAGAGATATCAAAGTAGTTTATTGGAGTAGAGTCCAGTGACCTGTGACTAGTGACGTGCGGCAGGGTTCTGTTCTTAAACCGCAGCTGTTTACTTTGTTGATTAACGATATAGGAAAGGATCTGAGAGGAACTGTTCCGTTATTTGCCGATGATGCAAAGTCGGTTCGTGCAATAGTTAATACACGTGAAGTCAAAATTTTGCAGGATGACTTGAACAGTTTGGCAGACTTGATAAAGGAGAATGGATGTCAGTTTAATGTGGCAAAGTGTACGGTTATGCATTTTGGGGTGAAAAGATCATCGGCGGTATACCACATTGGTGGAACTCTACTCCAGAAAATTGAAGAAACCAGAGATTTGGGAGTGTTCGCAAAAGTGACTAAAGCAGCTTATTGAATTACTTGGTTACTGAAGAAAACCTGTTTGTCTCTGGTAATCAAAGTAATTGTTCCTCCTTATCGAATCTTGATAAGACCCCATCTTGCTACTGCATGCAAATTCGATTACCTGGGTTTCTTGGCGAAGAAATTGAAAAAGGACGAAATGGAGAGGATCCAGAGACGAGTGAACAAGATGGTAGCATCTGCGGAATGAGCCTTGTGAGAACAGGTTTGAAGATTTGTGGGTTATACGGAAATCGGTTGAAAGGCAGAAAATGTGTAATATGATTGAGACATTCAAATTACTGAAGGGGTTTCTATAAGATTAATTCAGAAGATATTTTTGAGAATAGGACTGGTGGTGGGAGTACTAGGGGCCATACATGGAAGCTGGGCAAGAATGTGGTTAGCAAGGGTGTTAGAGCTAGGTTTTTTACTTGGAGAGTGGTGAATGAGTGGAATAAGCTGCCAGAGTATGTTGCGGGTGCCATGACTGTGAATGAATTCAAGTTGAGGTGTGATAGATACTGTGCGAATGTTGGATAGCTTTTGTCATGATGTGTAAGGCTTCCTCAATGAATCTAAAGACTCCATGAAGTAGAATATACTAATAAAAACGCAACATAACGACTCCGTAGTGCAGTTGCAAGGATGATGCGACTCGTGTCCTTCGCTTTAAAAAAAAAATCAGGCGATTCACTCATGTCGTTGACACATGAATATTTTCTTTAATTTGAGAGTTTTTTCACAACAGAAAGTTAGATAATATCATGCCAGAGTAGCGTTCCTCCTCCATCCAAATAAGCCGAGTTTTTCTCCTCTCAAACTGGCAAACTAGCCTGAGAACACAAGCAAAATTGTCATGCTGTGGTGGAGATATGGCGCTCGTCTATTCCTGTCACTCATTGCTTTCATAATGGAGGTCCACGAGTATCTGCATGGTATGTGGGGGAGTTCTGAAATTCTCTCTCTGAATTTCTCATCCTCAAATGGAATTAGGGATTTCATAATGCCCTAACATGTCCAGAAACCGTAACGAAACCAAGTGATAAAAAGAATAAAATGCACACCACAGTACTATCTTGGATATGATATTTTTATTAGGAGGAAGAAATGAACACTAGTCATCTATAATTTTTCAAAAAGGAAGAATTCATGACTGATTAAAGCAAGTAAAATGTTATAAAATCAAATGCCAAGTGGATCCACCAAATACAAATAATTCATTCCTGCAATGGAATCGTCACAAATACCACCAAATCATCGATGACATCTTTTCTTCTATAACCACATCAGCCAACAGCAAAGATGTATGACACAAAATTTGGAAATGTTATAGTAATATAATATTAATTATATATTAATATTGATTGGAAGAATGACCTGTATTGCTCCCTTTGATTGGAAAAGACATCGTGACGAGAGGAATCTTAAATGCGCATTTTCAATCGAAGATAATTTAGCAGTTCTCTGAGGTAGCAGAGTATTTCCTCTCAAAAAAGTCGGCGTCTTTCATCCCGCATCCGGAAAAACCGGCCCCAGTACACACTCAATTTACAGACAAAATGTACTATTGATTTCTGTAGATGGCGTTCAGTGCAATTAATGGAGTGTGAGACGTAGCGTGTAGATAGTATTGCCGTGTGTAGAATGAGGATTAAGTATTGTAAATGGTAGGTTGTGTTGAGTGGAGTGCCCTTCCTCGATTAAGTCATGGAATGCTTTGAGGAGTCACATAATAATTATTATTTTTACTGTTTGAAAGCGAACAGGCATTAAACCTTGGATAAAAACAATGTATTAAACTGCATCGTTATCAAGAACAATCTGTGGAAGAGATTAAAAAATCACTTGATGATACCCAATTACAAACGCTTCATAAACATATAAGAAACCAACTAAAATACGCATTTTCCAAGCGAAATTACTATTTTTAGAAATTTTCAGCATACAATAGTAACATGAAACAGTGTCGTCAACACTCAATGAACTGCTTGACGAGAAACGTAAAATATCCATGGAAGAGTTCATCACATAGAACCACAACGCCTAGCGGAATCCTTCAGCCTTAACTTTGTAAACAACATTGCATTTTTCAAAAAAATACATCACTCTAACGATGCCCAACACTACACCAATATACTATGGTCCATAGCAAACTATATTCTTTCTATCCGTCTCCATACTCGAACTAAAATTTTCTCTCTCTCGCATGCGCGCGCGCGCGCACACACACACACACAGTTAAACTCTAAAACTACCCAACTACCCCAGGAGTAGAAAATATCAGGCTAACTAACAGACCTTATAACACACTTTAACCAGCTACATCCGATGCTTTTAAAACTAATCAGTGCAATATTTGTAATAATAATAATTATTATTACAAATCCCCAGTAAACTAAAAACAGCAGTAATTACATCGCTCTATAAATATGGTAAAAGAAAATATATACAAAAAAAAAAAAAAACGCACCATCACGTTATTAGAAGATAACATTACTGACACACCTTGTACTGTACAAAGATCTGAATAAAAACAAATTCGCCATACTTACACTTAGATCTAAAGAAAAGCATTCTACACTCTCGACCACCAAACATTACTGGGAAAATTACACTCCATTGTAATCCATGGAAAGCTACGCTTCACTGCTTTAGCAAATACGTGAACGATATTCACAATCTTCCCATACAGAGACAGATATATCAGTATGCATGCGATGCTACGCTGCTAACAATCCGAACAATCGACAAAGACATCAACTTCCCCTCTCCAAAGCACAAGACCTGATTGGGTTAACGATAATTTGCAGCTAAATTGTTTCAAATAAAGGGCATGATACCACTAAGAAACTTATCTACCACTAAACAATTATCTATCATAGCATCTATGACAGGTACTAAGATAGCAGGCTACGTGAACACTACAATCAGTTACTTGTTCACATTAGCATTTCCGAGGTGTTTTGGTAGACAGTACACAAGAAATACTGACCAACTCTTTAATCCCCTTATATCATAAAATTTTAAACATATCAAACCTGAGATGCTATGTAATCATATTAAAAAAGCACTTCAATAAGGATTACCGTAAACATAAACATATGCTCTATAACTCAGCGTATACTACTCTACATTACCAAGCGCTTCAGTAAGACATGTGGCACAATTGCAGTATGAGAGAGAGCATCCGATACCTACTCTGATCAACTATCTTCCGCACAAATTAAAAGACCTAACCGGTTATCAAACACTAAAACAAGAACTATGGAGGTGGCACAACACTCCCACACAACCGAAAGGCTACGCATGATCAGCTATTTAGGAGACTAAAGGGGAAACGCACGCACCTGTACATCAAAACACATATACTAAACAATAATCCCGCTGTCTTCACAAAAATTTAATCTAGCTTCGAAGATGGTGGGATTATAACGCGACACTACATTCCTGTTACCCCAATGATCACCCAAATCACATCAGTATACCGACGTCCTCTATAGTACATGACGCATGCCATCTATAGAACAGTGTCCTTGTACTTGACCCTTAAAGACATTATTTATTTTTATGACAACAATCTGTTTCATCCCTAGTTACATATATTTCACTCTTTGTGTATATCCTAATACTGTTTTTGTCTTAACCCACATCTGTCAGTATTCTTTATAACCAAATTATTATTAAGATTAGAAATTACCTAATCTTATCATTATTTGCTTAATACTACTATTACTACTACTAATGTTTTTGAATTTATTTATTTTATTTATTTATTATTTTTATGTCTCAGATAAATTGCATACATAGATGCTGTAATAATTATATATATATATATAATATTTATAACACATTACAACTGTGTATAACAGATACTTGTAAGTTAATAATTTTCTTCCTCGAAGCTTAGCAGAGCTTATCTGAGGAAGATGATAGAGGGTGGTGGTTTCATGGTTGCGTTCCTATACTTGTCACAAGCCATGTGTTGATTTTACTGTTTGTTGGTACGTACTTGGAAGACTTCGACTGCTATTACAGTTTAACTTTTTTTGTGCAAAGAGGATTGGATTTAGACATGGTATGTTTGTTTCTTTGTGTTCTTGTAGTGATGGTTTTTGAGAGGGGCTTTGTCATAGGTTTGCGTGTGGGGGGGGAGAGAAACAGGAATTGCTCTAATTTTCATTCTCGCTATAATATTTATATAGCGCCTGTTTCAGCTCTCTGTATGTTCCTAGGTTTCTGTTGTCGAACGGCAGTTTGTTTATCATGTCAGGTATGTAGAAGTTTCGGGTGGCTTTGGCGTGTGATTGTTGTACTTATGTGTTATTGTAGTTTGTTGACGGTGGTCTTGTTATTTGATATGTTGTTCTGGTTACTCTATATGTCGGGCTGTAGTAATGTTTTAATGACTGTGTAGTGGCATAAGTGTTTCATCTTAAATATTTTGTGTTTTTTCCGTGCTTCCTGCATAAGAGTGGGTTGTTCCCAGAATATCAGTTTTACCATTTTATCTTGCAACCATTGTAGCCTGTTAAGTCTGTAGTCTGCCCAGAATGCGTATGATGTGATTGCATATCTTAAAATGTTTTCACATAATACTTTATAGATTAGTATTTTTATGTGGGTTGGGGCAATGTCTTTTAATCTGTATAGTTTGCTTGCTATTATCCTAAGCTTGGTATGTAGGTAGTTTGTATGGCTATTCCAACTTTGATCAGCATCGAAGTGAAGTCCAAGATAGCGTGTTGTTTTCACCTGTGTGATAGTTGTGATTTTAGGTTCTGCGCTTTGTGTATAGGAGGGTGAATGTTGGATAGTGAGATATTTAGTTTCTATGGGCAGGGTTTGGGGGTTTTTGAATACCATTAGCTTTGTTTTTCCAGGGTTTATATATATGCCGTTTTCGGTTAACCAGTTAGTGATTTGGTTGATGTCGTGTTGCATATTTGTGTAAGCGATATTTGCATTTTTGTGAATGGATACTATGGCCGTGTCGTCTGCGTACTAGAAGATTTTACTTTTTATGGGGAGTTGGCTTATGTCGTGTGTGTATATGTTAAATAGAGTGGGAGATATGACAGCTCCCTGCGGTACTCCACAGGTTACATGTACCTCTTTGCTGTATGCTGATCCTATACGTGTGATGTGCTTTCTGTTTTTCGTGTATGCTTTAAACCACTGGAGTAGACGACCTCCAATTCCGATATGGGTTAGTTTCGTTAACAAGATTTTTTGTGTTAGAGTGTCAAATGCTTTTGTTAGGTCAATGAACACCACTAATGTTATTCTGTTTTTATCCAATGCAACGTTTATTATATCTGTGAAATCTTCCAGGAGTGTTGCTGTTCCTTTATTTTTTTGAAAGCCATATTGTGTTTTGGGTATGATTTGAAATTTTGCAACGTATATGGAGAGTTTCTGATGCACGATGCTCTCCATGATTTGGTTGATTACAGACAGCGTGGCGATGGGTCTGTAATTACTTATGTTTCTTTTTCCCTGTTTGTGTATGGGTGTGATTAATGCGGTCTTCAGTGTTTCAGGTATGTGTCCCGTTTCGAAGATTTTATTTAACAGTTTTTGTATAACTGGAAGTAGGTTGGTTGAGTGTTTCTTTATCTCTTTTGGTCTGATTCCGTCTATCCCCGGTCCTTTGTTAGGGTTAATTTGTTGAATTGCCAGTGATAGTTCTTCTTTTGTTACTGTAGGGACCACATCGACTGGGTTGCTCGTGGACCTAGTGGAGAATGTTCGTTTGTGTGAGGAAAGGTTGTTTCTTGTAGCTTTTGGACAGAGTTCACGAAGTGCTGATTAAAGTTGTTTGCCAACTGTTTGAGGGATTTGGGGTCGCAGGCAAAGCTGTGTTTTATTGTTTCTGAGGCAGTGGTTCTGTGTATATTGTCCAGCATTTCATTAATCAGGTGCCAGGTTTCCTTTATGTCATTCTGAGCTGTTGTTAATTTGTTGCTGTAATAGTTTCTTTTTGCCGTTCTAATCTGGGTTGTTAGGAGATTCCGTTTTCGTTTGTATTCAGCTTTTAAAGCGATATTGTTCGGCGACTTCTTAAGTTGTTTCCATAAGGCATCTTTTCTTTGTACGCCTGTTAGTATGTTGTCTGTTATCTATGGATTTTGTTTCGTTTGGGGGCGTATTTTTATTTTTGTTAATGCTTTGTTATATATTTTGTTAAATGCAAGTTTAAGATTATTATATACAGCTTCAGCAGGGTCTAAAGATGCTATCTGCATCCAGTCTGTTTTTCTGATTTCATCGTTTACTATTGTTTCGTTTAGAATGCTATAATACTGTTTTGTAGTCTCAGTGATTTTATGGGTTCTGGTTCAGTGTGTAACTGTAATGCTGTGAAATAATGATCTGCATGTTATGACGGCTGCTGTGTGGCTGTTTGGAGGGGCCCTTATATTTATATGATCAATGCAGGATGAGGTTGTTGTGTTTCCGACTATCTTTTCTCGTGTATACCACTGTATGGATGGGGTTATGTTATATGCCGATAATAGGTCTAGGTATTGTTCTGTATTGTTATTTATGTTCATAATGTTTATATTAATGTCTCCTATTATTATCAAGTATTCTGAGGTGCCTACTTCCGTGGCTGAAAGCCATCAGTTTAGTTCTTCTAGGAATTTTGTGGTGCTTAAGTTGGGGGATCTGTATATTGCGTTTAATATCAGGGAGTTTTCTTGTTTGATGTTTTTAATTTCGATGCATATGTTTTCTGCATATTCTAATTTATAGTTTATTTCTGTTACTTCTAGTTTATGTTTAGTAAATATTATTATACCACTGCCTCGTTTTTTTTGTCTGCAGTGTTTGTGTTGTTGGAAGTGTGGCATTTGGTAGGTGGATGCCTCTTCGTTTGTCGTGGATACTTCAGTCAGTATTAAAATGTCTATATCGTCTTATATCTTCCTTCAGATAAGCTTGCAGGGTCAGCCAGTATTTTTGAATGCTTCTGATGTTGAAGTGGAGAATAGGTAGTCCTTTTTTGGGGATTGTCACTTGTTTCCATTCTGTTATTGATTTCAGAATGTGGCAATTATCATGTTCCGGGATGATTACGTCTGCTTGATGGTCTGCATTCACCAACCAACATGAATGCAGACCGTCTGCTTGATGGTCTGCATTCATGTTGGTTGGTGTGCTGTTCCTTCTTTACGAGTTGTCAATATTCCTTTCAATGTGGTAGCCTTTTGAGGTCGTCTACGGATTTTATTTCGATTGGTTTTGCATCTTGTGTCTTTCTAAGGAATATTTTGCTGTCTCTTATCCATATAAACTGATATTTACTTTCCTTGCTTGGTAGAATATTTTCTGATAATATGGCGTTAGGTATTCGGACAAGTATATTGGGGTATTGTCATGGTCTCCTTTCAGATTCTTGACTACTGGTTTTTTAATCCTGCTAGCTTTTATAAGTGTAGTTTTTGTTGGGCTGTTGGTGAGTCGCACTACGACGGGAGAAGGACGGGAATTATTTTCTCTTTTCCTTTTTTGCGGTAACCGATGTACTGACTGGATGTCTTTTGATTCAATGGGAGAGCCAATTTTTTGACTTAGTTGTATTACGGTGTCTCTTAGATGTTCCGTAGCAATTTCTGGGAGACCATCTATGAAGAGATCATTTTTGTAGTGCTGTTGGTTTGAGAGTTCGTACTGTTGCTTTAAAGAGTTTAGTTCTTGTCATAGTTCCGTTGTCTCTTTTATTAGATTATGCTGTCTTTCAGTTAGCTCTTTAATGCAGATTTTAATTTCTCTAACGGTCTGTAATACATCTTCTACCGAGTTATTATTAAATTTAATAAATTCCTCATATTGGTTGAATTTTTCTGTAATTTGTGCGGTATGTTTTTGAAATAGTTCTCCAACAAAATCGATTAAACAGTCTTTTAGGTTTTGTAATCTATTTTCAAGTAATAATAATAACAATAATTTATTACTATTTTACTACTATTGTTGGTAAGATACATATCCATTTAAAGTCTACTTTTTACTAAATAGAAATTATAACATGTGAATTTTATAAATTCTCTTTGTTAACATTTTGTCGAACTGTATATTGCAACAGGTAATTGTCACTTGCCATAATGGTCAGCTATTACTCTGATCGTTGCTACTAATACATGGGTTGTTCAACTATATGAATTACACACTGTACAAAGTGTGCAATTCATATTATTGGTTAGAATCTGAACTGAACCACATGTGATAAATTGTAGTATTATTGACTCAATTGCATAGCAAATGTACATATTTTATTTCAGGAATAATGAAGTGTTAAATATATTAATATATAAATCCTTAGTATAATTAAATTATGACATATTTTTATAATTTGGACTATCATCCTCTCTAAATTACATTTACATGTCTTTCGTACTCAATTTTACTCTTGTAGTATAGCATAGTATGAACAGAAATGCTTTAAGGCAATTATGGAGTGGGGAGTAGGCGTATAATCATTAGATAATTGTATGTTTTGTTTAATAAAACCAAACACTACCGCAGAATTCATTTATATTAAAAGAAAAAAATATTAAAATCGCTTAATCTAAAAATCAAAGTACCTCTATAATTCTGAAGTTTTAGGATATACTTTAGAGGGATCCTGGGTCTGCCCAGTTTGTTCGTGGAAAATCAATATACATTCCCTAGATTTCCCACATCATAAATTTTGAATCTAGATAAAACAAAGACCTTTCTCCTTCTTCGGTCTGTTCACCTTTTGGAAGAAGAATAAAGAATGGCCAAGAGTTGCATGAGATAACATCCCATTGTAATTGATGTTTAGGGATGCAGTTTCCTCTGTAATACAAAACCAATTCAAAATTTCTATGGCCTTAGGAAAACATCAGTTTCGCAAATAGCGCTAACATGATGGATGCTCTAAAAGCATTATATCACACCGTGTATCGACTTTGCTGAGCAGCGAGAGGAGACACGCCCTGCTATTATTTTATGGGTTGTCAGTTTGCGACAAAGAAACACATTAATCCCCTTTTGCCTGTCCAACAACGACACGCTTGAATCATGCACACCGACAACTAGTTAATCAACTCTTAATCACTTTATTTCTTGCCTTCCTGAATTTATTGAGGACAGAGAGTTTAACAGATGTTTCACAGCACCGAGCGATTTTTATTTATTTACCTAACAGTCCGTAAAGATAGCGGGCGTCGCAAAATTCAAACTTTATTCTTTATTTTCTAGATTTTCTAAATATAGCTTGAAACATTGTATTTGAGTGATGGACGGGTTGGACTTATTTGAGATTACGCCTAATCCTTATAGTTTTTATCGCAGTTTGGGAAAGATAAAGGTTACATTGTGGATGAGCTTAACCGATCACCTTCTTTATGTAATGTCATGAAACAGATAGTAAAAACAATGAGATAATTAGCGAATTAGAATTCTTCCAACGAATTATTAGTAATGGTTAATGATTATATTAGTATTCTTATCAATAACTTTCGAAACTCCCCCCCAAAGTAACAAATCATCGGAAAGATCCATTAACAAAAATCATTTAAGTAATGTTGTTATGGATTTTTTGTGCTTTTAGCACAGTAGCTAAGAGGGAAAGATATTATTCCGATGGAATAAGCAATTTTGTCCTCCCTGACTTATAGGATTTCACCTTTATAAAGCGTATGCTAATTTCAGACTATTCACGTTTACTGAAATAAGTAATTAGCTGATAAAATACATAAACTTATACATAGAAATCATGTATTTAAATAACAACACAAAAATCGTGTTCATCAGTTGATAAAAGATTTAATTTGAAAGTATAATGAATTTCATAATTTTCGAATGAATTGGCTTGCAGCTATCTAGTTGTTTATGCTGTATTAGATATAAATTTTTAAATCTAAATGTAGCTTCTTCTAAAGCAACAATGTACTGCAGAGGAGCAACATATACAGGAGTTGTTTGTCTAACAAGAAACCATAAACAATAAAATCTATAGATTTAATGCAGGGGTGCAGCTAATTTTCTGGAGGATGGGTTTACTCTTGTGTGTTTTCCGACATCTAAGCATCACCTGCGAGTCCAGAAGAGTGAAAAAAATTTAGATACGCCAAAGTGGCAAATATGGATTTAAATGGCAAATTTAAGTACTGATGAAAATAATAGCTATCCTTTGCAAAACTTTTAAAAGTAAGCTTCAAGGTTATGAAGCAATCTACATAAAATATTATGAAAAAATACTGAAATTAAATCAATAAATTATTCTATTATAAGCAGCATACTAATAAATATGTTAATTACAAATTCGCGCGCACGAAAATCCGTATAATCTGCAATTCTGAAAATTATATTTATGGTTTTAATAATGTACACTGCTTATTTCATCACATCTGCGGTTAATGCGGACTTCTTGACATGTGAAGTGGAAAAACTTGGATCTAAAGTTTTTCCAGTGACTAAATTAATCTTGTATGGAATTTTGTTCAGTGTTGACTTAATCGCTGACGGAATTAATACGCTTTATAATCGATAAACACATATTTTCACTTTACAAAACAATATACATCAAAACTCAACTCCACACTAAGCATGATGTGCATAGAGATGTGTATTTGAAACAGATCAAAAGGTAATCCTTTTGACCTGCTTCAAATATGAGATCAAAGTGCTATTAGAGAAGTTTCTTAACTTCTTTATATTTGTAATAATAAATATATTTGTTGCATACTGATTTGTATGCAACAAATCTAGAGATTTCAGGTATATATATTATTATTATTATTCTGTGACGCCTCCAGGGAGTCCAAAGACTCATCGAGGAAGAGTATGCCAACAGCATCGAACGATTGGCCCCCTTCCAACTACTAACCGCGCTCAAACTTTCTATATATGTATTTTTATTATGAGATATTTATTTTTAAAGCTGGTGGGTTCAAGTAAGTTAACACAATCAGATATTTCATGTGTATTTATCTTTATTGTATCAATTGAACAAATCGTTAACAGTATTTTAAAATGCTGGCACATATCAAGCATTTAATATAAAACAAACCGTTTGTTACACAACAAGATGTAAGCGCAAAATGTATCTTTTCTTTATTAGTAATCCTTGTGTATCTGATACATATTCAAAAAATATGAATGTTAGGTCCTTTAGGTAAATAACTCGTGCCATAAGCAGTAGTCTATTCTTTCGAATCTGTTATTGTAATAAATATTCTTTTTTTGAATTGTTTGGGCAATCTGAGTTATTTCTGCATTGTCTATTTCTCTTTTCGTGGTTGAACTATTGTTGTAAATCTCCCTATCCTAATGTTTGCTCAACCAGAGCAAACATTACATTCACTGAAATCATTCGTATAAGGAAAGAAATTGCTATTGATATTGCTATTTTCATTGCACAATCTTATGCTATGGATTCTACATCTCTGTTTTTCAGGGGATGTGTTAAGAATGTTTCCTATAAAATATATCACAAACTGAGATAGATAGAAAGTTCTAGCATTTAAGTTTCCTCTGTAATAAGTAGAGTAATTGAGAAAAGTTAGCAAAACAATTGCCAACAAAATAAGAAAGTTAAATTTCCTATCAATTCTGTTCCGTCTCTTCTGCATCTAGTGGGCTTTGCAATAAAGGTAAATCTAAACTAATCTCTCTTTCTAATTCCTGCATTGAAAATCATGAAATTCTCTTGATTATCAACATGCTTCACTGGAATCAACATCCGATTTGAATTTTTACCTGAAATGTGAAAACTCGTGATGCTTGATGCTTTGAAGTCTGCTTCGTGAACACAAAACCTGTGTCTACAAAAGACAGTTTCAGATTTTAAAGATTGTTTTATTTATTTATTTATTATTATTAAGAGAGACGTAATTTTTAACTCCCCTCAAGGGAGTCAGACTCATCGAGGGAGGCCAAATACGACACGCTCCAGCTATCATACTTATTCTTGAATCCATTCACACTGCTTGAACTCACAACATCCAAAGGCAATTCAGTACAATCACGCACCACCCTCTGAGAGAAAAATCTGGCCCTCACACCCTTCTTAGCGGCCTTCATTCTCCGCTTCCAAGGATGCCCTCTCGTCCTTTCCCCACCCTCCATAAATTGAAAAATTCCATCTATTGAAATCCTGTATGATCCTTTCAGAAGTTTGTAAGTCTCAATCATATCACTCCCTCTTTCTCCTATTTGCTACTGTCTGCAGTCTACAAATTCTCAATCTATCTTCATCAATATTCCACAATCCTGATATCATTTTAACACTCTCCTTTGCACTCTCTCCATTGTATCAGAACGACAACGGAACCAGGAGACTAGACCTGCGCACAATAGTCCAAGTGAGGTCTTATGAAGGCCTTGTAAAGAGGCAAAATAATTACACGAGAACGTTCGTTTCACCATTGCAATTATCTTTTGAGCTGTATTTGCAATCTTTGCTAACAATAAAAGATCCCTAGCCTGATCAGTTTCTTCCAGCATAATCCCACCAATATAATATGACACGGGATAGCTAATCACGCCAAGGTGCATGACTTTGCATTTACTGACATCCATTTTCCCATGTCCACAATTCCAGCCTATTCAAATCAATCTGCAAGTACTGCATATCAGTAGCATTCCTGATTACTCTACTTATCTTTGCATTATCAGCAAATAGCTATGTGTCGCCTACCAAATCTTCCAGAATGTCATTAATGTACAGAATTAATAGCAGTGGACCAAGGACTGGTCCGTGTAGTACATCACCGATTATTTTTTATTTATTTTTTTAAATTAATCTTTGTTCTGGTTATGGGCAGTACTACCCTTACATCACGTCCAGACATCTCATCCAGACTTGATAAAGCTCTAAGCCCTTACAAGTGTTTCACCCTATGCCTGTTCAAGTTATCATAGTAGTCATTCTCTGGTGGAAACGCCATGCCATCAGTGTGCCCTGTAGGGCCCTCAAGCCCTTTTATATCCTTTTGCGTAAGCCCAAGCTGTTTTAAGTCCTTATAACTATCTGCACTCCATATGCCATGTAAAGAGATGGTGGAGCTGGTAAACCTCGGAGTTTCCCATGCTCCTCCCGTATCTTACTAACTAGATCTGGGTTATTTTTATAATAATTTACTTTAGTATTATGTCTATAGGCTAGTGGGCGCCCTGTTCCCACCACCTGGGCATCAACTACGCAAACGTCACCATCTCTTTTAATCACTAAATCTCGCTTACGCAAACCTGCGGAGTTCCTATAATGTGGTTCCACCGCAGTCTCCCAACCTTTGTTCTTAAAGCGGTTGTTCAGAATGGAGACCACGGCATCATACCTCCTCACGCGGACCCGATGGGTGCGGAAATGACACTGGGCTATATGAGACTATGTCTCACTGCAGTGGCAGCCAGCCCTATAGTTGGAGTACCCCGTCGAGCTGTGCGGGCTCGAGTAGGCAGGGGATTGATCCTCGTCCTGATAAGGTCAATATACTCGAAACCAGGGAAGAGTCTGGTGCCATCCCTTACCCAATCATGCTGGGGAGGCACCAGATATGACTTTTTTAAAGGAGCATCATCTACAGAACAATGAAACAGAGATGCTCATCTCTTGTGTTCTGCGGGTGCTGACTCGATTAAAGTACCTTGATAATGGGACCAGCCTTTAGCCCGCCTAAAGTCTTCTTGTATTAATGGGCTATAGAAAGCCTCTCTGCAGATGGGGGAAGGAGATAGTTCTAACTGCGCGAGTCTTGATAGCCGCAGGTGTGGGATCAGCCATCTAAGTGATGGAACTCCGAGCCCACCATCCTTCACCCTCGCATGGAAATATGCAGTAGGCGTGTCAGGCGGCAGTCGGAGCCATGATGATCACGGCTGAACGGATAGCCCTGTCCATTCGGGACAGTACCGAGATATATGTCCTACCAAGCACCAACTTGTGGTAAAAGCGAGGTAGGAGATAGTAGGGACGGAGAAACAGTCTTTGCTGGGGCTTGAGAGGAGCTTTCCTCAAAGACGCGATCTCAGCTTCTAGGATAGAAGGGACAGAAGACCTTCCCTTTGGGGTGAACATAATACCGAGGTATCTCCACTCTTCCAGGATGGTCAAAGCATGCAATGGCCTCCCGTGCAGGGAAAACTGTATAGTATCGACCGTAAGCTTCTTGTCACGACCAGAAGGGACAAGAGCTAAAGAGCAGGACTTCTCTATATTAATAGAAAGGCCTCGAATAGAGACGAAGTGAACTTCCCGGTCAAGGAGTTACTGCAAGCTATCTTAGTAGAGGCTACGAGAATAAGATCGTCCGCAAAGGCCATAGCATTAAAGGAAGAAGCGCCTAGAGAGTAGCCTATATGGCTAGGAAGAGAGTGAAGAAACTCATCCACGAACACCCCGCACTTCGGGTATAGAAGTTGCACAAGACTCTGTAGTAATAGTGATGGAGCCACCCAAGTATAGCTCCATAACATAGGAAAGAAAAGGTTCTGGACATCCAGCAGTAGACAGCGCTCGAAGGAGAGCAGGAAGGGAGACGCTATCAAAGGCATTTTGGAAGTCCAGCGACGCCATATATAGAGGCTTAAAATGGCGTCGGGAATCAGAGAGAAGAGAAGAAAGAAGATGTATATTCTCGGCACAGCCATCCGAAGGGACAAAAGCTCTCTGTCTATAGTCATGCTGTATATGTTGCTGAAGTCGTTTAACTAATATTTATTAGTTAAACGACTTTTATTAAATTTTACAGACTTGCATCCGCCATAGACCACTTCTTTTTGATATCTGTCAGCCGTCTTCTTATCCACACTAATATTTTATAATGAAAACCCATATTCTCCAATTTATGCAAAGTCCTCCGTGCTATTTTCTGCCAAAACGACAAAGAAAGTCATTTTAAGTGTGGTGTGGGATTTGAAAGTTTACATTCAAATCCCACACCACCTTAAAAATCGTACTCGTAATTAATGATTTCCAATATGGGTCTATCACTGCGAAAACTTCTAAGAAACTCAGTTTCTCTTGTTATGTCAAGATCTACACAAAAGGCGTTCTTAAGAGCTTTTCTCAGCTATTTGCAATTAGGTATTTTGCTCCTTGGCTCCCTTCACAAAAGTCGAAAACTTTTACACGAATATCTGAGCATTTCGAAGTTTTCCCCTCTTACTTTCCTTCTAGAAATCAACGACCTTCTTTTGACATCAGATTTCATCGATTCTGATTCGAGCATATCCCACTTTATGATCAAACAGACTTTTGGATGACCTTTCGTCATTTGCCTAATTACTAATCTTTGCATAACTCTATTATTAAAACTTCAGCAACCTAAATAACTCAGATGATGACCTGATGTCCTATGTATCACTTTTCTCTGTTTACTTTCGTATCTTTTGTGAAGACTCTTGCCTTCTTAAAAATCTTCAATTCCATTCGCAAGAAAGCGAATTGGTTAATTAATGAGAAATGTGATTTTGCCACTTTCTTTTTAATATCTTAAAACATTTGTGGAAACAACCGCCATCAATTCATCGTCAGTATAACGGACCACTAGACGAATATATTTTTACTTCTAACGTCTTTATGCTGGCTGATTTATAGCGAAGTTTGAGAGAAGTATCATCAAATAATTTGTACATGACTCAACCAAACGAGGTGGGCTAGGGATTGTTTTTGTTTTTATATTAATTTTATATTTTTGTATTTATTTATTTATTTTAATTCCGAAACGTTTATGTTGAGACCATATGGAACTCGTTCAAACTTCCAAGTTTCGAAATGCTGTACAGATGGCTATGTATATCGCTTTGTTTAGACCTCAATCTTAGGAGCCCATTTAAACATAACCTACAGGCTATCATAATTAGGGAAAACCTGAAATGACTTCCAAAGATGGATATCCGTTTCGGGTACAATATACGACTTTCATCTATTATAATAACAAACATTATCAATTTAGAAATGAGAGGAAAAATGCTGTATATAAATTTTCCTTTAGTTCTCTTAAGAATACTGATAGCAAGACAAAGAGTCTGCTTTCGTATGATTTATTTATGATCGCATATTTGTCATATTGACCTGCCTGGGTAGCCAATTGGTTAGCGTATCCCTCAAACTAACAAGCTGTTGGTTCGAATCACGACTTGAACTTTTATTTTTAGGTGGGAGATAAATTCCACGGATGTGAGACCACCGTTCCTCTTATCTGGAATGGCCTGAAAAAGGTTACCTGTTTGGTCTCAGAGCAAACAGGTAACCTTTTATTCTTAGTTCGCCCACGCTACTTTCTGCTATTTATTTATAACGTTTCGTGAGTAAGAATCGCTTATTAGGAACCATCTTCCTGCACAAGTCACTGTTTCGATATAGATCTGATAAGAAGATAGAAACATTTCCTAACACTATAAGGTTTAATTTATGAGGTCTGTATGATATTTCTGTATAATCTATGTTAGTGTTATATTAAGCGATGCAGCATAGTTATACTGAAGAATACTGGAAAACTTAACTAGGCGTAGACAAGAAAATGAAATAAAGGGAGGTGAACAGATTGTTCATAAGAGCAAAATAGATCACCCATTAAATGTCACATTAAAAGACATTCCCCCCCCCTAACAGTTTAAAAAGAGAAGTGAGTAAACAACTGCTAAAAAAAAAATTATAAATCCTCTAAGGCATCATGGGAAGATTCATACGGTTTCTTTAGACCTGAGAAATGAAGAAAACCGTAGTGTAATAAAAACTAAACTTGGAGAAACAGAAATCCTAAGAGGGAGCTGAAACAGAACGAAGCACTGGTAGATAGATATGTCTAATATTCGGAAGAAACGTAGTAGAGGAAATTGGACTCAACTAAGCAATAATCTAAAACTTACGACCGACAAAGCTCAGAATGTCCCTGGGCTACACACACACAAGCTTGTTTGTGTGGGTGGACAGACACAGGCACGTGTCTTCTTTACGAGAACCATCGTACACACACTTGTTCGATATCCGCTACGGTACGAACGAGTAAGAGATCGATACATCTAATGGAATACGATATGCAATTTAAGCTCCTTTCTGCAGAGTACACACTCATAAAATGTTTGCGCCAAACATTTTAGAACATGCCGTAGACAGAGTTCAACCAACAGATTTTTAGAAAACTTCCAGACAGTCAGGTAAATGTTTGTGTTTTGTTCCCTAGAGTGTATTGCGATATGTTTGAGAGTGGATGGAGAAATAATTCATTTACTGCTCTACTTTATTCTATTTACACCTAAAATCCATGTGAATTCTTCCATATGACAAGGATAAATTGTCACAGCTTACAGCATACACACCGAGCAGAAATGCTAGTCTTGGGTTTTCTCTATCAAGCACTCGGAGAATCCTTGGAAATGTATACTATCTGAGTGTAGAATAAATGATTAATCTTTCTTGTCATACTGAAACATTTTGGGTTCTTAGGAGGGTCATTAATAAATAAATAGAATATTTTAAAGATAAACATTATTTAAGTTTCGATTATCTGAAATTTAGGCAACAAATGAATTAGAAATATTTAACGCTATTACGTTATAAGCCAATTGAAACAAATAACGTATTAGATTAACTTCGTTTCCATTTCCTATGAACATAGCAGGATTTAGAGAGATATCTAGTTAAATTTGCACTCTGAAATATTTTGTTTTAGCTCCGTATTTTACATTTCAATAAACACACTTCAGATCTCCTGTAACATTAATAAGCGTTATCGGATTTCTACAGCCAGCGCTTCAAGTCTAAACCTATTGTGCCCCTATGGATAAATAAGAGGACAAATATATTTCCCATGACAGTAATAAGATGTTTCTGGAGGTCATAAAGCAAACTTTATGGCGCCAGCGAATGATGTTTCTATCTTCTCCTTTTCACATGTGCCCATCCAAGTAGCGACTTGTGTGGGAAGACCGGTTCTAATATTAGAAGCAAGGATGGCGATAAAACGTTCACAAATGACAACTGTACGATCATAAATAAATACACAAGAAACTGTTTGTCTTGTTGTCAATATTAAAAAGAGCGCTCATGAAATATTTTGTTTACTTTATAGTATTTCATGCAATATATTTTTACTCTGATTTTAAAGTTCAAAATATAATGCGAAATAATTGTATTTTTCTCTTTACTTCAAATTATTCTTATACATTAAAATTAAAATTAATCGTTTTCTTCATTGTATGTTATTATGCACTTATTATTATACTATAAAATATAAATGAAATAAATAATATTTTGCTGTATTCTTTTTGTGATGTTTACCTGGATTCATAACAAGCAAACAAACAAACACCGCCCTCTACCTTATTTTGCATGTACTATCGGTAATTCTTTAGTGAAAATAAATTATTAAATTAATTACGAAATTAATGCAAATAATATTAAGTATTGCTAATAACCTTTTTGTTATATATTTTCATGTCCACATTTGACGTAGAAAGCTAAGATGTTTGCATTCTCATACATTCTAAACGTATTTAGTTATTTTGTTGGTAAAATGCTTCCGTAGCTTACTTGAGGATACGTTTGAAGCAAAATCAAGTTACGTTCCTAATTACCCACGATGCTTCACGTTTCCTTTCATCCTGCATTTCTACACAGGAAGCCTCGGGTTATTTTACAGACTACCTCATTTTGTGAAAGCGTTCAAGATATCGACCAGAAGTTCCTTCGATGAATTAAAATCATTGAGTTATATTTAGAACAGACGAATGATATGCATTTCAATACTTACATTTTAATTTAATAAGATTTTAACGACAATTAACAATTACAGCGTTTTCAAATGGAAACAACTCATCACTTCAATGTTATAATTTCTCTGGAAATTCTTGTCTGCTATTTTCATAAATATTCTTTCGAATATACCGTTCTTCTTAATTGTATATTGTGTTGGATGGTTTAGTCTATGCGTTAAGGTCGCCCCAGCGATCTTAACTGTAGATTTGGATGAAATTTGCTTTCGGAATAGTGTCAAACTGGTGTGTTCTCTGACGTGTTTCACTCGGTGTACACTCCCAGTTGCATTGCTCTTATTCGACTTTGTAAACGTGTCTATAAAAGAGGATTCCCTTCTTTGTACGTGAATACGTTAATTGTTTACATGACTAGGTGTTATAAATATTCTCTCAATAGGATTCCCTTAGTGTCAGTAATCCAATTAATATGATAGACAGTAAGACGTCACTTGGATGCGTTGTTAGTGTCGAGATGGTTGTTTGATTGAAGCTCTTTTATTTCAAGTGTGCTATAATATGAATATTCAACATCACCTTTCATTGTGATGTTTGACGTCATTTCTATTCAGCAAATTTCGCGTTCTCTCTCTATATATATACATTAATGCATTGAAGTGTTATCACGTGATAGTTCAAGTAATACCTGTTTGTGTAAATTTCTGGTTACTTCAATAACCATACCATTTACAGTCAATCTGCTTTCCATTATGTGTCTTCCATAACTATAATCGTTAGTGGGCAGTTTCTACGTAGTCTATTGCAGCACGTGATCCTAGTGTGTTTAGAAACAAGAATAAACAGATTCATTGATCACGCGATCTGGTAAGGAATCACGTTTCCTGAATTAACTCCGTTAGTATGAACATCCGAATAAAGGCAGCGCATTTGCTTGACAATCTACAATCCTTTTCTATGTTTTTATGAAAATTGTTTTGAAAAATTTAATAAAAAAACGTTCACTTATAGGAGAATTTTAATTGTGTCATATCCAGATTTACCATTTGTCATCCAGTCCAGCGATTTATATTTCATGGAAAGTGGATGTCATTTACTGATGATTTTTCATTTTGTTTTTGCACTTTGTTGTTGAAAACGAGTTCAAGCTTGCATTGCCGAAACAAATGAAAGCAGAATCCTTGCTATGAGTTGCAAAGACGTTGTGCCATTATAATTAGCCATGCTACAATAACGTCTTCTAATTAGATCACCTCATCATGCACTTACCTTACTTCTAATAAGTATACACACACATTTCAACTGTCTTTATTTTAATTATCTTTCTTGTGAGCTAACTGCGTACAAAATAAAGCGAGCCCGTGTATATTTAATACGCTGTATCATCTGCAGGTCTATCTAGATAAGTGTATTGCTTATGTCTCAACAGAGTTCAGACTGCAATTAATCCATTCTCACAAACTAATCTCAAACAATTCCTCTTTCACGGAAAAAACTTTAATCTCAATGTTACGCATGATGTAAGGTGAAGTATGCGGTAAATTAGATTTCTTTCTTCTCTCTTGCAGTCCACACAAAAAAATCAATAACAGTATACTGTCTAACAAACTAAAAATACGTCTAATACTCTTTTTTATTACAAAAGATACTTTAATTATCCAGTGCAACATACACTGTACATTCCTATCAAATTACAATTTAGTTTTAAGATTCAAGTATTATGAAACCTAAAGACACTAGATATGATTTGGAAGACAGAGCCACCTAGAAGAGCTTATCAAAATCCATAAAATATATTCCCACATTTTGAGTTTATGTTTTATTTTAAAATTTTATTTTAAATTTTCATTGGCATTTCCGACCAATGAAAGGTTATGTCATTTATATAGCGGGTACAGTGGAGGTTATATAAACTGGTAACTGCTCTACCTCCAAAGCGTGAGATCAATAGGGCATGGAATAAAAGACCATAATACTGTATAATGAAGAATGACATCGTTGTGTTCAACCATACTGGAGGATCGACCAATTTCACTTCGAATGAAAGAAAAATCACGGATTTTGAGTTAGCAAACAAGCACTCTACAGCCAAATTTTATAATTCTTTCCGATTATTTTGTAGCCCAAAAGGCTATGTAATATTAATATTGCCATCCTGGCTGGCCGAGTGGTTAGCGTGTCCGCTCTTCAGTCAAGAGGTTGCGGGTTCGAATCCCACCGTGGGCATGGATGTTTGTAATTATATGTGGAAATACTAGTGGTGGTGGTGGTCGGCAGTAGATGGCATTGGTGTAGTTGCGATCAGTTGTTGGATTGTGAGTAGTGGAAGCAGAGTTGCAGAGTAGATGCCCTCCCTCGATGAGTCTTTGGATTCCCTGGAGGTGACAAATAATAATAATAATAATAATACTTCGATGTGGTACGTTGTAATTAGCTGTTTTTATAAATGATACACCATAAACATGTTTTAACAGTTGCATTGAGATAAAGACACTTGTGTAAAGTATTCTTTCATGATGTTATATTTCTTTAAATGAAAAAGACACTAGATATGATTTGGAAGACAGAACCACCTAGAAGAGCTTATCAAAATCCATAAAATATATTCCCACATTTTGAGTTATATAAGTCTCTTTAGATCCAATCATTCCACATATACAAAAAACTCTAACTGCTACTTATAAAATCCAAAGAAAATGGCGAAAATGTAACAACCAACGATGCCAACACACGGCTTAAAAGGAAAGTCTTCCTAGTTGGAGGAAATTCCAATTACATCTAGATCAGTTCCCCCAAGTGTAGTAGGCGTTACTCTGGGGCTACTCAAAAAGTCTTTAAGAGATACGCGGCACTTATTTTTAAATTTTGATTATTATTTTTTTTAACTTTTATATTTTTGTTGCCGTATTGTCGCACATACACCCTCTGTCCAAAAAGAAACCGAACTTCTCTAAACTAGAAGAAACTAGTGGCGCCATCTGTTGTATATTTTTGTTGTTGAAAGCGGCAACCTTCAATAGTGTTGTGTCAACTGTTTATGACATTTGTTTCATTAGAAGTTGAGTTATAATGCCAAGAGTGACAGTGTGTTTTGACGAACGGTCAGAAAATGAGTTTCAAACAGAGAGCTGCGATTGACTTTTGTGTTAAACTTGGTAAACGTTTTACCGAAACACATCAAATGCTTCAAAAAGCATACGGTGATGAATGCTTATTCCGTATTCAAGTTTACGAGTCAGTTTAAGTGATTTCAAAGTAGTCGTTAGAAGCTTGAGGACGACGAAGAGCCGGGCCATCCAAAAACTGGAATGAGCGAAATTAACATCCAAAAAGTGCGTGATTTCATCAAAGAAAATCCGAAATCATCCGTGAAATTGATTGAAGATGAATTGGGGATTCTAAAATAAACTGTGCGCAACATTTTGACCGAGTTTGGGCCTTCGTAAATTGAATTTGCGATTTGTTCTCCACAAGTTGACCGACGACCAAAAATTGTATCGAATTGAACACTGCAAGGATCTCATTAAAACCGCTCGTAAGGACTTAAGCTTCCTTGAAACGATCGTTACTGGTGACGAAACGTGGTGTTTGAGTATGAGCCCGAAATAAAGCGCCAGAGTGCTGAGTGTAGACCACCAGAAGAAGGGCATCCGAAAAAAAGTCGCTTGGAGAAGTCAAAAGTAAAGACAATGCTGATTTGTATCTGCGATTCCAAGGGTATTATCTACAAAGAATTCGTTCCGCCTGGCCAAACGGTCAATGGTGAGTTTTATCTCGAAGTTTTAAAGCGATTGATAGCGAGAATTCGTCGCGTAAGGAATGAATATCGTGACGACCGACCGTTCGTCATCACTCTTGGCACTATAACTCGGTTTGTAATGAAACAAATGTCATAAACAGTTGACACAACACTAAAGAAGGTTGCCGCTTTCGACAACAAAAAGATCAAAGAGACGACAGGTGGCGCCACTAATTTCTTCTATTTTCAAAAAGTTCGGTTTCTTTTTGGGCAAAGGGTGTACGTGAAGGTTTCTTCTATAATTAACATAACTTTGTCTCTTCGTTAGCTAATCTCCCAATAATAGAATTATTTTTATTCAAATCAAACAAGACCACGAAAATAATACATTGCTTTTTCATAAATTAAGGAACAAAGAGAAAAATCATAAATTAACAGCGGTGTAATATATTTTCATACAGTTCGTGAAAAGCAGTAATACGACATGTGAAATAAACACCAACAAAAATTGTAAATAAATAGTTTGAGTTATTTGATAGCTTAATTAAATAAATAATTTAATTCGGTAATAAATGGATACATGAAGACAATGGTCAAAAAAGAAGAGATCAAAATGAAATTTACGAAGTGCCTCAATAAGGAATGCGATTGTCCCCCACAGCAAGACAGCACTCGCAACGAAGTTTCATGCTGTTGATGATGGCAGCGTCCAGGAGTTCAGTTTGTAACAACCATTTCAAAGATTTCCTGGGTTCTTCAAGGATTTGGGGGAGGGGGGGTATTGAGAGCAGTAACACGTCTAACTAAACAATCATAGATATTCTCAATGGATTAAGATTCGGAGAACTGGCTGTCTAGGTCATATGTACAATAATCTCTTTTTGAAGATATTAGTGTCAAAGAAGATATTAGTATAAACGTTCCCCCTATTGCATTCGCATACTGACAAACATTGCAATCCAGGACCTCGTCTGTATAAGTTTTAGCATTCATGGTTCTGCTAGGAAGTACATTCAGGTCCGTGCGTCCACCTAACGAGATGTCTCCTTAAACCATCCCACAATCTCCATCGTAAGCTTCCCTTTCACAAATGTGAGAGTGTCCCAGGCTCTCTCCAGATCATAGAACGCCTGGTATCGCTTTATATAACGAATTGGGACTGGTCTAAACAATATCAACTCCCATTCGTCTTGGCTCCAGTTGTATGGAGCTTGGTCCATTTGAAATGTTCTCTCCTATGACGTGCGGATAGTAGCATGCAGACTACCGTCACCTAGCTAATAGACCATTTTGGTTGAAGTCTTCTACTCATAGTAGAAGCAGATACCAATGTTCCTGTGGCCGACGCTAAGTTAGATCGTAGATCATTCGGAGTAGGACTCCTGTTTCGGTGAGTAGATAATCGGAGATATCGCTCACCCACTCTGTCCGTGTTGTAGCTCGTGTCCTTCCTTCACTGTATCTACAGGATGCTGTTAGGAATTGGATCCACAACCATTTGGCTAAATGTACTTGATTTTTGCCGGCGAGTCTAGTATAACGCTCGCTTGCCATCGCAATTCATCGGTTAAACGATGTTTTGCAGCCATATCCAAGAATTTTGCTATCACGAAGTGTCTTGTTCTTACTTCATACACCAAATGGAAAATAACTCCGAACGTCAGCCTTTCTGCTGTGGCTTATTTGCATATGACGCTGACAGCGCCATTCATTTGTATACGATAACCAGACTCAGCTTCTCGTTTGCATAATGTACCTGGCTTTCATTTTTGTTTTAATCTCTCCCTTAATTATCGAGGTTTTTCTCTTTGTTCCTTAATTTGTGAAAAAACAGCGTACTATTCAAATAAAAGACAAAGATTGTCCCAGTACAACAGAATTAAAAACTCAAGAACTTTCCATCTATTTCAGAGTGCTCCCTAAATTGGACTTGGACATGATTTATTTCTATCTTTCCATCCTAAAACTATACTTATTTGCTTCTCAGCCAACTAAATATTGTTTTCTCTCCAATCACGCACTTTACTTCCCCCAGCTACATCCCTTCCCTTGAGATTACGTTTTCCTGAAAGTTGAAATTTGTGCAAATGGAGTTCACATATTAAATTTAAAGATTGCGTAGTATACAATATTCCTTTTTAAATCGTTTCTAGATCAAAATATCCTTACTTCAATCTGCGCATTTTCATATGCAGCAAATCAAAATAGTGGAACGAAAAATGACCTTTTACCAAGGAAGATCATGTTTCGTGAATCGAAAGCACAAAGTTAACTGGTTGATTTTTCCACTGATTGATCGCGTTTCAAGAGATAACAAAGTAATTTGAAACCAAAATGCCTTTATCTGAAGAAGTATTTCGGTAACGTAATGTCGAGGTTCTCTGCGTTATGAAGATTTAACCCCTTAACGTACCAATTAAAAATCAGAAACCGGTCATTTTTCTGGCAATATTTTGGGTGAGGGTGATTTGCTGGATCAAATTCATCATTATTTGAAAAATAATGATGACTTTGTCCAAACGCAAACGAAATAGCCGATACACGCCTTTGGCCACTTTTCTCGGCTGAAAGGAAATAGGCACAAGATTGTCTAGCGTCTATATTCGGTTGTATTTATATGTGAAACCAAAATTCAAAATCAATTTTGGTGCAATAAACAAAAGACGTGTCACAGACGTCTTTGTATGTTAAGGGGTTAAGGTTACATTAACGGATAACTCGCATTTACCCTACATTGGAAAAGACTCGAGTTAGAAGCGCTTCAATTCAGGAACCTTTATGAGGTCTTTTGAATACAGGTGAGTTATTCAATCTCATACGGAGATGGAAAGATTTGTCCTAAAAGTGGATGGAAATTATACGTGATTTTAATTACTGGTACGTATTTCTACTTTTCCTGTTTTGTAGGGTGCAAATCCCGAGTTTCCGGGAGAGAAACCCTAAGACCTCAGTATGAGATGGGTTAATTCCCCTTCAATTTAAAACGCCCTAAAGGTTCGTCCCGCCCTAATTGGGATTCAAACCTAAGTCACTTCAGCCTGCCCAATTGCAAATGGGATGTTCCTTTTACCACGTAAGATGATTGCTTCTTTTCATACCTGCTATCGCAGCACAGAACGCATAACAGAAATTAATCTTACAAGAATAATTGCTTTCATTTCTCATTCAGCTCGGAATTGTCAGTGTCTTTAGATCATCACAAAGAATTACATGCAAATCTCTCTCGAATATTTTACACCAGTTTGCTTTTCTTTTATTTCTTGTTGATAATAAAAGTAGGGCATGCTACAATTGGCTCAATACTAAATCCTCGAGTGTTCCTCACTCTGAGTACTGAAGCCAGTAGCGATCAAAATATAATCCCGTTTTCAAAGCAGCGAAAAATCTAATATTTGCTAAAGCGATTGGTACGTCCGCAGTTTGTTATTTTCCAGATTCTTTTCGGAAACTGCAAAGCCAATTCATGCATTAGGGGGTGCATCCTGAATGCGCCCTCATTTATAATACACGCAAATTTCCCTGTGCTGTATCAAATACTCTCGCACTCCGTAATCCAAAACAACTCAAATACCAAGATATCTTCTCGCTATAATATTTTTTTCAAGTGTTTTCTTAAAATAGCTGCTATCTTATACGGTCTTTAAACTCTCCGATTTTTGCTTTAATTTATCCTCTAGCTTGGAAATTATCTCCTGTGCTGCCGACCGGCCAAAAGTTACAGATTTATCGTTGTTATCTTTTCCAGAGCATGTATTTGCTTTAGTTATAGTAACATGTTAGTATTCTACTGATATTTACTGCCCTACTGCTTCTCTTGTTCTTTTTCAAAATACAGTATTCGACAAATCTGTTAACAATGCACTATCTACTAGGCTTTTAACTAAATATAGGTTGACAGAGACGCAGAATATGAAAGAAACATCAAAATAAATATCTCTGAAATGGAATATTTTGCAAAAATAATACGGCTATTCTCTTGTTGTTCACAAACATTTTCATTTCATAATCCACAACATACGTTTGCCTATTACAGATGATAAATTGGCCAGTATTTTGGTTCCTTCCATCCAAAATGGTGAAAATTTCCTGAAATAAAGTTACATATTCTAAAAGTTACTGTTCATAAAGTATCCGAAATCCTTATCATACAAACATTCAGTTTATGTCAAGAACGTTTTCTAGTTATTATTTTGAAAATCTTGGATTTGTAATATACCAAACACGTTTAAATATGTCCACCAACTAGTTATTATCCATTTATTGAATAATATATGTTAAAAATATAATATGGAAACCGTCATTACAAAAATCGTTTATATTAATAGAGCTCCCTCGAAAATGAATTCTATAGATTATCTATTTGTATATAGTTTATAGATTATCTATTTGCTAAAGATAGAATTATGCATGCCAGAGTGGACCATTGTAAAAATTTCAGAGATTTTAGATCGATCCATTCTGTATTTCACCTGTGAGTTTCCATAAAAATGAACTGATGCTTCATGCGAGTCGTTTAAAATTTAATATAAAAAAGAAAATAACAAAAAATATAAAAATGAGGCTTCCAAAAACAAGATAATTAACTGTTTTGACTAAAGCCACTTTACGCTCTCGTGCCAAAGCTCCATCATCTTGTATGAAGAGTATTTATGCTTTTAAAAAGAAGCGAACACTTCGCTCGTTACTTCTCCACAAAATTGTGGGTCTTGATGGGCCTTTATTTATGACGTTAATAGGGTCATCCCCTAAATGACTTCATCGCCTTTTGTTCATACAAGCTAACACTGTTAACTGACCACACTTTAATCTCCAAGCCAAACTCTCGATTTATCTACCTACATGCGGGCTTGAGAAACTAAACGAAACATGTTTCCTAGGCAACGTGGTGTATTTACATTAAAGGTGCTGATCGCTAACTCTGCAGTCATTCCACACCGCTTCAAAAATGTATCGATCTGTTTGCCCTGGGTATTGGCACTGAAAACTAAACCGAAGTAAGTATCGCAAAGTTACTGCCAGTCAACGTACCTTAAATCGATAATTACACCATCCACCCGCACTCTTTTTTAAATTAAGGGAGTAACTCTACAGGGATTTGGAAGTAGTTGAAATCCTTTGTAGCCGTGAAAAGTAAATCACAGCCATCGCATTCTTTAACTGGCTTGTGTCATTGAAAAAAAGGACAGGTTGACATGAAGATAAAAAAGAATGGCCTTCTCTTCTTCCAAAATGCTGTACTTCGATGACTTAATCCGCAAAGTTTGAACAAGTCTTTTCTATTTTGTTTTTTTAGGAATTACAGATGACACCATAATTATATTTATTTTGTTGTAAAATCATAAAAAAATCGAGTTAGTTACTGTACAGAACTAAATCGGCAAAATTAAGGACCAATTGAATTTATAATATAACATAATAATAAAAGCAAACATATAATGAAAATAATGTTTATATGGTGGATCTAATGCGCTAAACTTTGAATCAGCAGGAAGGAAAACCCATTAACATTTTAAACAATTGTAATTTTAAACAATGTAAAACGCATATGAAATCGTACTTAAAGGATCTCTAAACAGTACTGGCCGCACAGTTAACGCTGTGTGAGATGAATGTCGCCAGAGGGCGCCACCGTGGTTTGAAATAGAATTACTATTCGTGGATAAAAATTGTAAATACGAAGAAATGGAATTATCGTAAATGCTGACATGTTCTCTGGGAAACGTATAGGAATTAATTTTGTTGCCTTTGAACTTGGTAGTTATCGTCATAATGCATGCAAAATTCAACACAAATGATTAAAATTATTATGCACAACAATTTGACTTTTTCTAATGTACGTTAAATAAGACAAGATAGTTAAAACAATAGTAAACAGGATCAATAATTGTTTGTCCATTAATATCTACGCAGGTTTCTTTTTTCATTCATATACGATGTCATTTACAGCCAACAAACGTTGTTATAGTGATACTCTCCTATTTACCTCTCCATTCACCATTATCATGGCTTTTGCGTTCGAGGATATTATTTTTTGCCAATTGTTGCTTTACGACTTTTTGATAACAGAACTGAAATAATGTCCTTTTGCTTTATCTTTCGGGCAAATGCGTTCATTTATTTTTCTTCTAGATCTTATTTGATATTTTTCTTCTTCACCTCTAGTAGTCAGACCGTCGAGGTTCATCGTCGACTTAAAAGATTTATTAAAGACGGTAGCCAGGGGAAGAGTATCGTAAATTGACCTTAGAAGAACGACTCGTTTTTTTTCGTATCGTTATCCGTTACTATTTCTTCCACAAGGAGTTGGCAATATCCTTCCGCGCGTCTGCCGTTTCCTACCATTAACTACCAAGAGTTAAAGCACGTGTTGACTGGCAGCACCGTTACGTAGCTCGCGAGCAGTAGTGCAGGTTCAAAGGATTCTTTTAAAGGGAAAGAAAACAAAATAAACATAAACTTCTTGAAGATTTTTTTTATCTTTTTTTTTTCTTCGTGGATTAGGAATGTGCTCGCTGTGTTGTGAACGGAAAGAGGATGAGAGAACGATGGGTAAGTGAAAGAATAGACTTGTTTACGGTGGTGAAAATCTTGATAAAGCGTAGAATATAAATATTCAGCACATTTTTCAACCTCGAAGCCTTTTAGAGATAAAATTTATGTCCATCCACCTTTAGAATGAGTTGCGCAATTTAAAAACTCATGAAGTTAGTATACCATTTTCTTTAGTTTTCGCTATTTTTGTTTTAAAAATATACATTAATTCGTTAATTGCTACGAATGTTGTGAATTTTTAATGACTTCGTTCATTTTAGGAACGTTAATTAAACCTGATTTTTTATTTTTCTAGTTTTAAATTAATTCCATAAATCTAAGTTCATTTAGATGTTTTCATAATTTATTTTTTTTATTATATAAATTCTTTAAGCACTGAAAGGAATAAACATAAACTGCCTTGTTACTGTTTATATGTCACGTTAATGTGATCGTTGAGTTTTCACACGCGATTAACTGCTCAAGTTTTTTTTTAATTTATTTTTAAGCATACCCTAACCATGAAGGGTTGCAAACCTATAATACATTTGGTTTAGTGTCCTTGCTGGCTACGTTGATAACCACGAAACCGTGCTGTAGAGACCAAACATGGAACTGGCTATTCAAGCCTCTAATAAGCAGGGTGGTGCTCTCAGAGCGACCCATGAATTTCATCTGCAAAATAAAGACTTTGAAAAAACAGCCATGGCTTAGTAGAGTTCAAACCTGCACTGCTTAGAAAGAAGTCAATGGACACCATAGTGTGAGGAACAAGTAGCCATGGCACCCACTTTAATAAGATGTAGGACAATCTTAGGGGACATACTTTCCAGAAATGTACAATATTGATCAATGGGAATTTTGGACCATTCTTCTTGTAACCATAATGAGGTCCTGGACTGTTGTGTGGCGGACATTCCTTGACCTCACCGACGAGTCCAGTAAAATGTGGTGACGTCAATGTCCACAAACCATGCAGTTACGGCAGCAGCCTAATGATACGGTGCATTGTCTTGATGAAAGAGACGATGAACAGTTCCATAGAAACGACACAAAGTGGGAAGCATTGCATTATCCAGAATATTTAGATACTTCTCGGAGATCAATCTTCGTGGCACCACAAACAGAGATTCAAGGCGAAACCAGGAAAAACAGGACCGTATCATCACCTTCTGAATTCTTAGTCGATGGTTACACGTTCTGATAAGAGGCGCTCACCGGGCATCCACCACACCCACTTCCATCCATCCGCTTGTTAGAATGTGTAGCGTGATTCCTCGCTTCGCTCCATAACACAGCTTTCCGAGCTCGCTGTACACGCTCTTTGCACCACTGAAGACGATGCTACATTGGTTCGAGTAATATGAGGCTTGCATATTGCGTTCCTATTCATGGAAACAAACACGTGACTCGTTACATGACACGATACACGTTTCCCGTGAGGATGTCTGTTGACTTCCTTCGAAGCACTCTATGACCTATTGATTGAAAAGCGTATACTCTAACTTCTCTACCAACCAGACAGTGAAAACTTCTTGCAAAATTGTTTCAATATTGGTATACCTTGAGTGCCCATATTAATCACAAACTACATAAACGGAGAAAAAATTCATGCTGAATTGTATTTATTTGCAAAATTTTCGGATAAGTTTCATGGTCAGTAAAGAATTACAGAATGCAATCAAATAGTAACATAAAATTCTAAAAAGCGCCATCTTGACAGCTAATGACACTTAAAACGGTTAATATTTTGCCAACTGAAAAAAAAAGTTTGTGTGTATGTGTGTGTGTGTATAAATAAGTCCATTTTAAATCAGCTGAACTTTCCTATCTCCCATAAAGGGAATAGACCATCGGATCTCTTTAAGTTAGGACATTAACCTGTTGGACACGTTTCTTTATAAAGACGTTCTATGAGGAAGAGACTTATAAAGGATTCGTGTCTTGTTCCAGTGTTAGTAGAAATAGCATGCTCAGCAAATCCAGACTGTTCAGGCTAACGACATTCAATATAAGACTTGTGTTCTTCTAATCGAATAAAGGCAGATCTTCCGGTTTGTTAATAATAAGGTAAGCGTCTACCATATTTCAAAAGCAAGGAATGTGGAAGACGCCTGAAAACTCAAGAGGAGAAAGATTATCCTTAGGCGATATGAGAAAGACTGAGATTTCTCTAATGGGGGGAAAAAAGACAAAAATCTTCAGAGGTTTTAAAATTGTTTCTATACGTCCCGAAATGCCTTGCACATAAGGGATTGATTGAGAATTATTTCGTCTGGGGTCAAAGAGACAAAGATTGTATAGAATCTCTACTTCTGGTGATATTAATTTGAAAGAAACGAATGTCTGCATTCTCTATAATGTTTCCATGACAACATACGGGTACTTAATTTTGAACATTCTCTGTGAATGCTATAAAGATTCGAAACAGAACTCTTTAGGAAAAGCTAATAAAAGATCTGCAGAGAGAGAAAAGTTCAGTTCAGCTCAAAGATACTTCGACATTTAAGACGTAATTATTCATGAATCCCTTGTTATCTTCCGGGCAAAAATGACACATCAGTCGGAGAGTAAACAAAGTTATAAGATAGAAAGGCTCTTCTCACAGCCTTAGATGTTTTGGAAAAATCATTATAGAAAAGTCTCATGTATATATAAAAAGAAATGTGCCGATAATATAAATTCCCATTAATATAAATACATTAGTGGGAATTTCATTTTGAAAGATATTTAATTTTTTTTAATTAGGACAAGATATACCTCATGTTCGAATCACACGGGATTCGAACCCAGCTTTTTAGCCAAGAACATGGTGGTAGTTCTTCTTACTGCATTATGATGGCCCTGCAAATGTTACTCATGCCATTATATTAATAGCCACTCCATCTCATCTGAATCCTTCTTGTACCAGTGTTAAATTACGCAGCGCATTTTTCTCCGCCTTTTATAGAATTGACCTTTGCGTTTAAATACAACTCCGTCGTTTTCTGTTAACACCAAGTTTTCACGATTTGTGAGAAGTTCAGCTTAGCGACTCGTGTGGGCCTTTTCTTTCGAGCACGTAAGTCCTTTCATTCCCAACGTTCTTTTTTTTTTTTTTTTTTTTTTTTATGGTTATTCTTCGTGAATTTTTAACGATAAGTGTTGGTGCTTTTTAGTTTTCGCAGGAACATTTTAAATCTTTTATGTCTGTCAGTTCTCTCATTTATTTAAAATTACATCGAGAAAGTTCAGCGCACAGAAGAAGGCTTACAAAACCCACTGCTTAAGAATGCCGCTATTAAGACGTTAATATGTTAATACGTAAACGATGATACGGAGGTTCTAAAATTTTTAATTCCCCCGTGCAATTAGAACATGACCTTGTATTCGTGGAACACCAAGGGAAACGAACGGTCATTTTCAAGGGGGCGCTTCCGTCATTTATTCTTGATGACGTAATTTATTTGAGCAGCAAGCCATTTATTGGTGATGTCTTTCAGTGGATAGCTAAGACACTCGCCGAATGTGCACTAAGAGACTGTCGTTGTCATGGAAACATGGAAGTATGATGTGGCGCTTGTCTTAGCTGTTATATACATTTATATAAATTTATAATTCAGCAACATAACTAGCCACTTTTAATTGCTTTGAATGAGTTGTTTATTATTATTATCATTAACTCTAATAGTTCGGTTACTTTGCCTATATTTTATGAATGCATTCCATTAACGTGAATTATTATTTAGCAGTTTTCGGGATTTTTTTCTTTTTTGCCTTCCCAGTTTTTTTTTTTTTTTTGCTCTTCGAAATTCAAATAAGCAGTAAGAAATTCTAAAAATGGATTTGCACGCATTTTAATGCATTATTTTTGAAAAGATATATCAAGCGCGTGAGAAATGGTACATTTGTTAGAAATGCATAATTAGGAAGAAAATGTTAAGGAACAAATAATGGCATTAAAATGAAAAAAGGTCCGCGCGATTAGCCTAGTGGCTATGCGCTTCGCAACCATATGCCTGGGGGGGGGGAAGGAGTATCCTAGGTTCGATTCCCGTCGAAGACATGAGGAGCTCACGAATCTTCCTCAGCCATAGCCAAGTTAGCCGGTCTTGGGCGTGGACAGCAGGGTTTTTTCTGCCAGTTTATCTAGGGTTTTTCATCCCGCAAGCAGGCAAACCGGTCCGAGGACACACACGGACTACAGTCAGGAATACTGACTCAGTTCCGGAGCCTATGCCGGTTCCGGAGCCCGAATAAAATTTCGGGGGACTAGATGGTACCGTGAACTCCCGTATAAAAGAGGAAACGCTGTATCATCACACGGAATTTATTTATTTATTTAATGAAAAAAGAAGGCTAAAATAAATATCTTTGATGATATTATTGCTATTCCACAATATTTTAAGCCAACAGACAATATTCGTGATGCATTGTTAGTCTCTTAAAGGATTGTTGGTTAGAAAGCTTTTGTTTAATATTTTTTTTTCTCTTCACAGAAAAACTATCCTCGCTAAATATTAAATTAGGGCTAAAATGTAAGTGGTTAAAAGTGCAAAAATGTGTCAAAAGCACTTTACACACAAACCTCTGTATTTGAGATTTGTTTCAGAGAACATAAAACCATCCTATAAGACTACAATAGTTTATCTCTACTCTGCTCTGTTGGTATTTCCCAATTCTTATTTTACGCTATGCTCACAATAATTAGATTAGAAATCTTCTGAAGTGAAAACTGAAAATTGAAAGAAACAAAGATTACTTACACGAAGACAAACATCCTGAAATGAGATCATTTTCCACTTCTGATTAAAAACAACAGCTTAGATTTAAAAAAAAAAAAAAAAACGGGCCCGGATGAACATTGTTACGATTTCTTAACTATACCATTGTTTTGAGATAAAACACTCCAATAACTGAGTTGATATTAATTAATTATCAAAACGTAATGATAATTAAAGCAAAAACCATGTTGAGAAATTTGTACTCTAAATTTCTATATTAAATTATTTTTTGTAAAATATGCAATTATCCATTGGGACCATTTTGTCTGTCTGTCCGTCCGTACGCATGTTAGTTTTCACTTCTAGCTGAACCTGATATTACTGAAATTCGGTATTTTAAATTCATATGAAAAACTGGAATGGGCAGACAATTTTTGTAAGCATTCAAAAGAGCATGCGTACGGACGGATAAAACTAACCTAATAGGTGATAATGCATTTTGAGAACTCTTAAGACCAGTATGCCAAATTGGGATGAACTTATATTCGTGCAGCCTCTGTTTATGGTAAATCCATTGGCTTGTTAGAATTTCGAAGCAATATTCAAGATTAATAAACAAAATTAACATTCTCGTTTCAATAACTCATCTTGTGTTGCCTGGACAGATCTTGATAAAGCCTGCCGTGTCCTTGGATGAGGTGTATGTTTTATGACGGAGTATAATTTGTCTTCTCTCTCTCTTGGATTACGATAGCTCATTAAGAAGTTGGATATATGCAAACGCGCGTGTTTGTTCCCATTCATGATGGCCTTTAACTTTTAATATCATGCCAACTCCTGCAACGGGCTGCCTGCATTGACATCCGAGGTGATTGCCATTCGTTACTGCCGCTCATGTGTAATTACAAAACGAAAGTTCAAAGGGCTTCCGTTAATAAAACATCTAGTAAGAGAAGTAATGTAGTGGACCAAGCATAGTGGAATTCGAAACTTTTTTTTTGTCTTCTTGATTCAAGTCAAATGCAGATTTCATTGTGGCCACAGCAGAAGAAAGAAAGAAGGTAAAATATTCAGAAAGTTTGATTTGTTTCTGTAATACTGTGGAATATGCACCGGTGTATGTACAGCTTTAGTTCATGACGATGCTAGACTGAATAATGCATTAAAATAAAGAAAGAGGTCCAGTTTTTAAGAAAATATAAATGACTGAATTTCAGAAAATATTAAATTAGGTACACAACAGAAGGAAATTTTTCATCTACAGATTTTCCGCAAAACAATGGAAATTTTGAATTTTGCTCAATAATAGTTGTCGATATGATGTTAAACAATGGGAATCCAGAACAGTAATTATTCGTATAATTTTAAACAATATAATTCATGGTACTGCAGGAGAGCAATTGTTCATATACTTTTAAACAATAGAATTCATGATACTGCAGGAGAGCAATTGTTCATGTACTTTTAAACAATAGAATTCCTGATACTGCAGGAGAGCAATTGTTCATATACTTTTAAACAATAGAATTCCTGATACTGCAGGAGAGCAATTGTTCATGTACTTTTAAACAATAGAATTCCTGATACTGCAGGAGAGCAATTGTTCATGTACTTTTAAACAATAGAATTCCTGATACTGCAGGAGAGCAATTGTTCATATACTTTTAAACAATAGAATTCCTGATACTGCAGGAGAGCAATTGTTCATATACTTTTAAACAATAGAATTCCTGATACTGTAGGAGAGCAGTTGTTCAAAATTGCTTAAACAATAGAATAATTTTAAGCAATAGAATTCCTGATACTGCAATGATTGTTAGTATAATTGTAAACAGTGGAATTCCTAAGTTATCTCATTTGAAAAATAGATAATGCCATGAAAATTAAAATAGTTTCTCTTAATTTAATGCATCTATTTTAACCTAAGGTAATCTAAGTTATTATTATTAAATATTAATAACTGGCATTGCAACCTGTCACTGTTATCAACTCTTGTTTATCAAATTTATTACAACTTAATTCTCAGTTTTTTCTTTCAGAATTTGGTAGAACAGTTTCAAATCCATGATAACAAGTAGTATTGTGGACGAAAATAATGCTGTTTACACTGATAGCAGTTTAACGTCAATCTTCAACTTGGCTATTCACTTAAACACATAAAAGGATGACGAGAGGCTATAAAATTCACGTCTGCTTCCGCTAAGATATGGGCAGTTGCTTTTAATGTAAATAATATCCGAGAGTTATTGTGCGTGTGATACCCAATCTTAAAACTGATTCATTCCTTACAATTTAATTCCGTTATAACCGACGTTTTAAGGAAACAACTAACCCTCCTTTTACAAGCATTGGGTACACAAATGCTAAAGATTAGACTCCTCTTATATTTCGAACAGCTACCGATTTGTGTCTGTTCATGCTCCGGTTATAATCTAGCACAATTTTATTTGAAGATATTGCTGTACGTTTTTTGGAGAACGAGTTCTTTTGCGGGGAAGAACCCGAAATCTCTTTTATCCTCCAAGTCTCACGTCATAAAATTCATGATACCGCAGATAATTTTTATTTTCAAACATAAACTGGTGTTTAAATATAAGTGCTCACTTTTTAGTAATACAAACTCCTTGATACAAAACTTACTCTGTACCAGAACAAAAACTAGATTTTCAATCCCAAGGAGATTTACTGGAGGTCAGACATGATTCCTGTTTAATATGGAGAATTCGAGAAGTTATGTTTAATTTATTGTTATTTTTATTTATTTTTTTTTAATTTTTTTTGAGAAACTGAAGATACTTAAGACAGGAGATTTGAAAGTTGTAAGCAAATACGTGAAGTTTGATTTACGCCACTTTAAAAAATTGATTTTCTACAATAATTTTAAAATATATAGAAAACTCGAATTAAAAATAAAAATGGTTGCATTTTCTCCTCAGTTAAACTGCTTGTAGAAAGCGTAAAATAGCTTTTTGCAATTTTCTAACTCTTTTAAAATCTCTCCGACATTTCAAAAGAAGTAAAGAACTTTCCGTATTGTATAAAACTTTCTGTCGCTTTAGGCAGAAGACACAACAGCGCTCTTTTTAGCTTCCCAAAATGTGCAAAGAGGTAACATTTTTCTGCGAAATGTCATCTTGGTTTTGCTCTTTTACCTTTTACTTTTGCAGCTACGCTTATATAAGCGTAGCTGCCAAAGCATTAAGTTACTTGCCGTCTTCGTAGGATATTAATACTTGATGACATAAATAAAATTACCGTTTACCAACTGTCACGAGTTTTTATAATCAGGAGGGTGCTTTTAGTAACTGTTCTGCGTGCTATTATCCAAATGGGTCTAAGAGCTCGCTAAAGAATTCACAACTGAAATATCGGGATGACCAAAGAGAAATGGAAACGTATGCTAATACACGAGAAGCCTTCATCTGCGACTGACACACACACACACACACACACACACACACACACACACACACACACAGTATTAGTGCGAGGCAGGAATGAGTTGTTTACATTTCATGGTTGGCTCCGTTCTTTTATTCTTTAAGAAGAAAACAAGATTATTTATGAAAGGTAAGAAAGAAGTCTCACGTTTCATTTTCTCAGACTTGTTTTAAAAGTTAGCACGCTGAGGTAGCAATGCTTAAAACCCGCGCCTCAGTGAGTCATCATTCAAGAAGGCGACTGTTCTTTTGAGCTGACCGAAACATCTAAGCCCAATTCACTATAACTCTTGATTATGTGTGTTGTTCTGCTTGTATTGCACGATGAAAACCCCATGCTTCTGGAAGAGAGACGGGAAACCCCTTAACCTCCTCATAAGATCGAAGGTGCGACCTTCATTTCAAACGCCTTATAAAGAGCCTTCGTACAGACATTTAGATCACAATGAGGATGAAAAAAAAAAAAAAAAACCTCATCACCATGTATTATTTTGTTCACACTATAATTGGTCTTCTTCCACTCATTTTGATGTGATCAAATATTCTGTAGTGCAGGAGATGATACAGAGAACGAAGAAACCAGCTGACAAAGGCAACCTTTCCGAGCAGGTCAGTGCTGGGAGAGTACCCCTAATTACATCGGACATTAAGTGAAGCGGACAGAAACATGGTCTCACGGTCACCGGCTACCATTATCCAACTCTTCCATACGATATAAAGAAGAGATGTACTTCTGTTACTGACCGTATGGAATTACCACCCTACTTCTACTCTCTCTCTCTCTCTCTCTCTCTCTCTCTCTCTCTCTCTCTCTCTCTCTCTCTCTCTCTCTCTCTCTCTCTCTCTCTCTATCTATCTCTCTTTCTTTCTGCTTTCGATAACTAAATCCCACGAGGAAAAAACAGTGCCTATATAAAGGCAGCTTAATGTTAGCAATTTTACATTTGAAAAATTTTCGTTTTTACAATTTCGAATTTAAAGTGACATTCAATCGGCTGATATGGAAAGGAAAATCCACTTACAAATATATAAATATATGTATTTGTAATATGCTTATATAAATATACTTACACTTACAAATATATAAATCTTGATCTATTCCTTAACTGAAGGAGTTTATTTTATTTCTTAATAAATACAGATTTAAAGACTTAAGTTTTGAAGAATTGATGTTTTTTAACTCGATTTTCTCAAATTCAAACGTCTCATCATTGCTTAAATTAAGTTTTCCATTCTGGTCTAATTTTGAAATCATAAAAGTACTTTCCGATTATTTTTAAAGTTTTATAAAAATGTTAACTTAATTTTTTTGAATTCAAAAAGCTACATTTTTTCGGTTTTCTTAGTCGTTGAGAAAAATTCATAAAATAAAAGGGGAAAAACATGCATCCAATTGCCTTTGGATTTCATATAAGCCAAAACGCACAAAATAGGAGAATTAAAATCTTGGGTTTTAACATTGTATACAGTGAAACAATGAGATCGCAATGCTAATATCCATTGGTTCAGTGCGAAGTGGACAAGCATACAAACATTGGAATTATTTTAATATGTATCTCGCCCACGAAAGGGTATTTATAGTACACTTGTTACAAAATCATTGATTCGTATTATTATGTCTAGAATAACTAATATATTAATAATAAACATAAAATTATTTTTCTTAAATATTTTCGATAGATTAAAAATATCTGAAATAACCTGTATACAGATGAAATGATTGAAAATTTCAATTTCGAATTTCATTTCTTGATTTTTTTTACTTCTATTTAAAACTACGCCTGAAAATCTTATAGGCAACTTAATAAAAAGAAAGTCTCAGAAACCTGCATCTTGACTACGGCATCATTCATGGGTTGCTTTCTGGTTTGAATTCAAATGGAAATACACTTCACGCATGTAGCTTTAGTTCCGCAGCTACGAACAGCAGGACATCTTCAAATTCCACTCCGACAAACCGGAGAATAAATAGAAAGTGGGAAGCAGGAAATATTCCTAATAACACGGCTACACACTTCAATTTCTTTCACGTATTCTTTCACTCGGATAGACGCCCGGACAGACAACTAATAGCACATTCTAAATACCATACTTTAACTATGGAGATACTTGAAAAACGAAGAGAAGTTGAAAAACAAATATTACACAAAAAAATAGTTCATTTTTTACCTTAAAACTAAATATATTTTTTAATTATTTCACGCACTTATTTTTAATTTTCTTTTTAAAAATTCATTTCCTAAAAAAAAATCAATTTTTTTTTGTTTTTTTTTCTTTTAGAATTCTTTTAATGCATGCAAATTTAGCACCTCTAAACGTTAATGTGTTTCCGTGCAAGCGTGATTCAAATCCGTTGCCATGGTTATGCAATGATACTATTGTTTACTCCGATCACTTAGAACCATTGTTACAAGTCGTATAAAATTCTCATAAGTGTAGGACGCGATGCATTGTGCCTCACGCAGCTATTTTTAGTTCGGAGTGCCACAGATGTTAAAAATGGCAAAGCACTTACGACTGGTTGGTGATTTATTGGACCTATTTCTCAGATGTTGAGCAAGAGGGGATGGAGAAGGGAACGTTGTAGTTTTCGTCTGAAATTGCTGAATTACAACGTGTCACATTCTGTACCTAAGAAATTCCTCTCTGAAATCTTGTTACCAAGCAACAGCAATATGTCAAGTAGCCTCGGTTTCGTGGGACTGGCAGATCGCATCTTTCTTTTTCTTTCTTTTACCTCCCCCCCCCTCGGAGGCTAAAACGCTGTAGTATTCACATTTAAATAAGCGCTTGCTATGTTACACTCTTGAATTGTACATCTGTGGCATAATATTAATTGGACTAAGATTGACTGTGCTCCATTAGGCCTAAAAATACTTTTTCTCTTTCTACAAGTTAAATTGACCCTTAAAGGATGTCACTTTTTAAACGGGTGTTAACTGTGAATAGGACATACCATTCACAGTTCGGTACGTGGCCGCAATGCTTCTAAAAGTGCATATTGGACTGGTTGGCCTGCAGAAAAGAACCAGCTGAACATTGTTAGCTTTAACTGACAAGCAATTGGTCGTTGGCCGACTATTTGCTTGTTGTTTCATCCGTACAAGTGTTCTTACTTTCTTCAAATACGAACTTGCGAGGTTGTTTTCCGTAGCTAACACCGTAAATGGAAGCTGCGGAGTTTGGAGACGAAACTATCTTCGTGGGTCACGCGGGTAGGATTAAATCATTTATTCCGTTTCCTCTCGGACCAGTCATTTATTTTTCGTAGTTCCTCGGTATTTCGTCATCGCACTATTATTAAAAACGCGTCTGACGTATTTATTTCCTTGTCCAATCCGCTGGTGATGAAATCGTCGTGCGATCATTAATTGTGCCCGTTAGTGACATGAAAACTTTAATTTTCTCGTTGGTCAAAAAAAAAAAAAAAAAAACGTTTCTCACATTTTGCTGAGGAAACATTCCTGAAGAACAAACGCAAGGTTCTCTCCTGATGGCAGCCTTAGGAAGAACTAAACTTTCCCGACCGAAGAACTGGCTCTTAAGCAAACCTATGATCTTGAGGAGCAGTTCCTGAGATCAGAACTCGAGTGCATTTGTGATGAAAATCTCAAGGAGATCCCAAGAACTCTTACTCGAGCCAAGAATTTCTGGTGAGAGTTCTTGTGACGAAGCTCTCCTCGTGAAGAACAGAATTTTCCTGAAGATGTCCTCAAGATAAAGTCTTGAAACACAACAATCCCTGGAGGAGCCTGGAGGAGGAGAAAGTCAAGTGCACTCCTGATAAAAATCTCAAGCTGATCCCGCGAACGTTTCCTCGAGCAAAGTTCTTGTGCTCCTCAGAACAGGAGAAACCTTGAATGAAGAACATTTCCAGACGAAACTGAAGAAATTGCCTGAATCTCTGGGGAGATGTAATGATCTCATCATCGGTAAAATATATTTCGGAAGAATTCCTACGTAAAAATATTCTTTGCGCTTCGTACCAAGGCGCGCTCTCTCTCACACACACACACACACGTACGTTATCAGTTGTCTGATGGATAAACATGGTCACGTGACGCATGCAGCAAAGCATTAAAACGTGCTAAAGAACGACTGGGATCGAAGCAAATGGCGAGAAGCCAGTGGAAAACACAAAATCTTTAACCCGCTATTCAAGGCGCAGTGCGTATCGATTACTCCACGCACTATTGATCAAATGTTCAGCGTTTTTTTTTTTTACGCGCGTGTGTGTGTATGTGATGTTTAATTTCAAATTAACTTATGCAAATTTAGTCTTTTGTGGGAATTATCCGCGCTTTGTATCTTTAGAACAGATTTTGAGTTCACGGCTATTACTAAGCCTTTATTTAACTTCTCTTTATTTTTTTTCCCTTTCTTCTATTCATTATTCTTTCGTCTCTATATTTCTCCATCTATTTGTCGCTTTTCTTTTTCTAATTTATTTCTTCTGCTTCTACCGTTTTTTTTCTTTGTTCATTGTTCTCAATCTTAACTATTTCATTCCATCTTCTTCAAGTTTTCTACTCTCCTGGCTAAATTAAATGTCTCATGCATCTTATTTCGGGCATATTCTCCTCTCCATGTTTACTTCCATATTTCCATTCATCTGTAAACAAATTTCTTTTTAATTAAATCCACTGATATGCTCCAAAGTCAAGAATATTAATCTTCATCCCCAAAAGTCTTCATCATCATCACCAAAATCATGGAATATCCTTCGAACTTATAGTAATCTTGATCCTTTAAGACTCATCATCATTGTCACTTTAATTAGCTCCAAGCTGCACAATATTAATTTTAATCGCTCCGGGATCATCATCGCAATGATCCTTCGCTTCCATCCCGCAAAAAATAAAGAAAACGACATCACCTCTCAGTTCTTTTTTAAATTGACATTTTTTCCTCTGATGTAATTTTTTAAGGTGACCATTTCATCTGTTGTTGTCTTTTCACCTTTTTGCTGCTAGTTTTTCTATCTATCTATCTATCTATTCTCCTTGTCATTCATTCCATCCTTATCACTGGAAGAAAAACCAGAATTGGTTTTTCTCCCCCTCTTCAATTGCTAGGGCTAAACAATTGGGTTAGTTTTGCTTCCAATAAGGGTTGCAGGGTAGCTTTCACGTTGTTATAGCAACTGTTGCCATGAGACTGGAAACAGTAATCTCCTTGTTCGTATTTTCGAATTCCCTCGTCTGCCCTTCTCAGTGTACCCGAGAGAATCGCATACAGAAGTACCAATTGATGGGCTCATACCTGTGGGTATAGTCGCCTTCTACTGCTGTCATAAGCTTTTATCTCTCGTGAACGTCTGCGCACGCATTAGCGTTCACACACACACACGATGGATGAGGTGAGCTTAGCGATTATTACAGGCAGACAGTGCAAAGGCACACTTATTAAAATCCAATTTAAAATCCGTTTTAGGTATCGAAATTACTCGGTGATAGAGATTGCTGATCGCTTAGTCATTCCTGGCGCTAATGAAAGGAGCAACCATTCTACTTGTACTGTTATAGATTCGTTGATTTCTCTAACACAAGCACAAAAACTGCAGTTGTTACTAATTCCAGGTGGGTTTGGTATCAGAAGGACGTCATTGTAGCTTGAATTTAAAGCTCGGTTTTATATTAAATTATCCAATGCAGTTTCACCATAATTTATCAGTGTTACCATAGCAACAGTTATTTGTCCTTGTAGAAACTATTAATTTATTGAATACTTTTTAATTTCCTTTACGTAATATTCTGTTGATAGGGATCCTGATAACCTATCCAGTTGATGTAACGGTTCGTTTTTTTGTTTGTTTCTTTTCCTAACTAAGACAAGAGGATTGACTTCAACCCACTTCTCAAAACTGAGATAAGGATGGATTTGAAGTTTGTAAAAGACTAGATTAGATCAGGTGAAAACAAATACCTGCTGACAGAGAAAAAAACAGTTTAAGAATGCAAACATAGCTTCTGTTGTTGTGTGCATTCCCATAACGGTTTTGTAGTGATGCTATTTGGCTAAATAGCAACAACGAATATCACCTTCCAGCTATGAGTGACCCAACCCAACGGTCCATTTAGGACTACGAGAGAGAAGATGAAATGAGATTCAAATAATAATAATAAAAAAGCTACAAACAACATGCCATTAAAAGCATTAAAGACGATTTTAGCTTCGTTAGTCAACTACTAATCCTGTATGTGCTAAATCTAATAAAAAGCTTTTTTTAAAAAAAAAAAAAAAAAGTAGCAGAAAAGAATGAGAAGAGATCTTGCGATGAATTCATTTGTTCAAGGTCACTACAGTAATTACGGATGAAAATAAATCCACCTCTTTGACGCTCCACTAAAAAACATTTGAAATACCAAGTAAATGACTTTATAATTACCTTTCCATTAGCAGTCCTTTTAAAATAAAAAAAAACTGCTCCTTCTATAAAAAATAAACAGATTGAGTAAACTACATGTTGTGCGAAATGAGCTTACATATTATTATTGATTTGTCTAAAGACCTGTTATTGCACTACAGTTCGCAACTGAATAAATACAGTACCGAAAAACGCAAACAAAAACTAACTACGCAATGGAAATCAATATTTAATAATTAGCAAAGATCGGAAACAGAAGAAAGAGAGAAATAAAGATGAAAAGGTTGTAAAAAAAATCTATTACTTCGAAGAATCTTAATACCGTAATGAGAATTTTATATCTATTATTTTTTCTTTATCACGTTTACTTTTTAAACATTTATTCCAACTTATGCTAAATTTTATACTTCCGTGGGTACCTACTGAATTCCTTGATCTGGGAATGCACATTATTTTTATGCCTGTACATGAATAATGAGCTGTTTGTATTTAAAGTAAAAATTTAATGTTCGGACATGTATCTATTACTCTTTAGGGAGTTTGAAGGAAACATTTCATAGCGTCTTACCTTTGTGATGTCTCAGTGCGAGATCTCTGTAGAGGATCATGCTTCGAAAAGACTAATATTAGCAAGTTCTAACAATATGTTTAGGATTCCGATTAAACATATTTGGGCGTTTGAAAGTTAAGCATAAAAAAAGTTGTTTAATACTGACCATATACAAATATTTTAACATTCTTTGCCTACCAGTTTCGCTAGCAAACTGTCTAGCTTTTTCAAGGCGTTGACGAAAAAGTATAAAAAATACTAGTAAATGCAAATTGAAAGGAACATAAAAACGTTGTAAACACTCTAGTAGCTAAGGTTGAACGTTCGCGTGACAGAGACTGAGTGGACTTATTGTTCTTAATCATTATCACGCATTATCAAATAGCCAGAATACTAAAAGCCCACAACATCAGAGTGATCTTGAAACCAACCACCAGCATCAAACTTTTTTAGGATCACCAAAAGACAAGGTGCCATTCTACAAATATCCAGGTGTATATTACATTCCTTGCTCCTGTGGTCTCGCCTACATCGGACAAACTTCACGGAGTTTGGAGATCAGACAGAGAGAGCACGTTGGTGATGTAAACCACAACAGAAGTATTTCTTCCGGCTTAACCACATCATTTCTGTACGTCTAACCACACGATAGAGTGGCAAAATAGCTCAATTCCATATTTAGACAACGATTATGGACATCGTTTATTCAAGGAAGCCGCAGTAGTGTTAAAAACTAGCGGAAACCTAGACAGAAACCAGGGTACTATTCTTAATAGTTCTTGGAAAAACCTCATCCGCTCTCTAAATCCATCTGAACTACAGCTAGCTAGTAATCACATTATGCGTTCACAACAAACACGCATGCGTAATAATGATTAAGAACAATAAGTCCACTCAGTCTCTGTCAAGTGAACGTGACAGAGACTGAGTGGACCTTAACTACTAGAGTGTTTACAACGTTTTTAATGTTACTTTCAATTTGCATTTACTAGTATTTTTTTTTATACTTTTCCGTCAACGCCTTGAAAAAGCTAGACAGTTTGCTAGCGAAACTGGTAGGCAAAGAATGTTAAAATATTTGTATATGGTCAGTATTAAATAATACGTTTTTTATGCTCATGTTTCGGATAAACAATTAACTACAATTTCAAGTTAAGATCTTGAAAAATTTTTGGGATATTATAGCATCCTTTTTTGATGCAAAATAAAATTTTAAAAAATAGTTAAAATACTTTATAGGATTTTGATTGATTGTGAACGAGCTCTTTGAAAATAGTTACAGGGATTGGAAACAATAAGCAATTCCATGCCGAGAAGGGATAGTATGCGCGCCCTCTAGTGTTATAATTCGATTGGCAGCCCTGTCATAAGACCATACAGATATCTACTCTGAAAACAATAATTGTCAAAAACAGGTTTGCAAACGGGAAAATCAATATTCTTACAATCCTGATTACGACTGCTTTTCATGGGAGCATTTCAGAAGAACGAAATGAACTCAGGCGATTTTTGTGGAGCGTTTATTTTTAGCAACATAGAAAAAATGGCTTGAGCTTCTGATAAATGTGAAACTGGGATATTGTTTGATCGTAAACATGCGTGTAATTAAAAAAAACAAACGAACACCAAACTCCATTTAGCATCCGCGATGGATAGTTAGGAATTTTTATTTCTATGGACTTTGTCGGATGTTTGAGATGAGGAATTAGATTGTGGTAGTTTTGGGATTAAGGAGAAAATAGTAAGTCTATAAGACCAGTGTATTGCATCTGTATTTTCGGAAGAAAAACCAAAGTTTTTGGTGGGAAAAACCTATTCTCTCCTTATGAGAGCATCATCACACGAGATGCCCTGATGAAGGTTTGAGTTCTCATCCTAGAAGGTTTCAACCTAAGCTATAAATTAAAGAGGCATTTCAGCACAAAATGGATAAAATAAACTCGATAAAAATAAAAAAAGATAATATAATTTATCAATAATGATAGGGATGATGAAGCTGTGTTCTCCAATCTTTTATTTTCATAATTTTTTTTAATTAATTTCAGCATACTTAGCATTATATCCAAATGCTTGTTTACGACTATTTAATGTAAAAATAATGCAATACTTTGTTCATTAACATACTGGAGTGTTGAAAGTTACAGAATAAAGAAATATGAGAGAAATCGTAAATGTTTTTATCATTGCGTCCACAAACACCAACATTGCATTAGCTGTTACGATTGCTACATTTCAAATATGGAGCCTATTTGACCCACAATGTCGAATTTATAAGAAAAAACCTGCTTTATTACTTTGCAGTTGATTCCAGATTTCATTTAAGTTTTTGTTGTTCCTAATTTTCTTGCTGATGGTAAGGAGTTATCCTACTAAACGAAGGATTATAATCCGAATTGTTCTGTTACTATGGGTTCTCATTTAATTTGGTTGTTAAGGGTTAGTATTTCAACTCCTACTGTTGCTATGGTTGCCGTTCGATGGTTGAAGACTATCTTTATCATATGTGCGACTTGGCAGAGACAAAAAAAAATAAAGATGAAATTCTGTCTATGTACTAGGCAACGCAATGGATAGTGAAAAGGGAAAAAGAAATAACACCCGCACACGAGTGTAATTTAATGGAGAGATGAAGAATGAAAGAAGTGCAAGATTTTCCAAGGAGTGTCTTGGTTGTTCTACAAACTTAAAAAAGCGTCTATATTTTCGTAGTTCCTCCAATGTCAAACGTATTGCACCAAAACCATAAAAATCCAATTCTGCTTACTTGAAGACGCGCATCAACTCACTTCCAACTGCTGCAAAGGAAATGCATTTTGTTGTAACCCGATCTTTACGTTTCTAGGCAACGGATTTTGCAGGAAACTGACAAGGGAAAATGAATAGTCTGAGAATCCTCTTATAGAAATGTTCCCCTCACCTCCCTTGAGTATTTAATAGAGCACTAAACAATTCAGAGTTCACATCTACGGACATATTTCACTCCGCTTACAACACAAAGACAAAACGTTAAATGAATACTTCCCGGTGCTCATCAAAATATGCATGAGGAGAAACCATCAGTGTGTGATCTCAATGAAAACATTGTTGGTGAGCGAAGAAGCAGTTGTTACTTTTAGGAAGTGAGAAAAGTGACTGGAACGCAACGACATCTTTTCTCTGCATTTCAATGACAGCAACACTTCATGGCGCTGCTGTCGGGTGTGTGATAAACTCCCTTTAGAGGAGAGGAGAGAAAGAACTCAAAAAAGAATAGAAAACTTCTTCAGAAATAAAATCTGAATTGTATTTGAGGCAGAGGGAACGTATGAATAATACGATACAAAGTACTATTAAGAAAGGCAAAATTGTCTCCGAACTATCATTCGAGAATAATACACGAAATGACCTTTATTAGCACGTGTGGATTTGGATGGGTTAAAAAGGAATTCGATAGCTCCCCAAACATGTGTTTTGTATATTTCTAATTATGTGATGATTTTGAAACTGTTAAAAAACCTGTATACATATTAAAAATTAATATGTATACAGGTTTATTTTACCTCCCTCTATTCAAACAGTAAGACAGACAATTAAATCAGATTTGAAATCGGAATACTCGATTTGAGTACAAAAAAAATTAACTTTGTTGTGTTCTGCTGTTTTCGGAGAGAAAGGTAAGTCCACTGATGTCAGAGAGTGTTTGCACATCAATTAGCAACACAAGAAACATTGTGAGGACTTTGGTGTACTTCACACAGTGTCGTTTCTATTTTCTCTGTAAATAATAGTATTTTCATTGTAAAGATTAAAAGACGAAAAAAATCCAGGCATTGCTCCCAAGTGGGAATAGATTTGCTATACGAGTCCATATTCATCTAGTATTGTCTTACATATAAAAAGGGATGGATTTTCTTTGCTAAAAATCTTCTATTTTCATTATATCTCTAAACATCTCTTTTGTTATAACAGAAAACTATCTCAACAAAGCGACATTACCATAGAATTAATTTTTTAAAAATCTCTTCTCATTAGATCAAAGCAATAAGCTCTCTCGCAGTCACAAAAATAAATATTTTTCGGCTAATGGTACTCGTCATAAGGAAGATTATTTAGAATTCATAAAATGTCTTCGCTAATGATGATGATAACAAAGAAGGAAGGTGTAGAAATGAGCCTGAATTATGACTCAAATTTCTTCAAATTCATTCGCATTTCTGCAAAAGACTATTTTTAAACAATTACGAACAGTTATACCCCTAGCTGGTTCAAAACCAACTAGAGGGATAAATCCCCCTAGCTGCCACCTCCGAATTTCATAGTTGGGGGTTACACACTCTGATAATAGACGTTCACTCGACATCCCCCATAGATGTGTGGCGATATGGACGGTAGCGTGATTCGTCGCTCCATAGCACAGCTTGCCAAGCTTCCACTTCCCACTGTGCACGGTCTTTGCACCACTGAAGACGACGCTGCATCTTGGTTCGGGTAATAATAATATTATGCTTGAATATTGCGGTCCTACCATGGAAATCTCATCTTGTGAGCTTCCGCTTCTAATGTTTTTGTGCAGATTAATGTTTAGTCGATGTCCGGAACTCTGCATTCAACATGTCGGTCGACGAATAGTGGTTTATACATATTATCTTTCCTAGCACAGGTGAAGTGTGGTTGTTCGTCCACTGCGAGATTCTGTGTTGCACTTGCAGTTGACGTCCTACGCTTCCATTTCAGTGTGACATCACCAATTGTTGACGTGGGTGGCACGATTTGTCAACAATTTGTCGAACAGAGAGGCCTGTTAATGAATTAATGAATCATGAATTCATTAACCTAAAAACAATCATAAATACCAACATGAAGAATATGTTTTTTAAAAAAATCCTTAATTCACTCAAAGTCGCAGAATGGAAGTTACATACCGTATTTACTCGAATATAACTCGAGTTATATTCAAGTAAATAAGGTAAACACAACGAAGAAAAATGAAAAGGTGAAGACAGATGATATGCAGGGGGGGGGAGGGAGAGGAATGTAATGTAACAGTTGAGTTTTTGGGCTGCCCATTTGTAACTCAATTCCTCCTTATGTTATTTGAGGATGGAATAGAATAAATGATGCGATTTATATTGTTGCCAATGCTGATGCTCTTAAAGAAAATATGGACTATATAATAAAATTATCACTTTATTATTATAAGTTGCTTAAAAAACATAATTGTTGATTTGTCATTATCGCAATTAAATTAATTTTATGTGATTACATAAAGGTTGTATACTTGTAGTACATTAGTGAGTTACCATGAGTTAGGAATTTCTTATTTTTATGTATTTTTTATATTTTCATTTTAATGGTTATTAATTGATGAATTATTATTGGGCGAGAATATAAAAGATCAATAAAATATTTATCATATTCAATATATCCTGCTGTTTTCATTTTTTTAGTATTTTTTTTTATTTTTTTCACTATTTTGTATTTTATTCAGTAGCTTGATTTGTAGTCCTTCAAGTATAGAAACAAATTATTATTGACTGTGCAGCCCATTTTAAACTTTATTCGATGGATACTTTATTTACATTACCGGTTTATTGATGGGTTTTCTCTGATTCACGGATGACGCGAACAATCGACCAAGAAAAATCCTACAGAACATCAGAATAACATTCTTGGAGGATCTTTCTGTAAGGTACTTGATCAATTTTCTTTGACAGCGAATGGAAAAGAAATTGTTAAGGTCAAGGTGAAATTGATTTACTTCTTCACACCTTTGCAGAATGTCGAAATCAAATTCTGGGAATTCTATTGAGAACAACCAAAATCCATTGATCAATTGGTTTGGCAAAGATAAAGAACAAAATAACGCACTTCTGGTTTGATAGTCGCATTCATCCAAGATTCCATGAGGAATTTGCGTTTAATATACAAAATTGAACTTAACGATTAATTCTTTTACATAATTCTTTCCTTCTTTCTTCCTATCTTTACTCTATTGACGCTAAGCCTACCTTTCTTTATCAACTTTTTTTTATCCACGGATTTCTGTATGACGTATTTCCCTTCCGCCTGTTTTCCCAAGCAATCCTTCCGGTCTAAGGGAGGATTACGAATGTTTATACATTAATACCTCTTTTCCTTCCTGTTGCCAAGGCAACCCCATCCCCCCTTTTCACTCGCACTGCTTAAAGGAACGTGTTATATACTTTTCTTTAGGTAGCTTTCTCCATGTTTTTCGCAAGAGCCTTGGAAACGGATATTGTCCCTTTCGTAATAAAAAGAACTTCCACACAAGAACCGCTAATATCGTACGACTTTTAAAAAGAAAAGTTTGAAGGAACAAGTATAGACCGTCCACCTTTCATAATCTTCTTTAGAAAAAAATCCCTTCCGGTTTTCAAAATGTTACTTCCGCTAGAGAACGCTATCCTGTATTAAACTTTTCAGCATCACAGTGATGCTCCTTCCTTATTTTCAGAGTAACTGAACTACCCTAGGATAAGCTCAATTATGCTCCAATATCGTATATTAATATCTTATATTTCCACATGATTTCCACAAAAAATAAGATATTAGAATATCTTACTTTTTACAAGATATTTTACAACGTATTAGTTTTGTGAAATTGCACTTGCGCGGAAATTCAAACTCATTCGAGTGATTCTTAGAATACTGGATATACAGTATATTCTTTAAAAGTGACCCAATAGATATACAGCAGTGCGTGTGCTGGCATATTGGCATGGAGATTACATTTCTTATTAGGGATGTTAGATCCTTGCTAATACTTTTTCAAAATATCGATTTATCACGAGAAACATAATTGATTTTTAAAGGCGAAACTTACTATTCTTCAATTGCAACAAGGACCAGACAATTGACAACGAAAATTTATTCTTATGCAAACATCATACAATTTTAATAATTGTTTCAGCAACCACAACAAATACTCTTGCATCGCGTCTTTCAGTTTATCGGTTTTATTTATTTATTTTTTATCAAGAGATTCGTGTTGTACGAGGGTGGACTGACAAGTTTTCGACCTCGACAATAGACAGCAATACTATCGACAAGATTTTGTTTTCTAAGTTGGTACATCTGTCATAAGCATCCATGTGAAATTGCAAGTCATTCTATCAAGTAGTTTGTTTTATACAGCTGCCTGAAGCAAAAGTGTTGTCTGAATCCCTTGAAATGGATAAAATTGAATATCGTGCATTTATAAAATTCTTTGTAAAAGAAGATTTAACGCCAAACGAAATTCATTCAAAGTTCATATAAGTTTATGGGCACTCTTTTCCTTAGTTTTCGACAATTACGAAATGGGCTGCCGAGTTTAAACGTGGCCGTACCAGCCTTGAAGATGATCCACGTGAAGGACGTCCAAAAAGCGTAACTACAGCAGAAGTCATTGATCGAGTGCACGATATGGTATTGGATGACCGTCAAATCAAAGTGCGTGAAATTGCTGAGACTATAGGCATTTCAAAAGAACGTGTAGGATATATTTTGCATGAAGAATTGCAAATGAAAAAGCTTTGCGCAAGATGGATGCCGCACTTGCTCACAGCAGATCAAAAACACACTCGCATGAAATTCTCTGAACAGTGCTTGGAGCATTTTAACAAGAATAAAACTGATTTTGTGCGTCGATGTATTACTATGGATGAGACTTGGATTCACCAGTACACACCAGAATCCAAACAGCAGTCAAAACAGTGGACAGAAGCCGGTTGTTCAGCCCCAATAGAGACAAAGTCGGTTCCATCAGCAGGAAACGTCATGGCATCGGTGTTTTGAAATGTTAAAGGCATTTTATTTATTAATTATCTAGAAAAGGGTAAAACAATAACCGGGGAATATTATTCCGATCTTTTAACCAGACTAAACGAAAAAATTCCGAGAAAAGACTTGGTTTGCAGAAGAAAAAAAATCATCTTCCATCAGGACAATGCACCTGCCCACAAAGGTGTTTTGGCAATTGGAAAATTAAGGGATCTGCACTATGAATTGTTGAAACATCCACCATGTTCCCCAGATTTGGCTCCCTCTGACTTCCATCTTTTCCCAAAACTAAAATTCTTCCTCGCTGGTCAGCGTTTTACTTCGAATTAAGAGGCGATTGAAGCTGTAGAGGGGTATTTTGCAGATCTTACTGAAAACAACTACAGGGACGGGATAATGGCACTGGAACATCGCTGCAATATTAGTCTTAAAGGAGATTATGTTGAAAAATAAAACTAATTTTGAAATTATAAATTCATTTTTTCATTGTTAGGCCGAAAACTTTTCAGACCACCCTAGCAATTACGAATACTTTACTGCATTTGGCACATCGGATAGTTTTCTTCGATTAGCATTTAATTATCAATATATGTTCCCTTTCTATCTCATTGATTTCATGGACACTGACTTTTTTCCCATTAATTTTCACCTTCGGATTGGAAATTTTTTTTCCCTTTACTTTGACTCCTCTGTCATTCTTTTCTTCTCTTTGTTGTTCTTTTTTTATTTCGATTTACGATATTGCTCAACCCTCTTAGCCAAATGTACAACTTCTTGAACTACCTGAAGTTAGAATAACAACATATCCTTACTATTTCTTTCTTGTTTTCTGTTTAAAACCATTATCGACAAATAAGAACAAAAATTCCACTGTCTCTAAAAACGTAATTCATAAATTTTGTATAAAAGAACTCAGAATCGCCTAAATGAACTTAACACGGGGAGTACATATAGGGTAGTGACAAGTGGGTTGACACTTGCCCAACTTCGATGCCCAACACTTCGATGACCAACAACGACGGTGATTATCTTTCTAAATTAGGATTTAAAATTCAAAAGTTCTGATTGCGTTTTTAATCGTGTGGAAATAGTTCGGAACAGAACAAAAAATACAAATGAAAAATGTCCGTGAAAATAAAATCAACAAATGAGCTCTATCGATTGTTAGTGGGATGGTTTAATTACTCTCTTTTAGAGTGAACTGTCTCATGAAAAAGACTTCTTCCTGCCCTGTTTGTGGCGATCAGCTATTTTATAGGCGGTCACAGATCGCGTCTTGACAGCAATGACACTTACGTGATGAGCATTGGAGAATTGCTTCCATGCCTCTCCAGGGTCTACTTTATTGCTCCGAATATTTATTCTTTCGCTACCGGTATTCGTTACTAAAAAATCGAACAGGTGTGAGATCCATTCAGGCTATCGGTGACATAAAACTACTGCGAAAGCGTGCTCGTCAATTTTCTTTTTTCTTCTACTTTACAAATAAAATTCCGAACAGGTTCTAGTTGGTGAACTTGGAAATTTTAAAGAGGGGAGAAGAGAGGAATGAGAAAGACGTAGCTTCACCACTGTCTAGTGTAAAATCATGCCAGTTGAAATTATTGTTCGGCCTTATAGAACGTATGTGGATGTGTCATAAAAAGACATCCATTCTTTATAACAGTTGTTTAAATGGTTCGAGGTAGGATAAGACTTTACATGATTGGAATTTCTTTTAAAAGCGAGCTTTCATGATTGGAATATCATGTTTTAAATACAATATTTTTAATTCGAATTTTCAATGAGTTTTTAAGTACCATCGATTTCTCAATTCGCAAACTGTTACGACAATATAATCCATGATTCATCTATAATTCATTGGAATAACGTAATATTAATTTTAATTATTTTTCATGGAAATATCGTGTGTTTCCCACGTCTGAATGATCAGTGTTAAGTGGTGATCACTGACTGTCTGGAAGATTAATGTAACTAAAGATAGTTTTTTATTTGAAACATTTCTTCTATTATGGGAATATCCTAGGACTCTTTTTTGGTTTACTATTTCGTCTCCATAAATGATATTCTTTTGTTTCTCTCTCTCTCTCTCTCTCTCTCTCTCGCACACACACACACACACACACACACACACACACACACACACACACACACACACACACACACACACACACACACACACACACACACACACACACACACACACACACACACACACACACACACACACACACACACAAAACCCTTCTGCGATAATATATGCATCCAACAGATATAAGCCATGTTTCATGACAAACATTAATCCACTTAAAAATTATCCTAAACAACCTGAATACTTATATCCTTAGTCTTCCAATTCTTTTGCTTCTATTTGCAGTTCGAGTCGTGTCTGGCTTGCAAGAAACATCTGTAATGATTTTAAAACTGCACGTTCGTTCACTAGATTCATACGTCATTCTCTTCTCTCCTTTCTGACAGATTTATTTTGTGATTTTTAATTTTTGCCATCTGGAAAAATGAAAAGTCGTATTAGTGAATAGAACATTAAGACATCTACCCAATAAACTGCTGTGAAATTCTCCTTCTCTTTTATTAAATTTTAATGGAAATCAAGCAGGCATCGTTCAACTTCTATTGCTTCAGCAACAAAACAAACATGACTCACGAAAGTTATCATGAAACTCATTTTAAATCAGCTTTCTTCCTTCTAAAGAATTCGCTTTCAAAGCGCCTTCTTATCTGCTAAAATTCAAGTCCTCTTTGATAAGGGTGTATCATCTTCGCGTGTTCTTATCATGATGTTTATTCCTTGCATAAGCATGATGTTTTTACTTAGAGTTTTAGTTTTTGCTTTCAATAGACCAAAAATGCGCTTATTTAGAACTAAAGAATACTCACTTCCACTTTTTTTGAAACCAAACCTTTTCAAAGCGAGAGATTGTTCAAAAACATCTGTTTATGGAAAATATAGCCATCTACATGAGTTACTGCTTCTAATTGACGCAATCCCTCTGGGATATTTTGTTAGTGTTTTTGATTAAGAATTTTCCTCATGATAAACAGTAAGCAAAACATATTTTGTTATCTATTTTGCCATTATTTCAGTGCATTAGTAAATTATAAATCTTAAGTAAATTCATCAACAATGGATTATACTATATTGGTTATTATTTTAATTGCAGATTGTGCAGTTATTATTTTCTGTCCAAGCTGTTTGAACCAGCTGATTAGCTGCCGTTGATGCAGGCTAATTGTCTTTATCAGTGCTTTTCAAAAAGTCGAATTACATCGTAACTTAGGTCCTGTGAAAGCTTTCATCAATGTGCAATCAATGTGCATCAATCGGCTACTGAAGGGTAAATGAGATGTTTTCAAAGTTTAAACCATCTAATCCTACAGCGCTTGAGGCTAACCCTATTACTCAATATTATGAACTCGGGAGGCAGTCAGCTAGTGCAGGACCAGAGTTAGTGTGGAAAATATTTGATGCTGTAAGGAAGTCTGACAAAAGAGTAAGTTATACGTTTACAATTTTCGTAAAAGAAATTTTAAAATGTATTATGTTTTGAGGCTTATTTTCATTTATTTTTAAACGTTTTGGCTCCGTTTATCCGTGCCAGAACTCCTACAAATTTGCGAATGTTTTCTTGTAGCAATACTTCTTTTCCTATTTTATATTCTTTCTTTTTCTTTTTTTCAATTGAGTATTTTATAATATATTTCTGTCACAGTTCTGACTTCCTAATGATCTGCGCTCAATAAAAACATTTTTTGTATCTAAAGATTTGTTTAACATGACAGATGTGAGGGGAAGAAAACAAGAATTATTAAATCAATACGTTCTCCGATGAATCAATTCGTTTTCCATAAATATATCGTAATACTTTGGAGTTAGAACCGAAAACATATTGATCTGTGTTCGTTCCGTGCGTGACCTGATGTAGAATGGAATTGCAAGAAAGATTTCTTTAGAATAAAACAACAGAGAAAACTTATAATAACAGCGTTTAGAATTCTGCAGAAAATATGAAAAACACACGTAAACATATTCTTTTGTAGTTCTGGAGTATAACAGGATTCGCATCACGGTAAGCCGAAGATGAACAAAGAATGATTGTCTTGCTCCAATTGTATGCTTCGGAGATAATAAATAGTAATAAAGATTGCTAACTCATACGTGAAGGTTTGTAGTAAAGCACAGTGATGTTTTAAAAATACTTTTAAAAAACACAAAGAGAGAAAAAAAACTCTCACACTTGCGTATGTTGTTACAGAGTCTTTAGCTCAATCATAAGACTGCGACGCGTGTGATCTTTTGGTCGAAAAGGTCTGCGTTCCCATCCCATCTAGGATGTGAGGAACATTGAAAGAAATCTTATATTTTACATCACCAAAGCAGACTAAATGATTGTAGAATATATGCGTTTAACGTACATAATACTGGCCTCTGCTCATGGTCTTGAGTGGCATCGATAACTACAACTAATCTCGATTCCAGCAAGGTTTTGTTTAGAAATGAAGTGAGTTATTCGATCTCTTAGGGATGGAAGAGTTTTATTCCGGAAACTCGAGTTTTCCTGCCTATAAATCGGGATAATTCATATCAAATGAAGTTATTACTCTATAGTATTTTACTAATAAAAGAAATGGGTACTACTACATCGAAAACTCCTGAATATAACATCAGCGTAATCATTTCTAGCACAATCTTTAAGAAATTCAGTGCATTAATGAAACAGAGCTTTCTTTATATGTCTTAGAAGTGATGCATTCTGCAAATATGTCTCTACTAGTAAAAAAAAGTCACAGATTTGATATCGTAGATGGCTCACCAAATCTTATTATAAAGGAACATCTTGTTTGTAAGAAAAGTGAATCAATTATAGTGAAAACAGTAGATCAGCTGCAGTTTAGAAGATGCTATTTACTTACATTATTTTGTTTAATAATTAGCAGTATTGGTATCCCTGGTGGCTATTATGGCTTTGCTAAAATTTCAAAGGGAAAGTTATGTCTCACTAATTAAACGATAATGCCAACAAGGTAGTCCTCTAGACTGCATTCGACTTCGCACTTCTTTATTACCTGGCTTATTTTTTACATATGACACGCTTTTTCAGATATGTCACTTTTATTTTATTTATTTATTTATTCATATGGAGTTTCCTCCCTTTTCTCCTCCGTCCCTATTGGGGCGAGTTGAGTCCCCTCATGGGGGGGTTAAGTATTTATGGCTGTAGATCCGTGTGTTCACAGGGCCGGTTTGCCTGCTTGCGGGATGAAAAACCCCAGATAAACTGGCGGAAAAACCCTGCTGTCCACGCCCAAGACCGGCTAACTTGGTTATGGCTAAGGAAGATCCTTAAGCTTCTCACGTCGTCGACGGGAATCGAACCCACGACACTCCTTTCCCAGGCATATGGTTACAAAGCGCAAAGCCACTAGGCTAACCGCGAGGACGGATATGTCACTTATCTTACGCGACATTCAGCTCACTGCTACCTCTTCACTGGATGAAGAAATTCAGGTGTATGAGGATGATGTATTATAGCTGTTGCACAAACTGAATAAGAATTAAGCAATAGGGACTGATGGGATATCAGCACGTGTGCTAAAGGAGTGTCGGCTAACTGGCCATTCCTTTGACTAGGATGTTTAATATGAATCTCAGAAGAGGGAAGATTCCGCAAGAATGGAAAGAGTGTATGGTAATTCCATTGCACAAGAGTGGTGCAAAGACCGATGTATCCATCTATCGACCAATTAGTATCTCAGGAGTGTTGGTGAAGATTTTGGAAAAGTTGGTTAGGGCTCGCATTCCGAAATGAGTTGGCAGTAAATCTCTACGCCAAGATACTTTTGGATTTTGCTAAGGCTTTTCACAGAATACAGCATTGCAGACTGCTGCATAAATTGGAGAAAATGGGTTTGGGTTATAGAACATTAGCATGAATAAGAGGATGGCTGACTGACAGGTATCAAAATGTAGTATACGGGGGATCTGGATCTGCAAGGTTTAAGGTAACAAGTGGTGTACCACAAGGACCAGTGCTTGGTCCACTGTTATTCAATCTGTATATTAATGATATTGGGAAGGATTTGACAAGCGATATACATGCTGGCATCAGATGATGAAAAGATAGGTAGGATAATCAGGAATGCTGCTGATATGCAGTACTTGCAGAATGATTTGAATAGGCTGGAATTGTGGGCATGGAAAAATGGATGTCAGTTCAATGTTACTAAATGTAAAGTCATACACTTAGCGTGATTAGATATCCTTGGTGGGATTATGCTTGAAGAAACTGATGAGACTAGGGATCTTGGAGTGCTAGCAGATAGGAAGTTGAAATTCAAGGGCCATGTTGCAAAAATTGCAAATACAACTCAAAAGATAATTGCAATGCTCAAACGAACGTTCACATGTAAAGATAAGGAAGTCATTTCGCCTCTTTAAAAGGCGTCGATAAGACTTTACATGGACTATTGTGCGCAGGTCTAGTCTCCTGGTTTCCGTTGTGATTCTGATGTATTAGAGTGTAATTGAAATTGTTAAAAATGATATCAGGATTGTGGAATTCCGATTATGAAGACAAATTAAGAATTTGTAAGCTGCAGACACTAGCAAACAGGAGAAAGAGGGGCGATATGACTGAGATTCTGAAACGATCATACAGGGTTTCAATTGGTGGAATTTGTCAATTTATGGAGGGTAAGAAAAGGACGAGAGGGCATCCTTGGAAGCTGAGAATGAAGGCTGCCAAGAAGGATGCGAGGGCTACATTTTTCTCTCAGAGGGTGGTGTGTGATTGGAATGGATTGCCATTGGATGTTGTGAGTGCACGTAAGCAGCGTGAATGAATTCAAGAATAAGTATGATAGCTGGTGTGTGTAGTATGTGGCCTCCCTCGATGAATCCCTGACTTCCTTGAGCACTCTTAATAATAATAATAATAATCTTTTTAAAAGAAGTAGTTGAAATTGTCTTTGATTCGAAATCGTTAAACAGTTTTTTTTTCTTCTTTCTTTCCCTTCCATTACAACTCATCCTCTGTTTTCGTCCCTTTATGGAAATATACAAAGCAGGGGAGATCTTAAACAGCATAGGAAACAACCATATTCTAAACTTGATCGAAATCAGTTGAACGATACTCCCTGCAAAAGTGCCCCTTCGAAGGACTATCTTGTCCTCCTTAACAACCTCTTTCGCCAAATAGGACTGAAATTCTCAGGAGAGCACAAACCACATAAGGAATAACCATGCGCTCTCCAAATTTGGTGAAATCGATTGAATGATGCAATTTGTTGGGGTGTCTTAGCAGGAGGAATTTCTCATGGGACATTCAGTAACATCAAAAACAACTATATTCGAGATTTGGCAGAAATTAGGTGAACTATGCAACCCACAGGAAGCAATGGAGAAGAAGAAATAAACCTTGTTTTAGGGATTATTTCCCTATTTTCAAAGTACATTATTTCGTTTAATAAATGCGGTTATTAATACTCCAAGTTAGGCTGCAATGTTGAACACTCGTGTAATATTCAGCTCAGAGTCGGAATCATAGCACTGAAATTTAATGTTAATAATTATTGGAGTAAACACAGCCAGTTTGCTCAAGCACTTGCTTTTAGAGTGACAGCGCTGCTCTTGGTGAGATATGTTTGATCTTGTCTAGAAATTTGGTTATTGGAGATGGTAACCTGAATTAAAATACACTTTATTATATTTTGAATGAAATCACACTACCGGGACCTTGGATTATACCATTTAACACGTGCATTGCCAATCACGCGATATCGTGCGATGCGAGTTCTCACCAAACGGCCGATCACGCGTTATCGCGTGGACGTCGTTAACTAAATAAAAAAAATTGGCCACCACACCAAATTCCAATTTTCAGCTTGGCAATGAAAGTGTTAAAGCATTCATGGCAAATTTTGTAGTATTTCCCATTGGTTGTGTAACGTTCAGCTTTTCCCAGGAAAGTCGTGTGCATGCAATGATGGACACGTGGTAAATTTTCGATCGAAGAAATTAAACAACGACACACTCAATGGAGAGCGGAAGAGAAAAACTTAAGTAGAATTGTTTGACAGATTTGAAGAGAAAGAGTATTTCATTCTCACGCGAAGTCGGCAACAAAACGCGAGATCATCATTCAGATATAAAGGACAATAAAGGAAATCTGTCATCAAAGGAAGATCGTAGAATCTATATTGGCGATCGTTAATGGTAAGCATTTGATTGCAGCAAACACGTCAGTATGTTGCCAAAGAATTTTGGCGTGCATGATGGAGATAATCCGGTAGTCTGGCTTGGGAGAAAAATAGATTAAGTACTAAAATCGCTCAACATTTAATTCCTTCTTCTGAAAATATTTTTAAAAACTGGAAACAACATTGTAAGAGACTCTGAATATAAAATAATCACATTTTGATGCTAAATATGCTACGAATTTTTATGAATTTGGTGCCTTGCCCGAAGTATTAGCATCTGCTAAGGTGGGATTTTAACGAATTCATTTTGATCACACCAAAGTCGCTGTTTCTCGTTCCCCTTAACTTTTGCTTCAGTGACGAATTCACAAGTTAATTAAAATGTGTCAAATACTCTTCATATATCAAAATATGATGATAGTCAAGTCAGTATTATTAAAATGTTCAAAGTGACCCGAAAGCTTCCTAAAACGTATTGTCTATATCTACCATCTGATTTCTTATTTCTCAGAAATATTTTAAAGATACATCCTAGAGATGAAGTTAAGAAATCAGAATGAAAACGAATTAATTTGGTAAAGAAATCAATACTTTGATAGGAGTTAAAACGTAACTTTAACAGCCCAATTAAAATAACGTGTGTTCGAAGCATTGTGGGAATTGTTGTATTTATCCATGGATATGTGAATAATTTGAAGGGTGGAAGTAATCAAAATGAGATTACTGAAGGCATCTACGCTTAGGATAATTTTCGAAAAAATTATAAGAACAGAAATTGACGAAATCAATTTTTAACCTTGGATCATTTTTATTTAAATAAGTAGATATTTTCTCATTTTGAATGGCAAAGTTTAATCCACCTTGGATTTTTTCATTATTTTGGTATCCTCAACACAAGTTTATCTTCTTAAAAACTTGGATTATCTGTAGAAAATTCGCAAAAATTAAAATAAGTTTTCTAAACGCTCCATAAATACACTCATTCCACTTTATCAGCCAAACAGTGCTTACTCAGCATACTCACCATTTAACAGTGAAGACAACTGAATAAATGCACCCTTTCTAAACTCATCGATTGCCAAGGGAGTTCATTGGTACCATCGATATTTAAAATGGATTTATGTAGTTCCCAACGGCTCCATCAATTTATCCACTGTGCAGTCAGCAATTGCCCCTTAAAGAACAACAAATCCTGAACAGTCGCGACTTGTAATCCGGTCCTTCAAGTAACTAAACATTCCACTTAAGTTCAAAGAACTAAGAAAGAAAAAAGTCAGTGCTCAAGAGAATAACCTTTTACTGATATTTTATGGTAACTTTGTCCTGAATGTAATTAATGGATGGAGTGAGTAAGTGAGATGACAGACCTTCAAGTTGCTTCCTAAATTCCAAATTTACAACGGACTGAACCTTCTAATGAGCTCGGTTTGGCAATGTATTGAAGCGTTTAAAACTCACCAACGAGGCACGAGGCGAAGAATGTGTTGTTCACACCTTGTCAAGTTCACGTCAACACTGCTAATGACTTAAATGAATAATTGCATCATTAGGTGGCTGTTGAGGCTATGCACGCTCTTCTGGTTACCACGGCTGGAAAATTGGGTTAACGTGAAAATCTTTGTAACCTCAAAGCGTCACAAAATATAATTGTGTCGATTTAAGTAATTTGTAATTAATTTGATATACAGGTATCGTTTTGTTTTTAAATTTTTATAATAAATTGCTGGATGGGCAAATGCAATAATCTTGTGAAATAAGGCCATCCGAAATCTTATTAGAGTCTACTCATGTTTTCTACAACGCTATGCAGACAAAAATGATTTGTGATGAAAAATTCAAGTATATTAAGACTTTGTTAATATTTTATTAATTCAGGACGCTGCTAATTAGCCATCCATTGATTAGATGGAACTCTTCTTAGATTGAATGATAATTAAGTGTAGTTTAGTCCCTTTTACCTGCTACTCGATCAATATTCCGCCTTTTCATATTTTATCATTTACTTTCAGCTCTCTCTCTCTCTCTCTCTCTCTTCTCTTCGTTTTCTTCATTCTTTTATGTTCATGTAACTAATTACTAACTTTTGCTCTTCCTTTTTCTTCACATTTATTTTTGTATTTCATTTTATATTTCATACAAACGTATGAAAGATATTCTACACGTAACCCAACTTATGAAATATATCAGACTACGCTACCATATGAATACTTAAAATAATGCAGTAACACAATGATGTACCAGAACATGGAAGAAGGCTACCCTAATTCTGATACATGAAAAAGGTGAAGTAGAAGTCTTGACGAACTATCGACCCATCAGTCTACTATTAGTGGTTTACAAAGTGTTTACTTCGCTCATAGGCTATGTGCGACTCTAGACCTGTAGCACAACCAAAAGACCACTCAGGCATTCGAAGTGACTTTAGCACATTGGACCAATCATAATAAAGTTGTATAACAGATTAATGAACCGCGTAATGAATACCAACTACCATTATGCCGCGGTTTTATTGATTATGAGATAGCCTTCGATTCAGTGAAAAATAATCTTCAATAATTAAAGCATTACGAAACTAGCAAGTGAAGGAACCATATGTCAGGACCATCAAATCAGCAATTCATTTCAATGGAAATATCTCTACTGTGGAAATACAGAGAGGGATAACACAGAGCGAAAACTTTATCTCCAATGGTAGTTGGAGATAAATCCAAGACAATATCTTCAAAATCATTCACAACATACCTGGAAGAAATAGTCAAACTTCTTGATTGGGAAGAAAAAGGTCTGAAGATAAATGGAAGATATCTGGAAGATATTTAAGTAATTTATGCTTTGCAGATGGCAGTTATCTTTACTTCAACTGCGCATGAATTACATACGCATGGATTCATATCCATGAACTCCAAATTGCTAGCAAAAAAGCTGTCCTGAAGATAAACTTGAAGACTTTAAGTTAATGTTCAATACCTATGTCCAACCAGAAATAATAAAAATCGATGCTGATGAAATTGAAGAAGAAAATCATCACATATATTTTAGGACCACGAATATCAATGGAACAAAATACCATGGACGAAATTAAAAGACACGATGCTTAGGTGGAAAACATTTAGAAAATTACAGTCAGTGTTCAAACGCCAACTACCATTATGCCCGAAGAGAAAAGTTTTTAACCAAATGTATTCTTCTAAAAATTTACATATGGCTGTGAAACATGAACACTAAGTGCAAAGGAAATTCAAAAATTAAACATTCGAAATAATGTATTTTTTACAAAAACAGCTTTGAGATCTCGTTTAAATTATTTTGGGAACTTCGTCTAGGAACTCTTAGGATATTTTAATTATGCGAAATTGATGCATTATTTAAATAAGATCTTGGCTGTAACAAAAATAAAACAATCTGAAATCAGTTTGTAGAAATAATTCTTTATTATTAAATATACTGTGAGTTGTTTATGTTCCTGAACACAGGATGGCATTCTCAGCAAAAGTAATAAATGGTGGTGGGGGAGGACAAGTAGAGCATCAGTAGCATATCGCAACTGAACTACAAAGGCTCCGTGAGATGGCAATTAAAGCGAAAAAAAAACGCATTCCACTTAATGGCTAAACCACGAAAGTAATGTAGCCTCTTGGGAGAAAGAAGCCATTAAAAGGATTAAAGAATATTACTTAATGTTTTGTTTAGATATCGGCCTCGGATAAAATTACTTGAGTTATAAAGCGGGAAAGAGGATGCTGAAGTCGACAGTATAGTTTCAAGTGTGCATTGCATCACTCCACATGCAGAGTTGCAAATACTGTATATGCTTTTCATAAACTGACGAGAACATTTAAAAAATGCTTTGCGCATGCGTACTGTGTAGCAATATGGAGGATACTGTTGGCAACGTCTGTTAATACTGTCTCCAGTTTATTATGACTTTATCGATAAAAATATTGGTAGATTGTTTAAATATGTGTAAAAGAGGGGAGGTATTTGTAATTTCTTTCTTTTTCGCATTACTAGCGTTGCAGATATTACAGGTTAGTCATGCTGAATTGAAGACGGGTCAGGGAAGAAGGGATTACCCATTTATTGTTCTATTACTTGCTAAAATCATATGAACAGTTGTTTGGAGAGACGAACGAGATAAGGGGAGGTGAGTGAAATACAAAAATAGTAATAGCTTTCTCATTTATGTTTTCAATCGACGAATGCCACCCGTATCCTAACCGCTATTTAGATACCTTTTGTCTCAGTATAAGTTTTTCATTTGTTAAGACTCGAGATATAAATGGAAAGTAATTTTCTCAATGTGGTGTGGGAAGTCACATTTTTCTATTAGAATAACATTTTTTAATATTGTAAAGAAATTTCACTGAATATTATCTTTTAATTATAGTTGCGCATCTTAAAAAGAACTGAAAATGGGTAACTTATAGCCAGTATATTATACAAATTAAAAACTTGAGTTTCGTAAAAAACATTTGCGTTATTAAAATTTGAATCTTATTTGCTTTACAGGAGGAAACGTGGATTCTCTCATAACACTTCTTCCCGTTAATTTTCAAATCCTCATGTTATATTTTATTAGGATCAAAGGAAGCATTCACTGCCTATAAATTTTTATAGAAAGACGATAAGAAAAATCATCATGTGTTCCTCTGTTACAAATAATTGTTGCTAAAATCTATCGTTAAATATTACCATTAAGCATTATTGATTTCGGGAAGTAGTTCTGCTAGTATCTGATATTTTTGTAGAAAACGAAACGTAAATAAATAATAAGAATGCAAATAAGACTCATGCATAGAGTATTCGTTATACTAATACGCAAGTCGTATTCAAAGTGGATTCACTCGTTGTTTCTTCCTGAAAGTAGAAAAAGATAATTCTGTAGATATGTAAGTAAACTCCGGGACACCAGAAATGTATTCTTTACTGGTGTATAGTCTGTATAAATTATGAACGAAAGTCAGTAGGTTCTACAGACTTAAAATGGGGGAGAAATAAAGTCTGCAAATAGTGGTATTGAAAATATCCAGCAGTACTGCTCCATCGTTCCAAATGGTAAAGCACAAGATTTATTTCTCAGAATAAAAAGGGAAAAAAACTTCTCTGTGCATTAGCGAAACTAGAGAGTAAAGAATAAAGCTCCTAGGCATCTCTCTCTCTCTCTCTCTAACTAGAACCTTCAATAAACCCTCGCAGAGCGGCTGCTATTGACAGATAGCAAGAACCGGCTTTTATTGAGTCACCGACATCTGCGTCACGAGAGGCATGCTGAGGACAATGGCAGAAGTCTTTTGTCCTTAAGGAAGTAAAATAATCTTGGCTTTATACAAGTGCACAGTGAAAATTAAACAGATGTGTTCTTTCTGTATTTTATGCTAATAGTATAATGCCCTCTCTGTTAATTATGGCTTGCACCTTACAAATCGATTCTTTCGTCACATCTTATTAACTCGTATTTTTAGCTCCAGAATCGAAGCATTTTCACAGCCGACTTGCGGATTAACAAACAAATGCACAAGTTCTATCCATTCTGTATTTCAACTATAAAACTATACTCTTGTGAATTTTTGGAACCCGAACTTCAAACAGGATGTCTACCGAAACATGTGAGAACGGATGCAGAATTTGTGCATTTCTCTGGGAGTAGCATCCAACAATTGCACTGTCTCTACAGTGTGCTTAGCGTGTTCTCCTAAATGCAATATGTTTCGTCCTCGGGAAGTGCTTCGTTGGCAGCATCCAGAGCTGTAGAAACAAATCGTAAATGTTCCTCCAATTCCATTGAAGATATGCCTACAATGTAGTGCAAGCATATCAAATCCTAATTATTGTAATTTATTTTAGCATGCAGAGTCAGACCAAAAAACTAAAAGAAACTTAAGACTGCATAATTACTCTGTTTATTGAAGATAGCCGGGTGATATATAGCTGTTAGCCTTTTAACCTTTTGAACTTTCTAGACTCTCTCCGATGTCTTAATCCATTTTATTAGTCAGCTAACCATCGAAGTGAAGTCTAGCGGAACCTTATATATATATACTAAGGAAGTTGAGGCCGCATACAGCCGAAGTTTACAGTTCGTTGAGAATGTTGGTCCGGCAATATTAGATCGGAAATTAATCATTCTCATTCTTACAGCATCTATCCATCTAGAAAAGCTATGAAAGCGTGCGTGCAAGAGATAGAAAAAGGAAGAAAATTGAGAATTTTGGAATTATATTAAAATAAGAATATATATAATATGCAATAAATGCTTTCAAATAAATTATATAAATTGTGAGCAATAAAGATAAATATATTTTAAAATATATATATTTAATGTAAAATAATAAACGAAAATACAAATGTACAAGATTGGTAGATTACATCCGAAACTGTCGTCAGTCTATAGGATTTAGGTTTTACAGTGTTTCAGTTTGGTTCAACAAGAAAGCTTATCCAAAGTGCACTAATTTTAGCCAGGATAACGAGAATGCTGCTAGAAACAGCGATATTCACTCATGAAACATCACCGATTCTATAAAATAGATCGATAAAAGGGATTCAAAGAAAGAAAGTATAAAGAGGTATATCTGTCTTGCTTTATGTATCTAGGTGATAAATTCCACAAGTTTACATTGTTCAAAATTCGAGTTTGGTTGTAAGAAAAAGAATATCTGACACACACACTCTTGCCTTTGGAGCTAGTAGTAACCGTCTTATTATAAGGATTACTTAAGTTTATATAATTTGGGTACGACAGGCTGAGCTTAACAAGTTACGAAGACTAGACAAGGCAAATTCCTTTCTCACGTCAGTTAGAGTCCTTACGGTTATCATAACAATCAATTAATATTAGAATATTTAAAGTATTTTCTTTAGTTATCATCACCTTCATGTGAAGAATGTGAAAAACTAGTTGATGTAGAGCTAGATCGATCGATGTTAGATTTCATCATTCTACTTCTATAAATTGCCTCGAGTTGGACAATAGAAAATGCCAACGGTCAATTCTGTCTTCTGCGAAGCAGTTTTCCACTAAATATGAAAGGCTAGTGCGCGCATTTACCTTAATTAACAGTTCTCACGAAAAGTATGTGACAGGTTTATGTAAAACGGCCTAATTGATGCAACGTAATTCACTTAAACAACCCAATTAGTGATCTGCTCTTTGTCTTTTCCACAGGATAACGAAGTCCTGAACCAGGAAACAAGCAGTCTTTTAATAAATAATTATGTATGTCAGAAATGTTGGTACTGTGGAAACTGAAATTTCCGCTTTCTTGTGTTTCAGCCGTGAGAATAACCAAACCAAAGAATGCTAAGAACATAGCAACTCCTGGATCTCTGCATTCTCTGATATTGACATGCTGGAAACAAGAATGTGCAGATGCGTCTAGCAAACTTCTGATATTCCATTTTGCTATGCATCAGCATATGTATATCCTCCACAGCTCATCTCTATACAAAATAACTCTAGGAAAGAAATATTGTTAATAATGTTATGGTTTAACCAATGAATTTTCTGATTTTATTATCTCTCTGCTTTCACAAACTTTGTTCATTAATATACATGTGATTATGATCCAAACAATGCGTAACTTACATTGGAGATAATCATTCGCTAAAAACGTATTACTTCTGGTCCACTACAGCTATTAATATTCTTTCGCATGAGTATTTTATTTTAGAAAAGTAGCTTATAGTTATCTAACGAAGCTATTGTAACCTGTCGGCAATTTAATTGAAGGATATCAGTATCGTTATACGTTCCCTGTTACGTACGAAACCTTTTAAGCGATTTCCATTACATATTGCAATTTGTTTTTAGAGACAAGAGGATCAATTTGTCATTTCGCATTAAGAACATTGATGCTCTTAATGAGAAATGTGCTGCTGTCTATCTGCTCCTGCAATTATAAAGAAATAATTCATCTTCACTTATTGTTATTTCGTTTGTTTTCTTTGCTAATTTTCGGCGCACCGACTCGCTAATTGATTTCAGAAATAATTATCTCTTTCTTTCTCATTATATTAATGAAGGTGTTCTCATTAAAATGCGCAGAAGAAAATATTCTTACGGTGCATTTCATTAAATTTAATGAGGATACACCTAGAGTCGTGTTTCACCATCTATAAATACACATGATCTATGACCTCCGCAGAAAGGTTAGTTTCTTTTAAGATAATACTGTAGATAATTTTAGCAACATATGAACTGGAATTCTGCGCTAATTATAGATTGATCCTACTGATATTTAATCCTAATGATTACCATAATTTTTCCTTTTTCGTGTAACACACAGAATTAAGTTTAATACAGTTAAAGCAACCGCTACCCAACTCAAACGAACAGCGCTTAAAGCACGTGGAATTTTTTTTTCTGGTTTTGTGATTGATCGCTGACCAGTAAGAGATGGCGCTGTTGCTAAACCCATGGGATTAAGAGATTCCTCCAGGACCTGTGACTGAGACAAACATTTTCAGATGACCACCTGGCAAAATATATTGCACTTTCGCACAGAAGTCTAATCCATTCACTCATCCATCTCTCTTTCTCTCTCTCTCTCTCTCTCTCTCTCTCTCTCTCTCTCTCTCTCTCTCTCTCTCTCTCTCTCTCTCTCTGAATCAAAACATGAAAGTCAATAAAAATGAATTTTAGTATGCACCAAGAAAACAGAAGAAACTTAATCCCATTGATGTTTCAGAGACGTCTATGTAAGCTTAGTTTTTATCTTTGTCGTTTGTCTTAACGCAGTCTTATATAAAACTATGTTTAACTCTAAAATCTAATCTAAACAAGGTTCAAAATTCCACGTGCAAACTTTGAGGGAGGTAGAGAACATCAAAATCAACCATATTCGCATAGGAAAGCATGACCAGAAACACCGGAAGGCACTAACAGGGACACAAAGATACAGAAATAACACAAGGTAGTAAGTAGTGTAAAAAACTTTATTAGGCGTAACTGAACAGTTCAATAGTAGTTGGATACATAATATGGTAAACGAGGTGCACGTCTACCATCTCAGAGTTCGTAAAACGAAGCATGTTCTTCGTACGACGTTGAAAGCTGGAATGAGGAAGCCCCAATTGCCCACCTGGAGCCTTGGCGAACAGCGCCACCTATCACTTTCGGGTGATGATTCCGGTCATGCTTTCCTATTGAATATGGTTGATTTTGATGTTCTCTACCTCCCCTCAAAGTTTGTACGTGGATGTTTGAACCAACCTGTATATCGGGGTGATTTAAGATCCAGCAGTAAATTTATCGAATATATAAAACCCTATTTTATATCAACAGGTTTTTTAATAATTAAGCTGTATTAATATAATTAAAGATATGGACGAATTAAAAGAACAGTAACCCCAAATTGAAAAACTGAAGTATTCACAAATCCTTCAGGATCCTTGAAAGTAAATTAACATAAGTATCTAATGTCCTATTGTTTATTTATGCCATGCTTTCCTCTCAACCAGTGTCGCTAACTGAAATTCTAGTCTAATTTTGATAATAATAATAATAATAATACCATTACTATACAGTTGGCTATAAAATATATTGAAGGTATATTTTACAATTAATCTTTTGAAGTTGGTATATAATCACCCAGTCATCCATCTCATAACAATTTAAATAATTATAGTAGTTTACAATCCTTAATTTTAATAATCTAAATTCTTTAAATTGTTATCCTTTGCTTAAATAACAGAAAAAAAAAATTAAAAAATAATGTATCAAACTTTCCTGCATGCATTCAAATATTTTTTCTCAATATACAGAGAGCAGCGTAAGATTTTATCGTAATGTAATGCATATGCTTAAAGATAAAAATAGATATTTAAATGAAAATCACAATCTGCATACATTGCGAAGAGATGGCCATTAAAGAACAAAGGTCGTTTCTCAGCATCTGGGTATCCTTTTAAAAACCAGTCGTAGTTATGATGGTTTTCTTAGTCAAAAATGATACAAAAAAACTGAAGCATTGAAACTACTGTTTTCTGCTTGCTCGATTTAAAAGTAGGTTTCATGTTCTCGCAAAGAAATGAGAGGTGTTGCTATAGTTACTGACAAGATACACTTAGCAAAAATTGCTTTTCATTATGGTAACATAAAAACCTAAATTTGCTCCATGGAAATATTTTTTGGTGAAGATCCAGCCCCACATACTGATGGAAACATTACTGGATGGGCATTATCTGAAGGGGGGGGCGGTATCCATGGAGATTCATGTACAATCTGAAGGAGAACATTGAAAGAAAATCTTAACAGCTTTCTACAAATTGCGGGGAGAGTTTTGTTGCTTTTCGTGGAGGAGAAAACTACTAAGCATCAGCGCTAATACCAAACATGCTTCCAATGAAATATGGAAACGTAAATTGCTGTAGATAAATTGTAACTTTGATTTACATATTTTTTTCTACAAAACTTCAAATGTTAAAAATATTTTAAAACATTAGATATATGAAGAGCCAAAGGCTTCAATTCGGCGACATATGACTTGTTTAAGTTAAGGGATATTACATCCCATAGAAGGGTTGTAAGTTCTGTTCGCTACAAACTTGATATTAACTAGGTCTACCTACTCACTGATGAGACCTCAATAAAGGTTGAAACCGGTCTGGGTAGTGACCTTCTCTCATAATGTAGAACAGAAATACAGCTCCTAGGAGCTAAGTTCACATTATGGGTAAATATCAAGAATACTGATCGGAGCTTGCTCCACCTTCGACACGAGTTGCCTCAGCTTGCACTACCTTAAGGGTCAGTTGCTGCAGTATCCAGGTATTTGCATACGCTTGGAATCGCCGAACTTTATGTAGTTTCTACTATATTCGGCATGAAACGCTTTGAGTTTCTTATTCGGCTAAGAAACGATATGGGATGTAATATCCCTTAACTTAAACATTTCAAAACATTATTTTATAATTTCTACTCATAATTAGAATAAGTAAAATATATAGGTGAAAGATTGCTTATTTTTTCTTAATCATTTTATTACCTTGCTTATTTTATTCTTAAAAACAATTCGCATACTAATATTGGATTGGAACGAATACCCTTTGAAACCAGTAACAATGTGAGCTACTGATATGCCACCTTGTAGACGCAAACACAACCTTCCGTTGTCATGGAAATAATACGGAAGAAACGTCATATCCGTTTGATGATACCAAGTAAATTCACTTTATAATACAGAAACAAAGCAGTGTTTAAATTTTTAAAAATTATACCCATTATACCAAACTATATTATTGTTTTAAAAAAAAACAATAATATAGTTTTTTTAAAACAAGAAAATCTTTTTCATTATTCGGCAGATTGTTTATCTGATACTGAGCCACTGCTTGCTTTTAATTCCTTATTTTATTCTTACAAGTTAATTGATTTTAAAGTTCTTAAATAATCTTTTAAAATGTCAGTCTAAAAGCCTTTTTTGTTCACTAACATTGCAGTAACCGTTACTTTGGATCATGGCTAAACATTTATCCCAATAATTGTTAGAATTTTTATTCTTTAAATGCTGGAAATGATATTTTGGTGAGGATAGCCGGAAGTTCAAGTATTTGAGATTTTATAACATAGTAGATATTAAAGCGATTAGCGACAAGGTGCATATTAGGGATCAAAAAGCAGTTATTTTAATGGTGGACATTGAAATAACTGTTTATCTGAAATGAATAATTTTACGACAGGCGAATCATAAAGAGATTGTGAATGTCATCTTATTACCACGTACAGCTGGAGGCTGTTCTCTTCTTACAGATTCATTTTACAGCGTTCTTCTTTTCTTTAGACAGAGAAAAAAAAATTCTTACGTTCCCTAATGCAATCTTAGCTAAAGAAGTTTGGTGGGAATTTTTAGTGTCCTAAATGATATTTTAAAGATTACATTGGTGGCTCATTAGCGATCCAGTCATTTTTGACGTGTTAAGTGGGTAGCACTCAGCTTAAGAAATTCCCAAGTTGACATTTCATTCATGACATGAAATCTCACCCCAGAGAGATCATCAGCATCAGTCAGATGTTCTTCGATCAACGCACGTATTTTTAACTCGCTAGCAAGATCATTTTAGTAAATTTGTTATCACACAGAAAATGACAGTTTTTATAGTAATTATCTTTACTTATTATAGTTAGCAAAGACAATCATTCGTTTGCAATCTCCCATACCCTACATACAGTCAACGGATTCCATAGTGTGTGGAACAAATAGCCATGATGCCCAGATTAATAGCAAAGACAATGATAACGTCAATCTTTTAAACAAGATGAGGGAAAAAATAATAATAAATAAATTGTTGTATTCTCGTTGTCATTGCCAGAAGATGTTTGAAATAAAATATTAAAAAAAATTATAATACTTAAAGCAAATCAATTCAACTTGTGTGATGAAATATTCGAATTATAGCATAAGGGAAACATCGGATGAAAAGCATCTTTAATTTATTCTTACACTGCATCGGAAACATTTTATTAATCAATATTTAAGTAAACAGAGTACATTTTTATACTTACAGGAAGCGTCTGTTTTCTTCTTCGACAAGAGGCTAGCAGAAAAATTACATAAACCTAAACGGAAGGAGACTATCACGGAGATTTTAAGGTTTAGCGTCCGACAATTGGATCGATTCAAACACCCCAAAATGCTGACTCTTTATCATCCTATCGAAGAATCCAGGTAAGATTATATTCGGTAGTGGTTAGGTGGGTGTTGTGTTGATTGGAACTGTCATTCGATCAACAGAAACGGGACTTATTTTCTTTTTCTGATGCAATTTGCAACACATACAAGTAGATTTGTTTTTTTTTCCTTCCAGCGAAACTCTCGCCTTTGCTACAGAGCCAGTGCTAGCTAGTTTAGCTAACGTGATGAGATATCTTGAAGATAGACTGCCACAAAACCTCCCTCAATCAGTACGAGAGTACGCATTTCTAGATATAGAGATTAAGTACGGCCTGCTGCAGGTAAATCTTTATTTACTCGTATCGTAACGTATTTATAGTGTTGCAATTTCTATATAAATTCAGTCAGTATACACATTATGATGAAGAGATTCATTACGTTTGACTGGATTTGCATTTGCAAATATCGGACTCTTTAAAAGGACAATTTCGTTGCGTTTCGTTTTTCCTTCTCTAAGAGTTTTGGTAAGGAATTTTTTTTGTTCAGCAACCTCAAGAGGTTGCTTAACAAAAGTTAAAAATCGACAAAAATAAATAAATTTTCCAACAGCCGCTAATATCTATTAGAGCCATCTTGAATTATAATTGTTATTTTCCATGTAAATAAGGATATTTCCACGGTGAATTGTTTGTTAGGTTTCTACCTTTTGCCATGAAAAAAAAACCTTCCATGTGGATATGCTTAGGCATTAGACGCACAATATGTCTCAATGTTGATTTATTTTCTGGATAATCAGCTATATTTCAATTCGAAGAAATCACAAATTACGATTTGTGAAGGACAAAAAAATTTATGTAGGTGTCTACACAATTTTTGCAACGTAGTGTACATGAATGATGATGATACTCATAAACCATGGAATGTTAGAGCTTGCGGTATTGTTTTCTATTTATGTTGTCGTTCAATGACATTATTCTAGTAAATTATTTCAGTAAAAAGGCTCTTTTTAAACTGCACACAACATTGCACATTGTCTTGTACAAATAAACTGAGCAGATCGACAAACCCGAGGGCTTTCAAACGCGGAGACACACCACATTAGTCACGTTTGTTATTTATATGCACACATGATTAATGTAGCCTCTCTCTCTCTCTCTCTCTCTGACTGGATGACACTGTAAGCTAACGGATAATCATGTATTCCAGATACTCTGCTCACCTCGCTTGAACATTACCATTGACAAAGACAATTCGGGAATGAATATTTCATAACACTGTATGTGTCTTTTAGTTCATATATAATGTATCCCATGATGCTATAACATGAACTAATGTTTTGTTCGTGTGTTATCCATTATTTTCTTTCTGCGTCTTCTCCTCATTTCATTATAATGCTTGAATGAACATCATCATTGTACACTCAAGAGTTTCCTAAGGTTTTAGCTCAAACTGCCTAAATACGAACTTTTTGACTGTATTCGAAGCTACGTATTTCCTACCAAAGAGTGTCTACATAACTTTTGCGACATAAAAAATATACCAAAAACATATACCCTGATTTCTATCCTTAATTAGTAGTGTGTGTGGGTGGGTGTGTCCACTACGGATGACCGAGGTACAGAAACACTTCAAGACATTTAATTTATTTTAAATTGGATAACCAAGTTATTCATTGTATTTTTTTAATGTTTTGAGTCATAAAATACATACGAAGTTATATTCATTCCTAGGGCTATTAATCACTACGGGATTACCATTAAGAAAGGGATATATGTGATAATATTCATCAAGTAATCAGAATGTTATTTTATCTTGTTACCAAAAATACGAATCCTTAACTCTAAATATATTAGATTTTAAAGTTATTTTTTATTTCCAATCAAATAATATTTTGTAAATATATAAAATGTCTATATTAATTATGTTCATTTGTAAATGAGTCTAATTTTTGATAGATAACGAGATGTATAATTATAGAACCGTTATGTTGTTAGTGTTTTCTTTATTATTATTAATAAAAAAGTATTATGTTATTTAGTTTATCTCTCTGGTTTCTATCCTTAAGAGCAGTATCAAATTTCATCCTTAAAAATGTAGCCATCTAACTTCTCCCCATTTTTCTACCTCGTGTTCTGGCTATTTCGCAGACAAAATGCGAATCAAAGATTGCGCAATGTGCAGAGTTTAAGGAAAAGGTAATAACGTGGTGCTTTGTACGCGCCACTGTTGCATTAAACTAAGATAGATGGAAACTCATTCTTACATAAAGAGTGAAATTTTAGAGGGTAAAACAAGTTAACGTGGATCTCCGTGATCTTAAATATCCCATAAGAAGAACGTATTGAAGATAATGTTGATATTTGCCTGTGAGATATCCATCTTCTTGCTGTTCCGTAGAGTATACAATCCACTCACAGCTAGCTCTGTTAGTCGCTTCTTAAGTAATATCCGTGAGCTAATCTGCACATCTCAAATACACCTTTGTTGGTGGACACCTTACCCGTAATACTAAGTAGCACTGCAGATAGAACCACCTCGATGCAACTATGATAGCTTGAAAACTTTATCCAAAAGTCTCTTGACAATACTAACTAATACTGACCGTAAGTATAATTGGAAATTTAAACATATAATAAGAAATTTAAAAGACTTTCGTATCCTTACATTTTTCCTCGACCTCTGTGTTATCCCACATCAAACGTACTGCGCTGTACTTTTATATCTTGATATATCGTCAACAGCTTTCCTGTTGCAGCACTACATGCATCCTTTTTTTTTTACAAACTCCATTCTACAAATATGCCAGATATATGGCTTCTACCAACACGCACTTCAGTAGTCAATGATACAGAAAGAATGCTGCAAACCGTCTGAATGACAAACATACAAATGTGCGTGGTGTCGCAACAGTGATTTAACCAAAGAAGCCCTTGAACATCTCCGTTTCAAAACATACGGGCACCAAAAAGTCATTCAGATTCCTCAGGCTAGATGCGCTGTCCGTTTCTGGTATATGAATGCAATATCCAGTATCAGGATGTGTACATTTATGTGCCGAAGAATAAATTTTAAAATATACCTCACTACATCTTGAACAGTAGTTCTTACTTTTGATTCATCTCCTCTCTAAGTTAGGTTTCTTACCATAAATCTTATTAGTTCTATAAAAAGATATCCAAATAATTTTCATCGAATTTTGGTAACTTGAATACTATATTTTATTTGGTTCCTATCCACTAAACGTTGGTGAGGAAATGGTTACATAATCGCCCATATTTTGCAAACCCTGCTGTGTACATAAATAATAAAAAGTTTTCAAGTCACTTCGGACCGTGACTAAGCAGGGAGGGTGCTCCCCCATTGGCTGATGAAATTCATCTAAAACCTAAAAAATCGATAACTCCTTTTATTACCAAAGAGAGTAGACAAGGGCATTTTAGTCTTAACTCTTTTGAAGATCCATGACAGCCATTCTCTGCTCTTTGACATCACTCACAGCATCATCCGAATCAATTAGTGGTCTAAAGACATCTAGGAAGAAGAGTATAGCAGACAACTGCTCCTAATCCTAACAGTATATATTATTGTCTGTAATAATGTAGGTTCTACGTTCATTTGTCTGCAGTTGCAGGTTTAAAACCAGGGTTTACATGCCAAAGAGTGACTAACTTGGGAGCCAGCTGAAAAAAAAAGGCTTAGAAAATGTGAGTATGAATATTGCTGTCGTGCAATCCCACACCAACATAGTATTAACGAACATCCTCAAGGGCGATCATCCTTAAACGTAAGCTAAATATTGTTGTGCACTTTCGCTTTATATCACACGTTATATCACGAGCCATTTATTAGTCATAATTCCAATTATGACTAATAAATGAGTAGAAATGCAGAATCTTCCGTAGAGGTTTCCAGACAGTTGTGTAAGGTAGATTCATGTGCCTTGATACAGCACGTGCACTGCAAGAACTAACGGTGTTATTCATCGCCTACTCCACAACGGCAGCCGCAACAGCATTGTAATTGTTAAGGTAGTACAGGCTTCACGAGCAAGGTTAGTGTCATCACTATGGATGGTATTAACAACCGGAATGAAGGGAGAAATAATACCCTTGTCCATCTCTTTAAATCCTCTTGGAACCTGAGTTGCGAGATATGCAAATTCCATGCATTTGGTGTTTACAACGCCTCATGATGGCGATGGCGAATTGTCGAACTATCTCCCCCCCCCCACCAGATATGGCTTCCGCAGCATGATGTCCACAGTATTCCTTTGTCTCATTTGGGCCAACGTATGGCGCTCCACAAGGTCTTAAACACGGATTCTTTAATTTTGATCTATATATATATATATATATATATAGTAGATATTAAGTTGTAGTTCAGAGGCCGGCCCCAAATTCTCTCTCTCTGCGCAGCAGTTTATGCTTGGTTGCGTGTATACAGATCTGGACTTTATCTCGCTCAGTTTCATTTTTGTCTGTTATTACTTATCAGGAAATGCCAAAATGAATCGAACGTAAGGAATATTTCTTTCCACTTGATACATAGTCGCGCAAACCAGATTATCCACTTGATTACCAGACCGTTACTAATCACTATATCTAATAACTGACTATAAACATGCATAGATGGATACAATAATCAGTTGGTTACCATGACAACACACTTTAGTTCGCTATTGGATGCTGTGCTAGAGCAAAAGCGTTGTGATGTGGTCTTGATGAAAGTTGGGAAATTTGCAATCTGAATAACAAAATGCTCATCTAATAAGCGATTAGAATAAGGATTAATATAAATTAGGGATTCATGTACTCAGAGACTGTTTTACAAAATTAGATGAAAGTTTATGTCTATAAGATTAGGATATCAATCTCAGAATAAACATGTCTTAATAACATTGAGTAATGTTAGTCAATCGTTAGTTTTCCATTTGCAGATCACAGAAGCGCTGACGTTTCTTCACTACTCTTGTAAACTAATCCACAGGAATCTGTGTCCTCAATCTGTGATTATTAATAAAAGAGGCACTTGGAAGTTGGCAGGTTTAGAATTTGCCGAGAAATGCAACGAATCAGATTTAATGGTAGGTATAAATGATATTCTAATATTTCATTACTTATTTCGACATCACTTACTTTATATAGTTTTGGCTCTTAAAGAGGTTAAATGCAGTTCGCATTTCCAAGCTGTGTTAATAAATTGTGTTACTACTAATAATAATAATCTGTGGTACTTGCAAGCCCTTAAGGCCCAAGACCTACCCAGATCCGGTTTCGTAATAACCATAATTTTAGGATTATGGTAAATCATATTTTTCTGCCTAAATTGCGTGTGTTCTTCTGGCTAATTAGCCTGTTTGGCCGGATGAAAAACTAATTTATTGAAGAAAAAATCTTTCTCGTCGGTATGAGACCGGCTAACTTACCATCCATTGAAACGCCCTTATAAGAGTTCTATTCTTATACAGGAATCCAATCCAGGTCTTTCAAACTAAAGGCTTCTTTGAAACAGACTGAGCTGAGATGGCTCCAAATGCGTTAATATTTGCTAGTTTTCTTTTTTCTTCGATTTATTTTTCATTTTTAATTTTAAGGATTATTTAATATTTTTTAATTATGTTTCAACTGAGTGATTGCTTTAAAATGGTTATTAATCAAGAAATTTGAAAAAATATACCGACTTAAGAAATCAGCAAAGTAGTTTGAGGCACCAAATTATCTCTCTGAGATGTATCAACTCACAATGTTTCTTGTCTTACCAAATAAAATATGACTTTAACCAGTTGTACAATTTAATTGAAGTAAGCAAAAAGGATAAAAATATAATCCAAAAGTGAAAAAAAATTTGAAAAATATACCGACTTAAGAAATCAGCAAAGTAGATTGAGGCACCAAATTATCTCTCTGAGATGTATCAACTCACAATGTTTCTTGTCTTACCAAATAAAATATGACTTTAACCAGTTGTACAATTTAATTGAAGTAAGCAAAAAGGATAAAAATATAATCCAAAAGTGAAAAAAAATTTGAAAAAATATACCGACTTAAGAAATCAGCAAAGTAGATTGAGGCACCAAATTATCTCTCTGAGATGTATCAACTCACAATGTTTCTTGTCTTACCAAATAAAATATGACTTTAACCAGTTGTACAATTTAATTGAAGTAAGCAAAAAGGATAAAAATATAATCCAAAAGTGAAAAAAAATTTGAAAAAATATACCGACTTAAGAAATCAGCAAAGTAGATTGAGGCACCAAATTATCTCTCTGAGATGTATCAACTCACAATGTTTCTTGTCTTACCAAATAAAATATGACTTTAACCAGTTGTACAATTTAATTGAAGTAAGCAAAAAGGATAAAAATATAATCCAAAAATACAATCCAAAAGTGTAATCAACATTGGTTGATTTTGCTCTTAATTGTGGTTCACTTTGACACTAGGGCGAGAAGAGGCTTGGATAACATCTAAAAGTGAAAAACCCGTTCTAATTTCGACCTATTTCGTCATCACTGGATTGAACTTCAGTCCAATGATGAAAATCCAGTGAATTCTGAAACTAGGTTCACTGGTTTGATACATTTGTGGCAACTTTTTACTCTGGCTGAAAAATGGCAAAACCAGCCGAAGAACACGCAATAAGAAAACGTGTTTGTGTGGGGGGAGGGATGGATGGATGGATGGATGGATGGATGGATGGATGGATGGATGGATGGATGGATGGATGGATGGATGGATGGATGGCTAATTATCTTGGTTACTTTCTCTTAATATACGAAGAGGTGCTTTATGGTGAACTTCTAGTGGTAGTCAAACCCAGATACGCAGATTCAATTGCTTCAGCTGATATCAACAATATAAAAAAAATTACATTTGCAGTTTTCTACGACCATCAGAATTCAAATGAAAACTTGAAGTAAATACTGAAGCAAGTCCCTAGCATTAGATTAGCTGAAACTGAAATGGGCATAACAGTTAAATAAAAGACAAGAATTTGAATAATACTCTGGTTATCATAGTACCCAATTCATTAATATTTTGTCTAGTTGGGATAACAGGAGAATTGTTAACAAAATACTATTCTGCGCTTTAACCAACATTTAAACGGAAATGGGTAAACCTGGCTTCCTCTGCTCACTCAGAGACTCGAATTTCAACGAACGTTCCTAATCATCTTTTGCCACACAATTTCCCTAGATAGACACGTATTTTAAGACAGTGTGAACATAAACCTCCTTAGCGTTCAATGACAATTAAACTCTTTACATCATTGAATGGCTACTTAAAGAAAGGATTAAAATAAGAAAAACCACATTAAGTGTAATGCTTTTCTTTAAAAGTCTGTAATCCAGAAACTGTATTTTTCCAAATCGATGATTCTTTAACATAAAGATTTCAGATTATTCTCCGTTTACCAAATTTCTTCGAAAGGCTTGTCAGAAAAAAAAAATTTCTATTTCTGTGAGGTTTAATAAAATAATGTTATGTGACCTTATTATAGACGGGTATGCCGACGTAAAATATTAAATTAACTCGAAAACCGGAAAGAAAAATGACTACCTTTAACCCGTAGTTACTCCAACCAATATCCAAGTATTTTTCTCCTTTCTGAATTTCGTTCGACATTGGAATTTCATCAGAGCAATAGAATGTGAAGCATTTACTAATATCAGCTATTACTTCTTTCATTTTTCTTCGCTTGACAATTCTAGGAAAGTTTTCAGGATTCAGACATATGACAGAATCACAGCTGGCACTGTTTTTTTAAGAGTGTTCGAAGTCTCCTACGTTAACAGCATTTAAACCAATGACTTTTGTTTTTCTCCATAAAATAAGAAATAACACACTTCCGCGCGAGCGCGTAGACGAACCACCGACATGATGGTGGAAGGTTACGCTCGGAAATGGATCGTTCATGAATGAACTAGAAAACTAAAAAAAAAAAAAAAAAAAAAAAAAAAAAAAATTAAAAAAACATGAAGTAAACATAATCAAAGCTATAGTAAGACAGATAGATATAAAGAAGAAAAAAGTATAAAAGAATGAAGAAGAAAATGAGAAAGGAAGAAAGAAGAGGAGTAGGAGAAGCAAGAAGAAAAGGAAAGAAATAGTAAGAAAGGAAAAATAATAATAATTGTCTTTAAATGGTTCTAGACTATTTGGAAGAGCGATCGTTCTCTTCAGTCGGGAACACAAGGCTTCGAATTCTATCTACGATTCAATATATAGGCTTTAAAAATAATATTTAAACCAGTCTCGTACGGAGGTGGCATTTCTTTGTGGAAGCTTATCCTCCAAACACCAGCCATAGAACTCACCTAAAAAAGACACGGATCACTAAACTGAGAATAAATGTTGTGTTACAGGATCTCAAATTTCCGAAATTTTTTTCCATAGAGATGTCAACATCGTTTAAATATTTAAATTTATAATTCATGGAGTTTTACCCTTGAAAAGAAAACGAAAGAACAACAACTGTTCTTTCTTCACACGAAAGTGGAGCTTAATGTTATTCGAGGCGTCAGTTTTATTTTTGATGCTTTTGCTTCCCACTTGTCTTTTAAGCGAACAATGCCTCCAACAAAGCATCTGCAGCTAGCAGAAAAGCTAATATGAGCATTTCTTTGATGTCCATAAGGAAAAGGTCTCCCGTCGGTTTCTTGCTAATTCGGAGTTGAGTTGTCGCGGTAAGTAAAAGGGGGGACAAAAGACTTGGAAACAGCTCGCATTGTTCAGGTCTGTACGTCTTTTAAACCAGCCCAACGCGTGCATCAAAAAGGCTTTTCATGAAATTATATATTTATGTGTGGAAAGCCATCTTTGTAGTTATTTCGAAGAATGGGTAGTACGTTGCCTAGCGACACAGCGTCAATGTCACAAGAAAGAGCTTGCAGAGCTTCCATGATGAATGTGCTAAAGAATATTGGATTCTTGTTATTTTCTGCTGTTGTTTACACACACTGTAAAAGGAGAATCGATTTTGGATCTTCTTTTGAATTTCAGATAACCTCCTCTCACTTTTCAAATCGTTCTTGTTACAATGTAAGTTTCGCTTTCCTATTTTGCGTCTCCGATCCCTGTTTTCCACTCTTAATATTTTAAGATGTGCATTCAACTTCGGCTTAAAATCGAATATAATTTGTTTTTACATGCTTTAACTCAGAGTCCTGTGCCTTGCCAGCCATTCACTTCCAAACTGCCTAAGATGGGTCAACCTGATTTAGACTTCACGGCTCCTGAAGTGCAGGCGACCTCCACTTGCTCACCTCTAAGTGACATGTTTTCTTTAGGACTGCTCATTTGTGCCGTATTCAATAATGGACGATCCTTGATCGAAGCCAACCACAGCGCCACCAGCTACAACAAACAGTTGGACATGGTGAGTACGTGATCTTTGTTTCAAGGCTCGTACAATAAAATAAACTAGCTAATATAATAGTCTTCAAATGTAACGATAAATATAATTCATTGTGCAGTGATAGAGAACGTGGTTTTGTGTGATATACCGGAGTTCGTTTTCGAACTATAAATGTATTAATATTATGATTATAAAATTTAATTATTAATAACTGGATATTTATTTAACTTGAATAATTATTAATAATGAAATAACAGTGTGTGTTTTCAATAGCCAATAATAATAATCAATTTGATGTAAATAGAGTTTATCTTTTATTGTGGAAGTTAACTATATCTTTTGTTATCTATTGGCGAATAAGTATTGACATTAATAAACATGGAATTCTAGAACTGTTGTAATAGCATAGCCTAGAAATCAAATTTTAAATGTATAGGGGAGGAAAAGATGAATGATGAAAGCTTATAATTATTCCAATATTTATAAATAAAATGGCCATTAGTTGCATATTAGGACATAAACTTATTTATCAAAGCTTGCATTACCCTTGATTTAATACTGCGCTAATATGAAGGGCGGTTGCTTAATTTCATCGAGCTTTTCATGATATTTTCATAAAAAAGTGAACCGTAAGCTTAAATATGATGAGAGTGACTTTAGTTCTAAGCCAGATGAACTCTTCTTTAAATATAAGATTATAAAGATGAAAATACTAAGCACTGCAGGTGAGAAGAGATGTCAATATAAGGCAATCTTGGTATCAAGATGGATTAAGATTTTTCTTTTCTCTTTTTTTCCTGCTAACAAATAATCAAAAAAGTATTACTTAAGATGTGTTTTGCGTTGGAATAAATGAATATTTGACTGGATTATAAATTGAGACTGCCTCTTATCTCTTATTATGATAAATGGAAAGGTAGCAGGAGAGTTTAGTTCTCCAAAAGTGAATCGATGTCTACAACCTACTTGAAATGGTTATTCTAAATAGGTCGCAGATGCCGATGAAGACGTTTGCGAATATTCTTAGGATAACAGCTGAAGATTACTCTACTAATTCACTGCATAATTTGAGGGAATATCTAGGAATCCACAGCTCATGAAGTTGACATGAAGAATCACTGAGATTTGCCATGTAATTTTTATGTCAAGTTCTTGGATTTTTATTTTTATCGTATGTGCCCTCTGTAACGTGTTTGGAACAAGTTGTGATTCTGCTGGACGGTTTCCAAATGTTTTAAAAAGAAATTGTCTATTGAAGTTTAGTTCTGTGAAAAATTATAGTTTCTGGGTAAGGGTTTTCTTCCAGGGTTCTTGCTGCTTGTTTATGTAGCAGTGGTTCTTTTACTTCATAGGAGTTCTCTTGCCTTTTCTGTATCGTCGTCTAATTATGTACCTTTAGGAAAAGTGAAATCTAAAGAGAGGACATTTTATTCCAAGTTATGCAAGAAATACCGTGGGTGGACTAAAGCTTTTTTTTGGCTATTTTTTATTAATCTTGTATAGTTATTGTATCATCTACCTGGCTGCAAACCCTACAACAAGGCTTTTTTTCACAATCCATTTCAAGCCTCCTGTGATGATACTTGCAAAGTATCATCACTAAAAGTCGACTCTTGCTCATAAAAAAATAACAATAATAATATAATAAAATAAAACATCTATTTTTCATATTAACTAAAGAAGAAGGAATTTATTGCTTTAATCGCAATTTATTATGTTCTCTTACAGTATTCCAACCCCTTGAATACAAGAAAAAACAATTACCCAGGAAATACGCACTATAACTTCTGTTAAGCTACAAAAACTTAATCCTTATCCTTATAAGGACTGGCTTAAAGGGAAGAAGCAAGAATGCTTTTCATCTCCCCCGTTATCTGTAGAGGACAGTGTAGGGATAAGGTGTTATTGAGCTATTAAAGCTCTGATCATGGTAACAGCAATAGCCGAGCCTCAGTTAATATCTGTAGAGGACAGTGTAGGGATAAGGTGTTATTGAGTTATTAAAGCTGTGATCATGGTAACAGCAATAGCCGAGCCTCAGTTAAAACTTCATTGGCTACAGCTTTGCCATCCATTACCCTCCAAGGGTATTAATTACCACATCTCACCGCCCCCAAAAACTATTGGATTGACAATCTAATTGTAATATTATGATGTGAAATATTTAAAGGTGTATTTAGTATTTTCAAACATTTAGAAAAATTTTGAATCTATTAAAAGTAACAAATTATAAATTATATAAAACAATGTTGACGTTTAGAGTAAGAATAGTTTTAAAAATATCAAAATAACATTACTAAACCTTAAAGGTATTATTCATGACGTCACCATGTCAGACAAATTATTAAACCGTGTTTTTATGATATAGGTTGATATTCTAAACATATGTATGTTTACAAAAAACCAACTATTTTACCAAATCTCGATCTTCTATTAAAAATATTATTTTTAATGTTTTTAGTGCCTTGCGTGCGTGATACACGCATAAAGGGTATATAATTGGAGGGGAGGGTAAATATGGAACGAGGTTTGTCCTAGCTGAATTATAACATCAATATCAATCTTATAATTACTGAACTATGAAATTAACAAGATGTTTTTGTCATGACAAAATAGAAAACAATGTTTGTTCCACGATTATTTCAGTGATTTCAGTCATCATACGACAAAACCACGTTATAAGAATGAGTGATCAGTTTGCTGTTGTAGTAGTCACTGTGTGTGTTTGATGGTGGAGATCGCTCATCAGTTTCCTTATTCTTATGGTTTAAAATAAAGTGCGACATAACTTGAACGTTCTGTAATCACTCAGTTTAATGCTAGTGAAGCATAAGTCTTATTTCATTTAACTCGTTTTGTTTTACTTTACTTCAGCAAACAACCAACATAAAAATACGTGACATGTTAACAGCAACTGTGTAACACATCAATTTGACATTAATGGCTTTAGGGGTGAAGCAAGATGCTTTTCAAGTTGCTTGGTTCTGACGAACCATGAAGCGTTTAGAATCATTCGTAAGCACTTATTTTGTACATGTTGCAGTTTGAGGATATTAGTGTTGGAGGTGTGGCTCCAGGCTGGAAAAGCGTAAGTGACTATGGGATGAATCAGCAGCTGGTATAAAAGCATTTAATTCTGATGTTTAGCTTTCTGTTTCTGTTGATTAGGGGGTAGATCTGGGCGATGGCATTAGATGCCTTTGTACACATAGTCTTCATGTGCTGGTTAAAAGTTAATTTTTGTCGAGCACGACACCAAGGTATTATGTTTCTGTCTGTCAGGGAATTTTAGTATTGAATAGTAAGACGTCTCCTACAGGAGATCTCTATCTTTTCGTGAAGAGAATGGCTGAGCTCTTTGGGGGATTTACTTGTAGTCTCCATTCGAAGAACCATTTCTCTAACTTTAGAAGGTTTTCTTGAAGCTTTTTAGCTTCAAGATACAGCATTATTAGCCAGATTTCTGTGGCTAATAATGCTGTATCATCGCATTTAGGGCCATGATGGATGACATTGGGTTGTGCGGAATGTCTGACATGTATATAGAGAACAGTAATGGAGTAGTAGGGATCCCCGTTGTACTCTGGACAAGATATGGCGCTGGTATGAGGTAGTACCATTTATCATGACTTGCATGCTTCTATTCTGGAGATATGATCTAACTAGATGTACCATTTTCAGTGCAATACTGGCTGAGATAAGTTTATGTAGCAATCCGAAGTGCCATATTTTGTCAAATGCTTTGGGTAAATCAAGAAAAACAGCTCCAGTGTATTGATACCAGTTGTAGCTGGCGGTAATATATTCAACTATGCTGAGGATTTGCTGGGTAGTACTATGGTGTTGCCGAAAAACAAATTGTTCTTTAGGAAGGATGTTTAGTTCATTTACTGAAGCTTGAAGTCGTGAGAGGATGACCTTCTCTGCAATCTTACCCAAGTTGGAGATGAGGCTGATAGGACGATAATTGTGAGGGGAAGGTGCGGGTCCTTTCTTGGCTTATGAATTGGGATTACATCAGCCAGTTTCCAGGTGGAAGGAAAATAGTGAAACCTCAAGATTGCATTTATGATTATGGTCAGGTGCACTACAGCTTTTCGGGGCAGCAGCTTGATCACTTTATTTGTGATACCATCTGGACAGGAGCTTTTTTTTCTTTAAATTTTTATGATATCATATATTTTAGCAAGTGATGTGGGTGCAATATGGTCAACACCGGTATCGGGAGGTTTTAATGAGTGTCTGACCTGTCTGTGAATTTTATACACGTGATCGAAGTCTAAGTTTTCATTCGACGGTTTGCACTGCTCTTCTAATTTTTTTTTGCTATGGCTTCTACCTTTTCTACGTCTGTGTGAAACAAGGCCCTGGTCAGAAAGTATAGGGGGAAGTAATCTGCCTTTGTTTTTGATATTCCCCAGTAGTCCCCAGACAGAGTGATCAGTAGGTGAGATAGAAGCTAACTTTTCTTCCATTAATCTCTGTAATCTTTGAGTATATCTCTCACTGCCCCATTTAGTCTCTTAAGAACTGTTTTGTCTTGTGGTGCGCGAGTATTGTGAAAACTTTTCCTTGCTCTATTTTTCCCTAATCAAGTTCATAATGTCTTCAAGCAGATGACCAGGCTTGTGGGAAGATTTGTAGGAGGTGGCAGCCATTATAGCGGAGTTAATTTGTTGGGGTGGTGAGGCTTGTGACTGCGTTTTTTAAGGGTGGATTGTAAGCTGAGTAGATTTTCAGTCTGCCAGCCGACCTGGTGAATATTTCCACACCTATGACCTCAAGGTTAGTGGTTGGAGGGATTTTTACAGAATGGTGTTTGATATAATTTTTAATTAAGATGGCAAGACCGCCGCTTCTATAGTTTAGCCATTCGGTTCTGTATAGTATCCCCTTATTTTGGGGCTGTCCGAGGGTTTTACATGTGTCTCGCTTATTTGAATAACATCTGGCTGATATCGCTGAGTAAAGTCTTGGAGCTCTAAAATTTTGTTTCTGATGCCATTTGCATTCCAGTCAACGATCTGAAAAGAGGCTGAAAATAGTTTTGTTTCTGTTCATCTATAAGTGCTGTGAGGATGGCCTGTGTCTCGCGTAGGAATCTTTTAATGGAGGTTGCTGAAGGTCTGACATGCTGAAGTCTTGTAGCATGTTTGCTAGAGAGGCAGTAATAACAGCGGTCAGGGTAGCAGGTGCTGTTTGATGATTCTGTTCTGGTGTTGACATGTTTGAACAGGTCACGTCTGCAAACTTCTTATTTGCCTTTGGTACTCTATTCTTGAAAGCCTCTGATTGTGGCCGCTGAGCCTCCCGCTGTGGTGCAAGGTCCTCTGGTATTCGTGTTCTAGAGGAGGAAGACTGTTTATCTGTCTCCAACCGTCTGTTCTTCGGGTGTTGAGTACATCCCTTATAGTTGGAAGGATGAGGGTCACAGCACTTGGCACATTTAGCCGAGGTGGTTTTCGGCTTTGTACAGATATTGGTTGGGTGGCTATCCCCACATTTAAACTTTGTTTTACACAGTTTCTGGGCGTGTCCAAACTTTTGGCACCTGTGGCATTGCCCAGAAGATGCCCTTTTCCGGAGTGGTTCTGGTGTAACGATGAACCCGCAGATTGATTTTAAGTTATAAATATTTTTGTAAATGTTATGGATCTCTACAAGGACTAACGGCATGGGAGTATTGTAAGATCTATACATTCTGCTGACCTTAATAAGAGGCAGATCCTGTAAGTTAAGATCAGCAGCTATCTCTTCTGGATCAATGTCTTCAGAGATGCCACGGATCACCACTTTTAAATTTTTTTCTGAACTGAGTGAGATGGTTTGGTACTGAATGCCTCTGACGTCCATTTCCTTTGTTAATTTTCTGTAATCTGTTACCGTGGCGGGTTGTATCTTGATACCCTCGTCTACATTTTTGGCCTTTGTGTAATCAATTTGTAAACTGGACATTGTAGATCTTAGAGCTGACTATCGGTGTTTTTCTCATAGCATGATCGGAGGCACCTTTTCTTTGGGAGAAGCAGTGGAGTCCGAAACCGGACCGTCTTGTGCCATTTCTTTATCTTTGGGTGATTCTACGGTTGTTCTGCGCTTCTTGCGTGTGACGCTTGCGGGGGGGGGGATGTATCGTAAAGTTTCACCTTTCCTGGCCAGTTGTTATTAAGCAGCTCACCTAGTCTGATGAATTCACGATATACTTCCTCAATTATCGTCTCATTTATTTGTTTTTCCATGTCTATCAATTTGAAGTGTCAGAAGCTTTAAAAAAAATGCTTATCGTGCAGTTGTAGTTTGGCCGGTATTTTCGCAAAACTCTGAATTTTTAGGATAAAAGCACTCACATGAAATGGCGAGATCTTCGAAACTCGTCTGCAACAAGTATCACGTACACAACTAAAATCACAATTCATCCTGTAACACATTAAATGTTGCAAGCGCCTATTTCATTATTATTTAATATTATAATATTATAAATTATAATATTTATATATTTATAATTTATATATTTATATTTTATATTTTATAATTTATAATTTATATATTTATATATTTATATATATATTTATAATATTATAAAGGTGATAACAAAAACGTATATAATATCTTATAAAACATTTAAAATTAAACAGCTTTAAATTTTTAATAAATTTAAATATAAAGTAAAATATTATTTATTAATTAAATAATTACTAACATTTCCTTCATAAAACTTGGATTCCCTTCCTCCTCCAAAAATAAACAAATAAACTGGCCGAAGACACACGTTAAGCCTTGTTATACTTGACTCATGTCCTTAGCTGCCTCCTCTACTTCCGACTATTACAATCCTAATTACTATTGCGAGTAAAGACGGTTTCTATTCTTTCGTTCTTTCTATGCTTTTAGTTCATCGACAACCTCTACACTGGCGAAATAACACCGCACTGTCATTAAAATAAAGTTTACTTCTCATAAACAAGAGTCGATGAGGTCTTTCGCGTTTTGGGATTCCATGTTGGTGTGTTGCACTAAATTTATTTAAATAAGTTGCCCGGATGTATAATATATTCCGTTTTAAATTGCTTTCCATAAACATTTCCAGTTTTTAATCAAATAAAATCCTCTGAGAAACAGCACGGATGTAATATACTTCCTAAACGTAGAAAGAGTTTACAAGTCATGTTTTAGGTAAAACATTCACTCATATACACAACGTTTGACAGGGAAAAAATCTCTCCCCCTCTGTCTATTAAACAGGATTCCTTCCTGAATAGATCCACACTTCACCGTGCAGGTATTTGAAACCAAATCTGACTGAATATGTCGGTCAATCCTTATTTTCTAAGCGTCCTAGGTCTGTATATTGCGTGCGTTTTCACGGTCGGTTTGTCTGTTTTGATGGAAAACCCGAGTTTCTGTTATACAGCATGCCTTGAGATTGCACAGAATTTATTTTTGTTATTTACAGAAATATCTGTTACAAGTCCCAGTTAATCTTGGATATGGTAGGTCTGCCAAACACTATTCTAGGTTTGATAAGGAATCAAGTGCTTAGACACCTTTGTTAAAGGCGTCTAAACGTAGACCATCGTTTCTATGCGCACACATAACAGAAAAGCTCTAACTTAACGTGGAATTTCTTATTTCAGATCTTTGCTTAAAAATAAATCTTTTGATTTAATTTTTTATTCACGTTAGTCTCATGCCACTTTTAATTAAAACACCTATTTATATAAGTTTTCGTCTTCGTACGCAAATTATTCAGAAAGGAATTTTTATAAGGATTATTCAGAAGATGAGGTAGCCAGTCTCGTGTGGAAGTGAGTGGATTTTTCCTCCCAGAAACTCAGATTTTTTTTTCATTTTTCAAAACAGGCAAACCAGCCAGAAAACACACTTCACAAACATCATACACTGGCCTCTTAGACTTCTGTTGTAATTGTAATATTGCTTTTAGTTAAATATTCAGTTCATTTTTCCTTTTTTTGCATTATATTTACAGATAATAATGAGGGTAAGCTAGAAAATCGTGTGCGAGCGATTATCATTTGTCCAATTGAGTTTGGGTAAAAATTTTGTGCTTACACTGTATATTGAAGATTAGCTTTAGATAATTCAAATGTAATGCAAAAATGGATCGCATTTAACATGTGAGATTATGGCTAATTAACCATTGCAATTTATTAATTGCTTCATTAATACAATGTTTGTTTATTGGGTTTCTTTACTGGTGATTTCGTTACGGAAACAAAACTGTAACTCAGCAGTTGGAGCATTTTACGTAATGATCCTAGACTATAATTAATTAATAACCAAGTGTGTATAATAATTTTCAGCAATTAAATTTTCGCTAAATTAACTGATATCCCAAGTTTAAGTTTTTACTCTTCTTAGAAAACAAAAAGAAAGTTTAGACACAACGCATCCTTCGATCGGCAGATTATACTAGAGTTGTGGTTAACCTTGCAGTGGATAAAAATAGTCAGTTCCACAAAACGAAGCGAATTGCTATCCCATTATTAATGACACCTGCCAATGAAAAAAGCGTTTCACTGTTCCCTGGAAATTTTCTCTTTCTGTCTAATGATCGGAACCACCTAAAGTTAAACAACACGCATTATTACTTTTAGAATTTCTAGCTTGTAATGCGCCTGCCTTTCTGTACTTCAACAGTGTGTGTGTGTGTGTGTGTGTGTGTGTGTGTGTGTGTGTGTGTGTGTGTGTGTGTGTGTGTGTGTGTGTGTGTGTGTGTGTGTGTGTGTGTGTGTGTGTGTGTGTGTGTGTGTGTGTGTGTGTGTGTGTGTGTGTGTGTGTGTGTGTGTGTGTGTGTTAGCATCACACATTCTTTAATATTATTACACTGACAGAATCATTTTAAATGGAACTAATCTGTTATACGTATGAATAGACAGCGAGTTAAGATTATGAGACTAGGTAGACTAAGTGGTAGGAAAAAGAACTCTTTAGTTTCTTTCCTTGCAGTACGTGAAGCAAACAGAAGAAAGATCCGGTCCGAGAAGAAGATGTTCTATTTATCAGATCGAACACAATCTTCAGGATCTACTGGATCGACTGCCACATCATCTTCAAGAACCACTACAAGGGCTGCTACAAACTGATCCCTGGAGAAGGCCGAATGCACAGAATTTTTCAATGGTGAGTTCGAGGTAATTGATTTCTTAAGATTGAAAACGATCACTAGATTTCGAAATATAACTTGAGAATTGCCTGCAGCTCAAACCCTTCTGGGAGTCCATTTTTATTTGGTTGAATTATGAACACCCCAACTTAAACTTATTTGGAGCAAGAATTCGCACCACTATCGGTATTCAATTGCAGCCATCCTCTTTCTCATTGAGGTCTCGTGCGGTATGGAATTAACTTTAAGTTCCTCAGATATTTACCGATCAGCATGTGCTCGCATTCCTTCTGATTACATGAATAATTGCTGGCTTCTCTGTGTACCCAACATCTATGCGTGAACGCACGCTCGCAGTTTATCCATAATTGTGGATAAATTATTAGGCTCCATAGAGCAAATTAGTGACATAGTTCTATATTATAATATTCCTGCCATTCCTAGTTGCTTAGAGAAGTTTTGAACAGATTGGAATTCGCATTCTCGACATGACCTAAATTTATCATGAGAGTACGTAATGGCACGTTGTATAGTACGTAATGAACCTCTGCAGAAGAGATTCAGAATTCCAATTTACTTTTAAAATAGTAATAAAAACGCATCGAGATACATAAGAATGACGGTTGACATAAATGACATCTCAGAGCGAATTCCTACGTTCTTCTTTTCGTTTCTTTTTTGGTGTTTGGTGTATTGATTTTGTTTTGATAAGGTAATCTATTTCTTGATAAAAATGTTTGCATAGAAAATATTGGGAAAATCAGTGCGTATTTTCACTTTTCCCATCACTAGTTTTAGAGTTCATTAGCACAAATAAAAATCATAATAATATTATGCTAGATAAGTTATATAATAAAATATTAAGCAAAATACGTTTTAATGCCGGTACCTTGTCATATTTGACATGTTATAAGCTAAGCATTGCGATATAAGATTACCTAGTTTATCACATGAGACCAAACAATATCATTTAATTGCAGGTCAAATATTTCATGGATCCCAGTGTGCACGCATTGCAATACTTGGACGTGATACAGATGAAGGATATTACCCACAAGTCTCACTTTTACCACAGCCTTAAAGGAGTGCTCCCGAACATTCCAAAGGTAGGTCAATTCGCGTTATATTTCTTTCTTCTTTCTATCCAGAGAGAGAAAAACGAACAGATTTATTTGCGATTATCTTTTTAAGTAGAATCGAAAAGATGAATTCATGCATTCTTTGCTTTTTCCCCCCCCTTTTCTCGCAGAAACTGTGGTATCTGCACGTGCTGCCTTCTTTGAGGATGGAACTCCAGTCTCCCGAAGTACTTGCTGCAGCTCTGCAACCTCTTCTTTATATTATCGAGGAAAGCACAGCTGAAGAGTACCAAGCGATCATCCTTCCCGTTTTCAGGAGTGTATTTGGTATGCCGAAGTCAGTGCAGGTAAACGAACAACACTAGACATTGAATTACAGTATTGTCAACAGCTGTTTTTAATCCTTCTTCGACTATTTATAAGATTGGAACAGTAATAGGATTAGAACAGGGAGGATAACTGTGTGCTGTAGTTGTAACAAATGTATTTTCTTTTTGTATTGATCCCAATTGAGTTTTGATGTCTCGGCTTGCATCCTGGAAGCTTTTTATTAAGCTTATCTGATGATGATGACACCGGTTAGTTATTGTTTCTACTGCAGTTTGTAAAGCTTGTCTACAAAAATTAGTTTTTATTTAGCTTATCTGAAATGTAGAAGCTTCGAGTAGCCTTTCCGTAATGATTGTTATATTTATATGTGATATTAGTTGTTTGAGGTCTTGTTATTCGGTATGTATTTCTGACTGTCCTGTGGTTGCCATCAGATTGATAGTTTAGCATAGCTGCGTAGTAACATAAGTGTTTTTCTGTTAGTATTTTGTGTTCTGACATTGCAGGGAGTATAAAGTCAGTATTCTATACTGACTTTATATTGTCAAGAGCTGTTTTTAATCCTTCTTCGACTATTTATAAGATTGGAACAGTAATAGGATTAGAACAGGGATGATAACTGTGTGCTGTAGTTGTAACAAATGTATTTTCTTCTTGTATTGATTCCAACAGAACACTGCAATGTTCCGGAAAGATCAGTTTTATAATTTTGTATACTGTAACGACATTAATCTATTTTATTTGTAGGGTGCACAGAAAGCATACGTTGTTATAGCGTCTTAGTATATTTTGGCATAGTGCTTTGTATATTAGTGTTTTTAGGCGTATGGGAACTATGTCTTTTAACCTGTAGAGTTTGCCACTTATTGTACGGAGTTTGTTGTGTAGATGGTTTATGTGGCTATTCCAGTTCATATCTGCATCGAAGTAAATTCCAAGGTATCGTATTGTTTCAACCTGAGTGATTGTAGTGGTTTTGCTGTTCTGTGTGTGTTTTATGTTGGAGAGTGGATGTTGGATGGTTATATATTTGTTGTCAACTGGTCGAGTCAGTGGATTTCTGAATATCATTAATTTTGTCTTTTCTGAGTTTAGGTGTATGGAGTTTTTCGTGAGCCAGTCTATGATCAGATTTATGTCATGTTGCATATTTGTTTGGGCTATGCTTGCGTTATTATGGATGGATATTATTCTGTGATATTATCACAGATGGATATTGTCTGCGTATTGGAAGATCTTGCCTTTGAGAGGTAGCTGGTAATATCGTGCATGTAAATGTTGAATAGAGTTGGGGAGAGAACAGCTCTCTGTGGCATTCCACAGGTTACTGGCAACTCTCTACTACGGATTAACCCGATCTGATTTGAAGATAATTTCTAAACCACGTGTGCAAAAGCCCACCTATTAAGAATAATTACAGTAATTTTCTCGTAAGGATAATACAAGCTTCCATATTTTCCAGGAGTTGGTGAAAAGGTTTTTTACTCTTGAGCAGCTAACTATTTAGGGATGTAGTAAGTCTGCTACACTGTTTAACAAGAAACCTTAATTCCTTAGAAATGGTCCTTGTTGCGCAGTGTTTTGTTAAATGCTAGTGAAAAGCATCTTGAAGTAGGTCATGGAAAAGAGGAGAGTGTGCTGGATAAATTCCAAATCATCGTGCTTAATGACGACAAACACGATGTGATATCGAAAACCCACAGAGACATTTATGGCGTAAATCAGAACTTGTTTTTCCTTGAGTAGGGGCTTCTACTATCCGTAATACAATAATAAGAAACCTACCATATGACATTTATGATGATCTGAAATTGCAAGACATTCCAAGTCACGTAAAGTTATAACTTTGTAAACGTTTTTAAAGCGTTTGCAGTTTAAAAAGTTTAATCTGATATTTTAAAAAATTAATTTTAATTAATTAGAATAGAATTCATTGTTAGGTTCTTATTAATAGCCAGGAAGCTCCTCCTACTCCTCCATCCATTCCCACATCTTTTCTCGTTCAAACTATTGACCCTTAAAATACTATAGCTTGAAAAGCAAAACGATACGTAATATTAGCTGCAACGGCAAGGTCTACCTCCAGACTAATATAGATTTAAGATGTAGAAGAGTTGACGACCATCATAATATCCAGCAATACACAATCAAACGCACTACTTCAGCAGCATATTATGACTGAGCATAATAAGGACTTCTTAGTAAGAAGTAGAATTAAATTCGTGAGAAAAAATATTATTTTTAGAATAAATGTTTACAGTGAGGTGCATTTTGTTTTTCTAGGCCATGGTAACGCTGTTAGAAAACATGGATATAATCATGAAAAAGACACCTAAAAGTGATATTAAGTCGGAAGTTCTTCCTATGCTCTACAATGCTTTCGATTCCACCACCCCACAAATACAGGTAAGATTTTATATTTAATCTTTAATAAAAAATAGTTATATTTTCTTTCAAAATAACATAATGCTTTTTTTTCTTCATTACTAAATTCATCAGTTGATTCGTACATGCGCTGCCATCTATCGGATATGTCTTAAGTTAAATTGACTTGTGAGGCTGCTATGAATCAACAAACATGGAGTTTTTTAAAACATTTTATAGCTGCTGTACGCAATGGATAATATTAATATTAAGGTTTAAATAACACGCACATTTCTTCTTTAATACCTTACTTTTATTATTTTATTCAAGTTTTTATAATTCTTTAAAAATTCTTTACAACAAAGAGGAGTTCAGTTTTTCTTTCATAAGCTTCTCTGTTACCCTGGAAAATGCTGCCATAACTTCGACAATAGTCAGGTTTTGAAAAACCTCAAGATGCTCGGAGTAACTTAGTAATATACAGAATTATTATACGCGATCACCGTTGAAACTCATAGAGCAGGTCGTTAAATTTACACACCAAGGAAGTAACATGCGTAGTGGGTGAACAGATGGAGCTATAATTTTAAGGTTATGGTGACGATGTTATAATACAAAGAAAATAAAAATTATATGAGCGTACTTATGGTATAGTATCCTTTCCTGAAATTTGCCTCGAGATTTTATTATTATTACGTTGACACCTCCAAGAAATCTACGTATCATCGCCGAAGGACGTTGTACACAACTATCTAATTATGCGAGACTCATTTTATTGTGAATTTCATCAGATCCTCTACAGAAAGAGTAGTGAAATCTTTTTATTACTATTAATTAAACCCTTGTATTAAATATAGTACCCTTCACCTCGATCGCAGTACAATTCCAATTATTGTATTTTATTATTGTATTATGATTCTTATTAGTTATTAACTCACAAGAGAAAGCGAAATGTATGCCATGGATGGCTTAATTTACGTCACTAATCCTAGCTCAACAAAGATTCAGTGTCTAGTAAGGTATCAAGATCTAGAACATAGGTTCCGGTACTGCCCCCCCCCCCCAGTGGGCGCTGAAGCCTTCTATGGGGGGGGTATAGTGGGATCAGAAGCATTTGGGGGGGGGGTTCAGGCGGTCTAGGGGTCGTGGCTCTTTATAGAAGAAATTAATAATATTTATTTAAAAATTAATTATTTTCGTCATTTTGTGATTAGATAATCATTTAAAATTTAAATATTTAATTTTAAATCATCTTATGCCCGTCTTATACGATCAGTTTTTTTTTTATCAATTTTCTATTTCAATTATTTAATCATTTGAAAATTTATCATGTCAGATAGAAATAGATGTCAATTTTCTATGTCAATGAGAAAATTGAACGTGTCATACAGGATATTTTAACTTATATTTTTTATATACTTAAAAAATTTATTAATTTTTTGCTATTGTAAAAATTGATCGTGCCATACAGGCTTTAGTCTATCCATGCAGCAGACGAGTCTTAACTAGTAGTATGTCGGTCAACTATTACGTAGGTAATTCACTCAATTCAGCATGTTTTGACAGGAATATGGGTGCTTGCAGTGACTTGTTCAAAGCACGAGTACGATGGTATCGCAAACAAGTCAATGCATGCAAGTCGATTCAGGCTAGATTTCAAATCTATAAATACCAGTGGTTTAGGAATAAGTTTCGTTATTTTTTGTGTGCTTTGCCAACAATCATCAGTCGAAAGTGTGATAGATAAGTGGAGTCATACAAAGTGTAAATTAAATCTTTTATTTTGTGAATATTTTTGCAAATTTTATTACTTCATTATGTCTGAATATAAGAAGAAATGTCGACAGTACAGTATCGAGTATTTGAAATATGGTTTTATTCAAACTGTTATAAGTTTGGCAACCTATGATCTATAACATCGGATGAGTATTGAATGTATACATGCTGCCGTTCGAAGAAATCCCAATTACTCATGCAACCGCCCATAACGTTTTTCATATACACTTATAGATCTACCAATATAAAGTTCAAGTGACTTACAATATAACATACGATGATCATATCATTCAATGCGAGTGTTGGATAGTCTGAACCACACTGTAGAGTATCTGAACTTGATCATATTTTCCGACTAAGAAAATATTTCGCACTTGGGGTTAATAAATAGAGTTTTCGCATCTGGGAATGAAGAATCCATATCTCATTTTTAAGGTCAAGAAACCATCCAAAATAAATGTTTCTTGTGACCACATAAAAAACTGGAATGTTCTTGTTCTTTTCCGAAACATTCTGTTACAAGTCGTTCTTCAATCGCTTGTAGAACCGTAGATGAAGACCCAAGTTGCCGTCATATTCCGACAGGACAGAGCTTCTCCACACTCGCCTCCATGGTCGCTCCTTCCTTTATGTCTCAGTACCAGGCCGCTAGATGGATAGAAATGGGTCGTTACCTTGACCATCAAGATCGCCTGATGTTCCATCCGTTTTTCTTGTAGAGCTATATGTGAAAAATTAAGTGTACTTCACACACATGCAGTGGCAACTTCCACACAAAGAGCAGATCAATGATGAGTTCAGGATCGTTTTTAGATTTCTTAGAACCTAAGAAAGATCTTGTATTATGTTTCGAGCTAAGAATGGAGATATTACATTCTCCAACTCTGATATGCTCTGTTACGTTCCCATATATCGTTAAGAAACTGAAGCATATAAATATGTAAATATATTTTTATGCTTCAGTTTGTAAATATGTGTAAATATCCCTGTGTGAAGTCATTTTGAATATTCCTCTGTTTTTGCATTCTTTATTTAAAGTTAAAAAGCTTCACAGTTATATATTTCTAGGTCTAAACTTAATTATTATAAAGGCACAGTGCAAGAAAACTGGAACTTCAAAATTACATTTCATATTAGTCTTCATTATGCGACCGTCTTATTTACATATTAATAATATGTTTGTATGTTTTCTATAAATCTGTTTTAATATATCGTATATTCGACTGTTAGTATTATTGAGCATATAATAAATTGCGATCTTCGTTCCGCAGTGTGCTGCCCTTCATGCAGTTGCCCAAGTTGCTGACTTCTTGGAAGAAACTGCTGTAAGGAAAATGGTGTTGCCAAGGACAAAGCAGGTGTTCGACAATAACACTGGAATCAAGGTAACACACAGTGCCTAAGGTTTCTTATGATTATAATATTAAGGAGATTATTCTGTGTATTTCAATGTAGGGACGCTCGCTAGCGCACGCACACACACACACCTGAGTGGCCAGGAATTCTTAGCCAAAAATATCTGCATAGTTTTCCCCCCATGCGTTAATCGCAGATTTGTTGCATCCTCCTCCTCCTCCAGATTGAATAAAACCTACGCGGATGCAAGTAATTAAAAAAAAAATACCTCACCAGAAACTCATCTAATTGTATAAAGATCATCGCATCCAAATAGGAGACTCATAAAGTAACTTGCACACGCACTTGAATTTCCCCGCAATAAATTTGATCCCGAATATTTGTGATCGGTTTCTCATCATACGTAATCACCTCTGAGCATTTCTAGTATTAAAAATAATACTGTATTTCATTTTAATTTTTATACTTTATTATTGCACATCCGGTAGCGGCAACCCTTTGAAAGGAAAAGACGTCGGTTCGAAATGAGCCTAGGACGTCAGCAACATCTGTGATGGAATTTTCGTATGTAAGTGAGTCAGCAAGTCTAATACAGAGAGTGTAGACCATGAATAATCATAAGATTAACATAATACGCTCGCGTCATGAGTCCTTGTTTCATTATCTTTAGCTCGAAGCAAACCATCGACCCAGAATGACTAAACTAAAAAATGACTACGATACTTCGCATGGATTATGTTACAGGCAAGTATTAAACAGGCTTGTTTTATAACTTAACAATAAAAAATAACTACCTCACTCTACCCAAAATATATTTTACAGGAAGTTAGAAAAAAGATAGAAAAGTTGTTAGAAAAATACTTAAAAATGGGAAAGTTGGGTATCAAAAATGCCTGCGACTCGCTGTTTTAAATTTATGAGATTAAAGAACTTCCGCCTTTGATTTAAAATATAATTAGATTTTTTTCGTATCTTTTTAATACGGTATCGCTTGGATGTCTACACTTTTTTATGCAGTGTATTTTGGGAGTGTCCCCATCAATCGATCATTTGTGAAATGGCTGTGCAGAACTTTTTTTTCATTATCTCATTTTTTTTTCTTTATAAGTTTCCTTGCGGTTTGATTTCTATTCCCTAGTTTAGATTACCTGCTTAATAATCGCTTCCGTCTAACATTTACTGAACGAAGAAGAAATTCTAAACTGTCTAGACAGTAGATGCTAGCTAATGGTCTTTAGACCAAAATAAGTTTCACCGCGTGTTGTTGTATAAAACTCTTTTCTTTACACGTCACTGTGCATGTGGTAAGAATTTCGAACAATATTATTGAATCTTTTTGAGTGATCAAAATATGATAATTTTAAGCGACCTTTTTTTAAAAAAAAAAAACGGTGTATCGGTTTGGACTCCCTTGTATAGTTTTCCATTAATAATTGTCTCGTAATATTCAATGACTGATTAATTATAAATGATCTCTACAAACCTCTAAAAATGACATTCCTCCCACTTCGCCAACATGTGTGGTCTCAGCACAAATTTTCCACTATCTATCTATCTATGAAGTTTGATCATCTACAGTCCAAATACGTAAACAGAGAGATCATACCAGCCCTACAGAATACTCAGCAATCCTCTCGACTTCTCAACACCCCTGAGCTCCTCTCAACCAGTTCGCCTGATTAATATTTCTCTGATATACCTTGACCTCATTAGGGTCTCCTTTCCAGCAAAGCTCCCTTCTCATCCAGACCTCTCAGCCTTATTTTCTCTTCATCATAACAGCCTCAAATGGAGTGGCCAACTTGATTCACTTCACATTCGCCTTTTAATGATCTAAACACCCAATCGAAATATGCTACGAATGAGAAGAACTGACCATAATCAGTTTCACTGTGATTTATTAGTATCATCGGAATTCTATTTCGTTTTTATTTTATTCTATACGAAAAATCTAGAGAATACGGTGGCAATTAGCATTCATGTAGGTTGCCATTTATTTTCCAGAATCACTTTCTGGAAATAAATGGCATTCTATGCACTCCTTGAGGGTACATATTAGGGGTTGATGATGATGATATCGTCCACTTGTGGCGGTGGAGTCCACTTTATTTTCCGAGAATGATCTGAAACAGTTCCCAATGTTTCACAAAATTGCTTTTGAGAAATATTAAGCTGTTATAGTCCATGAGGTTGAACCATCTGTGGACTATCATTTTGATCTCTCTTTCTCTCTCTCCTATTTCAATCGTAACAAATGATAGTTTTATGATAGCATGTCTGGCCTCTAACTGTCGAATTTGTTCTCGAATCGACCTATTCACTGCAAATGTTGCTTCACCCACGTTGATATATTGATCTCGTGTAGTGTATGTACGCCCTATTGAAGCACACCTACTTTTTTCATCTTAAGTATTTTATTGGCCGAATCATTCCTCCCGATGATTGAAGATGTCTCCCAATGTCAGTACCACATTTCATCCTCTTGATATTTTCAAGCTTTTGAAGAAACATCAGTTTCTCTTCCAGTAACTAATTTTACCAACAGCCTACGAGAGCTTGTTCCCATATGCATGAAATATTCAAGGAAGAAATGGGAGACTGTTTCAAAGACACCTTGATTTACTCTCTCGGATGATTACTTCATATAATTCATTTTAAATTACTTATTTTTGGTTTCAATTCATTAATTATGCATGCATATAATAGTTTGAACTGAGATTTAAAAAAAAATATTTACAGTAAAAGCGACTTTAATCGTAACTAAATGATTACGTATTTAAAAAAATGATAAAATGTCTTAGTAAATAAATTTGTAAATTTATTGAATAAATTCACTCTACTTATTATATCCGTTCAAGTATATGATGAAAGCAAGTATATAGAAATGTTTAAAAATATTTTAAACTCAATATATTCCTTCCCTAACTTAATTTACTTTTAACAAAGATTGAGTTGTACACAGATTCCGATTGAACAAGGATAGTTAGCCAAACCATTTTAACTCCCGCTATGCACATAAATATAGAGTATTCCCTTGATTCTCAGAGCTTATTTTAAGGTTTCGGATAAATTAGGTTACATCTTTCTCAAAAATCTGAAATTTTCATTATGCCTAAACCTTCTATCTTGTGATTACGTCTGGATCTAAGTTCGAAGGATTATATTTAATATTGACTACCTTAAATTTTGTAGAATATTGTATTACTAAACTTGAGAAAGAATTTTTTTCTTATTTCCTGATAATACTTAACATAAAACCAAAGCTTGTTTGGTAATGAGATGATTTAGTTACGTAAAAAAGTCTTCGCTTTTTTTTTTCTTTTTTTTTTGTTTTGTATAAGAGCATATCTATAAGTTGTGTTTATTCAATTTATTTTTTCTAATACTGATTAATAATTGAAGTATTATTTTAAAACCCTGTTTGTAATTTTTCATAAACGCAATCAAAATTTCAGTGGATGCCTTTAAAAAAATAAGAAGTATCCCCATAAAGCTCGCTAGGAGAGTGTAATACACGACAGATTATCAGATTCATTAGCACTGAGAATCTAGCGATGTTTTGCATTGTCTAGGCTGTAAATTAAACCATTGCAACGTATACTTGAGTGGATAAATTTAATTTGCAACTATCTCTCCATCTTCTCTATCTATTATCGCACGCCTATCTGCACCATTTCCTCTTATTTCCCATGCACTGCCTTCCTCCTCTGTCATTCGTGCTTCGAACTTCAGGAAGATTGCCTCATTCAGGTTCAAGCTAATGCATTAACGTGTGTGGAAAAAATCATCGATAAACTGGAGAAGACCGACATCCTAGACGAAGTGCTTCCGATGCTAAACAAGGCAAAAGTTCAAGATCCAGCTATATTGATGCCAGTAGTGAGTGAGTAATTCTAAGTTATTCGTATTTAAACAGTAATTTGATTAATGTTAATTTTCGGTAATTTAAATCACGAAGACATAATTCGTGTTAATTTTTATTATATATTTCATCTTCACTTCATTTTTATAATTTCTGTATGTTTTTTAATAAATTGCCTGAAATCATCTTCAGTTGCATTTTATAATTTTTATATCCTTTTTTATAAATGGTAAGATTAGCTTGTTAATTTTATTTTAATAAATAATAATATTTTGTACAGTTAGAAATTAACTGCTTAAGAATAATATAATATAACACTAAAGATACTATTAGATAATATAAAATAACTTTCATATTTATAAAATTTAAATGTTATTTTTCTTCATTTCAATGGGTTAAATCCCATGACTTTTACATTACCGATATTTAGTGAATAAACTTTATGATCAAGTACCTAATAAAAAATGTAAATGAATTTGTTAAATAAAATGGCGCTAGATGGCGCTCTCCTGTGTTATAAATCAGCGTGTTTCAGTGCAGGTGGCATGGTTAACTTGGGTGATTTGATATTCTGGATGAAATGCAAGGGACTTCCTGCTGTGAGAGGAAGTGAGTGTTAGCACACTCCACGATAGCTGGTATAGAATCACAATTAGGTTATTTCAATTATCCTCCTTCCTTCAGACATGAGTTTGCAACTGTTCCTGAAGAGCTTTTTTTTCTTATTTTAACAGAATCACGTTCAACTTCTTTTTTCTTTAGTTTTACTTTTAGTTCTTACACTAAATCCTCTGACCTTTGCGCTATAAAGATGAAGGAACCACAAACTCGCTTTCCGGCGAAACGCAAAACTTGTGTTTCGTGTGGATGGATGCAAAAAAGATAGATGATGGATGTAAGAAGTCTCTAACACATTACAATCCTCTGAATAGACTGTTTACATCCATTACTACACATTTGCAGCACAATATTTATTCAAATATATGAAATGAGCGATTGATTTTTAGTTATTATTAAAATATAAATAAATTTATGTGCTTGTCATCTATAATATATATTCTAAATATATACTTACTTATTTAGTCGAATAATATATCTTCTTCTATACTAATGTATAAAGCTAAAAGAATAACGTGTATTAATATTTTAACTAGAAAAAAAGAAAGCTACATATTGTAGGTAGGTCGAGTCTTGGCGTAATGATGATGTTCAGGACATCGAAGGACATAACGGTAATTATTTTGTCAGAAGAGAACAAATAGGCAGAGGGCATGTTACCGTTTATCAGAGAATATTCAGGCTACTATGTCATGTACATGTGCTTCCATAGCTCACGCCATTTTGACGAAACCCTTTGATCGAAATGGCTTTAGGTTCGAATCGCTAGCAAAGAACTTTTTTAAAGCCTTTTCTAATGAAGGTAAGTTTGCCCGTCTCATCCGAAGGTGGAGTGGTGTTTCTTTTCAGAAAATCGGATTTTTTAACCCGCCAACCAGCTAGGAATACATGCGCAATGCATAAGCCTAACCACCTTATTCTAAAATTACGGTTACGAAAACCAATATGAATAAGCCGTGGACCTCTAAATACCACTGATTATTATTATGATTATCAACGATATACTGAATTACTATTCTGGACAGGCGTTCCAGGTGATGTAAGAATATTATGTATGTATTAAGTACCTGCCGCTACTTCATCTATATTACGGTAACATAGATGAAGTAGCGATAATATTATATGGCAGCTACTTAAGGTGAGGTAAAGTATTATTAAAAAGGGATTTCGATGGGAAATATTGATTAGCGAATGAAAGAGCCTATAATACGACGGATAGTAATTTTTGTGATAGTTATCTGTAATAACGTATTTGAACCTACGGCACAGGGATCTTGGATTTCATAAACATCAGAAGAATTAGTGGTGGATTATACTAATTACGTAAAATACCTCTCTGACAGAGAGAATTAAGACAAAGAGGAGATATTATAATTAGAAAGCATCAGGAGGGGATGTTTTTTACAAAAAAAAAAGCTAAATTTAAGAGTATGATAAAAACAATTAAGAATAATCGACTAGGAGACATTAATTGAATAGGAATGACACTACCGTAAACTGGATGGCATCCCTAGAAGTAAATTTTATTATAAATCTGGAGGAATAATCTTGAGAGAATACTGTCGGTTGAGAAAAGCTATGGAAAGAGTATTCATGTGATAATTTTGATTTACGTATAAGAGATACAAATGCAACTAGCATTCAGTAAACTGTTAACTAAAGATTTTAAACCAACACCGGAATTACAATTATCTAGGAAGATTAGGATTCATCCTTAAAGGGGTTCATAGATATGTAAAAATGGGTGGTGATAGAAATGATTTAAATAGAACTAACTCGTCTGTAAAAATTTCGAGTGGCAGTTTCCTTTTCTTAGATTCATCTTACGTCATAATACAAGAAAAGGAAACTGTTGAATCATTTGATAAATGAGAAGGTTGGATGTAATCTTCGTTGGTAGTGTGCAGATACATATTAGGGTTAGTTAATCCAGTTTTGATTATTTTCGATTAATACTGAGACCGGAAATAGTACTTTTAATATTTGAAGTGTACAAGGATTATTCCAGTTCTTAAGATTTGTTGATCACATAAAGTGGGGTGAACTAGACAAAATAATATAATTAGAAGTCGTATCCATAATCTTCTTGAATATCATAGTTTTGGGGGTCGATCTATGATAAACCTGAGAGTACCTTTTATGATGAAGTCAAGAGGAGAATGGACCGAAGTAATAGCTGCAGTGCATTTATTTGGATTTCAGCGATCCTCTGATATCCACATAAGAACTGCTGATAAAAATGTGCAAGATAGATTAATGATCACGTAATGGGATTAATAGGAAATGGTTAATAAAATCAGGACAAGGAGTGTTTAGAGGGGAGTTTGCCATTATGGGTTGAGTACCACAGAGTTCGGTGTTCGGACCTTGTTGTTTAATATATTCCTAAATAATGTAGGTTCAAATATTACTGTTAATATTTCTATATTTCCTGGTGGTGATGATGATGTAAAGTAGTCAAACATTCATATGAATTTTAAGTTCTCTAGAGGACGATCCTCAACAACTGGATGGGTAGAGGGTAAAGTGGACATAAAATGTCATGAAAACAAAGTTTGGAAAGAAGATAATATTAGATGGATATAAATTGAATGGACAGGTTTTATAAAAGGCCGATGAATACAAAGATTTGGGTATTTTTGTTGATAACGGATTTAAATTTAGGCATTATATTGGTAAGACAACTAATAAAGCTTAGCAGATCATAACGAAGATTCATTTTTAGGAGAAAGGAAGTAAAAATATATATATTAACCTTAAACATGCATACTTCGCATATTCCAGATATAAATATGAAGTTTAATAATTTGTGGAGGTCACTCCTTACTTCCCTGGATGGATTTAAGTCTCTTAATTAAGTCCAGTAATAACATAATAATAATAATCTAACGTAATAAAACTTCTACTTTTAATTGAAAATCAGTTTTAGAGATAAAGATGCAGAAAAAAGAAGGGCGTACGAAAAAGAAATAATGAATTGCCTCTAAATGTTCCTTCAGTTTCTGTAAAGAACACGAATCTTTACAGTTATTTGTGAGCTTATGCGAGGCAGCACACTTTTGTATCGGAGTAAAAGTTTCAAGTCAGAGGCAACTATTCGAATCCGTTTTTGTGTATTGCAACATATCGCTTGGAGTTAATGACGTCGCCATGAGACATGAATTCTGAATAATCCAAACTTGTAGTGCTTTGGTTTGCACGTCAAACACATACATTCCAACTTCAAACAGTATGAACGCCTACACACTCATCCTCATAAATTGACAATTTTCTTCACCTACAAATGCCCACCAATTGGACATTTGCGTAGTCTGAAAATCAGTCATTCTTCTTTCATTCATTCTGACATCGTCTCTTCACACTGCGCCATTTTCACTGCTACAATTTAGAAGCCTGTGAACGATCTGTATTTTTTTCTTTTTTATGATTCGGAAAGTACATTGGATTAAATGTGCAGTAGAGTTTAATATAAATTATCTTTCATGTTATTTATGTTAAGTTTAAGATAACTAATAATAAACTTTGTGTTTCAGGGATTTACAAGCACATGCTCGGAGACAAAAGATATGGATTAACCGTCAATCTGCTCGCTACTAAAGTAATGCCTACTCTCATACCAGTAGTTGTTAGTCCAGCGCTCAAGTTAGATCAGGTGCATCAATACATAAATTTTACATCTTCAGTTATTATTTTCATTGTCTAATACATTCTTAGGGCAGTGTGATGAATATATTTAAGCCCACAAGTTATAAAAAGTATATTTTATTACAAGAACTGCTCTTTATCTAGACGTCTACATTGGAACGAGTGATATTAACTTATCTCATACATTATTAAAAACAATCTACAATTTTAATTGGTTGATTTTCTTCTGTTTATAGTTTACTTCCCTTGTCGAACTGCTTAGAGAGATGCTTGAACATGTAGCTAAAAGTCAAAGAAATAAGCTCAAATTGGAAAAACTTTCCATTCCTTCCACAGACGTGTAAGTATTTTAATTAATATTTGATGGGTTAGCTTCACAATCACCCTAAAACTGCGTAAGTAAGAAAAAAATCGCTCAGTTTTAGATTGATTGCGAAGCAGTTTACTTCGCAGTCTACTAAAAACTTGGTAATAAATTGGATCCACAAAATTTCTAAAGAAGCACTAAGGCAAAGACTTAAGATAGCAAAACGGTCATTGTGATGATACGTCTTAAGTTAAAGAAGTTATTTTTATAAACTGTCTTCAATTAATCGCTACCTCTAAAAACAGAGCAGCAATGGCTGATGTTCTTCATAGTAACTGCTAAGCATGACCAAGTTATTTCCATAAGTAGTATGGAAACATCTCTGACGATGTAGGATTAAACAGATGCAACAATTCCTTTTTTTCTGTTATTCGCTGGTTTTCAGCACAAAAGCGATATGGTGTAATTTACGTATAATGTATATATCAACCACAACAGGTTACAAAATGAACGAAGTGCAATTATTGAATAGAAGAGCTTAAAGTACTTTATATGTGTGAAGTATATAAATTTAAGTCACTGTGACTGTTCAAATGTTTCAGATTGCCTGTCCAGCTTCAATACTCTATGGAACAAGCAACAGGATATCCTCACCGACCTCCAATGTTGCGGTTAGAGTCCAGAAGAACGTCTATCAGTATGGATGATGTTGTTAGGAGATCAAATTCAGGTAAGAGCTTATAAATGTAATATAAATAGATATATTGGTGTAGGTAAGTAGGAGTTTTCTTTTTCGGAAAAAAAGGCAAAGTTTTAATCCCAAAACTCGAATAAAGCGACAGAATAACTCAAACAATATTTGCGTACAATTGTAATTAGGATTAGGAACACAAGATGGCTGCAGTCTGCTGTATTCTGATCACTCTCTCTCTCTCCTCTACTAAATAATTTCATTACATTCTTGTCCAAAATGAAGTTTTACTTACTCCGTTTCGAACATGAAAAGGATTTTTTTAGAAGATTTATTCATTATTAACTTGACGAAAACAATCGATGAACTTCATTAATTGTATTTTGAATGAAATCACTAGTGTACTGTTGTTGTAAAATAAAGTTTCCTTATCTCGAATAGATTAGTGATTTAAGTTGGTTAGTTATGAATGATTCTGTTGATATCTTCCTTCACTGCATACATCAACAAAAGAAATCAACTGCTTGAGGAAGCAACTAAAATTAATGAAAAGTATTTCATCTGCTGCTGCTGCAGGTCTAGATTAACTCGTGCTATCTTCCACATGAAGCAATTTCCATTCATGATGAGATTGGTTTTTCTCTTGTACACTAACGATAGATGCTAATTGCATAATGGAAGGATTATCTGTTCCTTTAGTCGTTGGTAGCGAATCTTGGGCCTCGTCAGTAGCAAGCAGACTTGACTTAATTCTTCATCTATTTCCACATCGGTGTTTTAAAAAGAAAGAAGAAATGAAACGAGAACAGATTGGTTTCCTCTGTTTTTATGACATTCCCATCGTTCGCTCTTTAGAGTATAATTATTCTTTCAAATGCACATGTCTTAAAGGTGCAATAATACTTAATATTGCATCTTATTCTTGTCCTGCTCTACGTTGAAAACAGTAGTAAATCTAAATCCTTAAAAAAAATGTATTCCATTCTGTGATTCAATCTTCAAAAAGTATACTGAATAAATTATTATGCATATTTCTATTTCATTATTTTATTCAATTCATAAATTTCAGATAGAATATTTCCCTAAAATTCTGTCTTGTAAAATAAACGCGCCCTTTTATTCGCATGACACATATCTACCCAACTGAATAGTTGGGATTGGATCGATAAGTCAGCTACCGAAAGAAGTACAATACAATTAAAACCAGCAAGAGACAGGCTATTAGCAGGAACACGGAATGTCCGTACATTATGAACTCCTGGAAAACTAGACTCATTTTGCAAGGAGATGGAGCAACACGATGCGACATCCTTGGATTAACGGCGATGCGCTGAACAGAGTTGAGAGGTGGAAGAATCATTTGGTCCGGCAACTGTATAAAACACAAGCAGGAGTTGGGTTCCGACTCAGTAAAAGAGGAAAAAAAGCATTTATAGAACACAGACCAGTAAATGAATGACTAATAATAGCAAGATTGCAGAAATTCCATTTAACATCGCAGTTTTTATTCTATAGCAACTTGGAAATAATCTTAAAAGCAGTACCAAAGAAAGATATAATAATCATTGGAAGAGATTAAAAAGGAGCATGAAGGATGAGAAAGAATAATGGGCAAATAGCGATATGAAAAAAAGCAATGAAAGAGGAAACGGGATGCTTGAATTTGCCTTGAAACATGACACGGTAATTTGCCATCAAACTTCCAGCAAAAGACTGTAATAAGTGGACATGGCGATCACTTGATGGAAGAACGAAGAGCATGATATTTATAAGCAAGAGATAGGCCACATCAGTTTGACAGTGTGAAGAGCGATAGACAAAACAGTCTTAGAAACAAAGCAGACGAAGAAGAGATGGATCTAACAAGAGACATTTAAACATAATTCAAGAAAAAAGGACATTAAAAATTAAGAGAGGGAGAGAGAGAGAGAGAAGTATAGAATGAACAGTGCCAGGATATCAATAAATACTGTGGTGAATAATGAACAAGAGAACTATATAAAATGATCAGAAACGTCAACAAGAAATGGATCCAAAGGCAGCGAACCATAAAACATGAAAATGGTGAAATCTTGATGAATACAGAATAAATAGGAGAGAGAGAGAGAGAGAGAGAGAGAGAGAGAGATGGATAAGAGATGGATATATATATATATATATATATATTGAGGTTGCAAAGGCAATAAAATATCTGAAAAAACCATAAAAGCACTGGGAATGAAAAGATCACCGGAGAGATGTTAAAAAATTGTGGTGAGGCAGAACAATACTAATTGTGTAACATTTCATGGGAGACGAAGGCAAAATACAAAAAGAATGGACAAAATGAGTACTAATACCCATTTACAAAATAGAAAGCAAAATGGACTGCCGAAACTACAGAACAATTGCTCTGAGTTGATGTGAGAAAAGTATTTGTGATGAGATTAATAGCAGGTATAAGGAAATTAATGGAAGATTGAGCAAGCAGGATTTAGAAGAGACCAAAGTGCTGTGTACCAAATATTAATGTTAAGTTTAATTGTGGAGAAAGCTGTTCATTAAAATAAAAATTTTCATATCTGTTTTGTTGACTTTCAGAAAGCATTCGACAATACATAGAAAGTGGCATGGACTGTACTTGAATCTTATGGTGTGGACAAATGAAGAACGTGGTATGTCTCTTGCAGAACATCAATGACAATGCAGAGGCTGCTATGAGAAAAAACTGTGGATTAATAGGAAGATGGTTCCGGACAACAAGAGGCACGAGATCTCCTCCCCCTCAGCATCTTCTCATGTATTTGAAAAGTACAAAAATAAATAATTGATGAATTGCAGATGAACCTAGTTGTTATATTTGAACTCTAAAAAGAGATATGATGATTCGACGGAAACTAAAGCTTTCTTGAATATATCTGTAGAATGGATAACAGTAGAAAGATCACGCCTTGATGCTTGGTACAATGGACGATATAAACAGAAGAGGACGGCCAAGGAGAGAGTGGGTCGATGACGTGGAAAGAGTTTGCAGGATTTGAGTCGCCTGGCCATGGACAGAGAAATGGCAAAGACTTGTGAAACAATCATCAGACACTGATGATGAAGATGACTCGGTACATATGATAAGTAAAATAATAGTGTTATACTTGTTAATGAATCTGATGCATAAAACTTGCTATTATAATCTCTTAGATATCAAACACTTGAAAAATGCCTGGTGTGTGGTAAATTTAAATTTAAAAAAAAAAATCCTTAATATGATGCCTGATGTTTTACGGTTTGAATATGTTTGGTGACCTAAAAGGTATTGATTGAACTGGCGAAAATTAAATCATTCTGAGGGGTCATTTTGTTAGTAACCTTTCGTCTAGGCAATGACGTCCAAATGAAAACCTTTTTATAATATTATATTATCAAATATCAAGATAATACTGCTTGATTAATTATAATTAGTGTTTCGGCAGTATTAATATTTTAAACCTCTTCATGGATAAACGGTGGATTTCAGTGAAATATATTTAAAGAATGATACAATTGAACTTATTTGTGCATTTTTATTATATGGTCGATTTTTACAGCATCGTCATCCCCAGATTCTAATCTTCTAAGGGTACAAGCCAATCTTCCTGGCAGGCGTCATTCTGATAACACCATTCAACCACCTCGGATCCTCATAGCTCCAGCAAGTCCTGAAGGAACACTAAAGCGAGGACCAAGTGCAGGATCGTTACCAGTAAGAAGACATTCTACGGTAGGACCATTCGTACCACACGACAACAGGTTTAATTTTAATACTCCAAAGGTAAGAAAAAGGCTTTTTATAACTTCATATACGTTGACTGTTTAAACCAAACAAATTTGTTCGATGTGTTCCATCATCATCAGGTGATGAAAAAAAGTCTGCATAATAGATTATCCCGAAGTCCGAAATTATTCAAATCCATAAATGACTCTCATCCCGTTAACAGTGGCTCAATCCTCGGTAGGAAGGATCGACCAAATTTTTTCTCGCATACTTCCCTATAATGCCCTTCTCATTCTTATTAAGTTTAAGGACTATTTTTAATTTTCTCTAAATTAAAAGTAGTAACATTAATTCTTCTCTTTTTCTATCTACATTGATACAGATGCCTCCTCCAAATTTCAATATGGATTTTCTCGCTACGACCCGAGCAGGCATGAGAAGATACTCAGCAGCTGCCATCTGTGGTGCTGGACTTGGAGGTCCAGGAGTAAACCAAAGCTCAAGTTTGCTACAGCAGCTTGGTTCAGGAGTGGTAATTAATATGAGATATTTGTATTTTTTAAAAAGATAAATGAAATAACTAATCATTAATTAACTAATGAACAGAAACTTAATAAAAGAACCCCAATAATATGGTGTTAATTATTACTTTTCTGTTTCAGCAGTGACAACTTTTAAATAATACTTACAGAATTTTATAATTAACATTTATCTAACTTAAAAGTAACTTCTTAGCAAAATACACCCTCTGTCCAAAAGAAAACCGAACTTTTCGAAAATATGAGAAACTAGTGGCGTAACCTGTTGTATCTTTTTGTTGTTGTCGAAAGCGTCAACCTTTAGTAGTGTTGTGTCAATGGTTTATGACATCTGTTTCATTAAAAGCCAAGTTATAGTGCCAAGAGTGACAGTGTTTTGACGAACGGTCGGAAAATGAGTTTCAAACATCGAGCTGCGATTGACTTTTGTGTTAAACTTGGTAAAAGGTTTACCGAAACGCATCAAATGCTTCAAAAAGCGTACGGTGATGAATGCTTATCTCGTACTCGAGTTTACGAGTGGTTTAAGCGATTTCAAAGTGGCCGCGAGACGCTTGAGGACGACGAAAAGCAGGGCCCTCCAGAAACTGGACTGAGCGAAGTTAACATCCAAAAAATACGTGATTTCAGCAATGAAAACCCGAAATCGTCCGTGAGATTGATTGAAGATGAATTAGGGATTCCACAATCAACTGTGCACAACATTTTGACCGAGAGTTTGAGTCTTCGTAAATTGAATTTGCGATTTGTTCCCACAAGTTGACGGACGATCAAAAAATGTATCGAATTGAATACTGCAAGGACCTCATTAAAACCGCTTGTAAGGACTCAAACTTCCTTGAAACGATCGAAACTTGATATTTTGAATATGAGCCCAAAACAAAGCGCCAGAGTGCTGAGTGGAGACCACCAGAAGAGGGGCATCCGAAAAAAAGTCGCTTGGAGAAGTCAAAAGTAAAGACAATGCTGATTTGTTTCTACGATTCCAAGGGCATCATCCACAAAGAATTCGTTCCGACTGGCTAAACGGTCGATGGTGAGTTTTATCTCGAAGTTTTGAAGCGATTGATAGCTAGAAACCGTCGTGTATAGCATGAATATCGTGACGACCGACAGTTCGTGAAAACACACTGTCACTCTTGGCACTATAACTCGGTTTCTAATGAAACAAATGTCATAAACAGTTGACACAACACTAATGAAAGTTACCTCTTTCGACAACAAAAAAGATACAACAGGTGGCGCCACTAGTTTCTTCTATTTTCGAAACGTCCGGTTTCTTTTTGGACAGAGGGTGTATGTTTCCACTATTTGCTTCTGAATGTTTAATATTTGCAGATGTCGAATAAGCGAATATGCAGATAACAAAAAGTTAAGGAGAAAGTCAAAAACAGACCGAAGATGTAACATACACACAACTGTACTAAGAGATCGTCTAACTAAGCATGACTTGTACAGCTTATATAACCCACACACACACACACACACACATGACGTTAATTTATACACCTGATAAAATATGTTTCAGCCTCAGTAACTGAGTCGTCTCGAAATCCTTTCGATTAGAAAGATTCGGGTTCGATCCTTCTTCTACTTTATAGAGCTTTCCAAGTGAAGGCGACTTAGGTCGTCTGAGTGGAGATTTTTTTTCTCCCAAACTTGAATTCTTCTTCTTCCTTTTACGTGTTAGGCATAGTGGCCTGTTACGGAGTGTCCTTAGCCCTTCCAAACCGTATTCGTTTGCCTGTTCCTGGGGACGAAAAACCCGAATTTCCGGGTGAAAAAACTCCAGTTTCCAGTAATTTTCTAAAAAGTATACGACAGAAGCTTCTTGCTAATTTGTAGCTTTTCTCATCGTAAATAATATTTTTGAGTTGAAATCCGATTCTTTCTTACTTCAACTACACTATTATTGCGATAATGTGAACTCTGTCTGACAGGTTTTCATCTCGTTCATTTAATCTAACTTAGTAGATTTTTGTAAAAAAAATTCACTAGAGTACATTTTTATGAAAATAAAAAGGGTCATGAATATAAAGAATAACAAGTCCTTCTGTAAGAGCTGCTAAAGTACAATTCCACACACAAATACAGTCCACACATCAGAAACCAAACCTGTTCATGATTGTGGAAAAATTGTCAGCGTTTCAATTGAACACTGACGCAATTGAAGTTACCTTTAAGCAGAAGTAGAACAACCAACAAATACTGATTAAATTATCTAAAGAATTTACCTTCTATCCTTTGATTTATAGTATTTTTAAGAATACACCTGTTGTATTCGTATATATATATTGTATATATATGTTGTAATGATTTTTTTTTTAATTTCAGCAACAATTATTTTCTGGAAAGTAATCCAATCAGGATGACTATGGAATGTGACACTGACCCGAGTCACAGACGAGTCGAGAAGAAAGGAGGTTCTGGACCTGACCTCAGCAAGAGGAGCTCAGATATCAACCAAAAAAAAAAAAAAAAACAGTGCCAGGACTTGCTGAGAGAAAGATTCGTGCTCATCAGTAAAGCACCGCGCCTTTCTGTATGTGTTACTTTCGACAATCCCATTGAATTTTGTGCTAGCCTTCAACGGAGGGGCGCTATGGCTGCTACTGTACTTACCAATGTTCTTTCTCTCTGTCTCTTAAAGTTTTCGTGCGTATTGGAACAGCTCGTTCATCTGAATGTACTGTCGTGAACTGTATCATATATCCCCTGTATTTATCCCCTTCCTGGTTGCACTATGTGTAACCCTTCATGGTCGAAGTGGAGGTGTTTGATGTGCATGATGGAAGTGTTCTTCGAATGATAAACATTCCTTTTCATCATTCTCCATTTCGGATCACAGATTTCTATATTTCGGGTAGAGAGGGTTGGAATTGCAATTTAGGGATTGACTAAAGGGCTTTCCATGTATATGAATAATAGTATTTGTATTTCTGACTCTTATAGAGCGCTCCGGAAATGCAAAATCAAGTTTATAACTCTCTCCCATAAAATCATTTCGTTTTAAGCATGAAAAATTAGACTTCCCTTAGTCCTCCCTATTGGACATGAACGTCAAGGTATTCTCAATACCTCTGTAGAGAATCCTACTCTGATTATAGTTTGTATATTATACAGATTTATCCTTAACATCATATAAATATGTTGATTTATAAAGATTTCCATAAAATATGTGTGGATTTAAATATGTTATACATCATTAAATGACGCTTAGCCTGTTACAACTGTATTTCCTCCCACTGTTAGACTATGAAAACTATGCAGTAGAATTATATATTATATATATAGAATACAATAGTAATAACATATATAATATTAAAGAAACTCATATATTAAATAAGTTTGTTTTAAAATATAAAAGAAGTTTAAAAATTTGAAGTATTTAATAAGAATCTGGTAATACACCATTTTAATTAATATAGTTTTTAATAAGACATTCCCGGAAAATACGTTATTTGCTTGTTAAGGTTACGATATAATAGTGCTATTATCACTGAACTTTAATATATTCCTAGAAAACTATAATAAAAGCGCATTTTTATATGTTTTAGAATTACTGAGTTAGGAAGTATATATTCCTAGAAAACTATAATAAAAGCGCATTCTATGTGTTTCAGAATTACTGAGTTAGGAAGTAGAATCACGTTTCTCATGACTTAAAGAAATAAATTGACGTATGGAATGCTGTTACATAAAATTTTGTATATATTAAGAAATTATAAATCATTTGACATCCATTCTTACCAGCCCAATATCTGCTGACATCATTCTAATTGTACTTTTAGGTGCAAACAAGCAGTAGGCGCGTGGAAATCCTTGTATTTCTAGAGATGTTCTCATAGTAATACTTCTTAACGCCGCTTTCAAAAAAAAAACGACTACTTGTAATCTAGCATTGTAATAACGTTGCATCTGTCTAGTTATCTGCACGGAAGAGATTAGATATTTATTAATCCAATGTGATTGCGTAGTAATGCATGTGTTTTAGACTTTTCGAAATAGACAAAGAGAATAAATGAATTTATCAAAAACAAATTGTTATTAGTAAAGAAGGGAACTGAACAAGTACATATACATCGAACAAAGACAATCTTCAACTTAGAAAATTAAACAAACGGGGAAAAAATACAAGAGTTTCAATAGATCTTTTTAAAGGCACTCAAATCAACTTTATTAATAACAGACTGCTTCGTTCATTATTTTCGAAGAGTACTCAAAAGATTTTTTTATTACTTCACTATTTCTGTTTAAAGTAAATGTTCATTGGATACTCTAAGAAAGTATTTCCAGTGAAACGTGATACACATAAGGAAAGAAATATGAATCAGCTTAATAGGTTTCCTAAATTTGGCTCATCTAAGTTGTAACTTCAGAGAGTAATCACTGCGAACTTCTTCGCTGAGAAATGATTTTACGCAAAGAAATAGGACCTTACGAAAATGCATGTCATCAATTTTTATTTCTTCCCTCGTACGATTTCCCTTCTTCACTCTTTTCCTTCTTTGCCTCTTCGAGTTCCTACAAATTCATTGAAATTCGCAGTGATGCACTGATCACCTTTAATAAGTCGAAATTATGGAGTAACAGCAATATTCTCAGCTTTGTAGATCGCATTTCATTCCAAATGCGTCGCAGAAAATATACAGTGAACATTTTGTCTAAATTGAAACACAGATTTCGTCCGGTATGTTTATCTAAATACAACTGAAAAAATAAACAAATATAAAGAATTATTCGTTTTCAGAAAATGCGTATATTAAAAAAAGCCGTGAAATATTTAGTTATGCAGTCGTATGATATACATCACTGACAATTGTTTCCATGGATACACACGAGGTATGATGTCATAGCATGCTAGATGGGCGACATCACGTGATTATGATAACGCGTCTTTTTTTCGCAAAACGCAAAGTTTATCGATATGCAGACAGTTTGTAATCTTCACTTAAAAACTAACCTGAAGCACTTGAGTCAATTTTACGATTTCGTATTTTTTCCTGCAGAAAGATCGTACTGAAGATATTACACAGAGAAAAGGGAGTGATTTATCTCTTAAATTTATCTTTGAATAACATTAACCATCGAGAACTTTAGGAATAACTTTCTCTGGTAAATACGAACAATTTTCAGTACCATAAATTTACCGACATACTCCGAATCTTGAATAAGTTAAGTGAGTATGGCAAAGCGGTATATTTTATTGAGATATGGACATCATAAATCAACAGGAATTATAGAAACAATACGATTCTGCAGATTTGCAGGAAAAAACTCAACGCCAAAAACTTTCAAACATCTGGATGAGTATTTCTTTTAGATTTGAACCTTCCCACAATATAATTTAAAAGTATAATATAAATATTTTGACCATGAATATCTATGACTTTGCAAAATAATATTTAATTGTATTGCTTATTATTATTAATAAGAAATACTGGAAAGCACGAGCAAGTCTAGAACTTTTTTATTCTTTTATGAATATTATTATGAAATATTCATAAAAGATCATTTGAGGCTTTGGATAATGTTTTTTTCGACAAATTAATAATACATATATCATTGATATAATAAAATCTTTTTGGTGTTATTGATGAATAAAATTTAAAAATTAAAATTATTGCATTTTATTTCTTAATTATGTTAATTATTTTTAAATCGTAATTATTTTATAAAGCTTAATTTTATTGAGTGATTGTTTTGCATTAATAGTTAAGTTTTAGTTCGATAAGTATCTTTGCACTGAAAAATAGAAATATCTTGACAATGAGTATTTTTGACTTGACAAAATAATATTTGATTGTATTGCTTATTATTATGAGTAAAAAGCAGTACACAATAATATGCAAATATATGCAAAACACAAATGTAATATGATAATTTATTATGATTCATATTTTATGATACAAAGGTTAATAGAAAGAGCTATTTTGAATAATAAATATAGCCTAACAAATAGTTTTAATGTGAAATAAATATTTTTATATAAAAATTAATGTTATAGAAATAAATTATTATATTTTATTTAAATATCGAATTTATCAAAATACATAACTAAATAACATATTAAAAAATAAAACACTAAAATAAATCAAATATAAAACTAATATAAAATTAAAAAGTAAAAATTTAATTTAAAGCGGTTTGATGTCAGATTCACGGATTGATTCATAATTTAAAGTGACAAAATTGTTGATAAAATATTGATAAAATATAAAACTCTCTATCACAAATGAAATTTGCATTTTACGTATAATTTATTTTATTAAATTTTCAAAAAATTCATAGCCTAAAAACCAAGCTAATATTTTTTAAAATGTAACTAAAAATAAATATGTCCTGTAAATGTAAATATCTATATATATAAATACATAGCAAGGAGGGTTTTCTGAAATAGATGTTCAAAAGTATTTTATCTATTGTTCCTAATACAGAAATATAGAAGTCTGTGATCCTCTCTTCGTGTTTGGATGTATCGCACAGATATCTATTCTGAGATCGCGTATATTTTCAGCTATGTTGCTTGTGCTAATAAATGGATTCTTTTAAATGTTACTACAAGCAAGCTCATTCAGAGCTAAGGAAAAATAAAGAAAATATATTGTGAAATATTGTTACATTTTTCCATTTTCTCAGTTGTTTCACTTCTTGATGGCTTTTGATGTATAATTTTTGTCACGACGAACGATGTGTCTAACAAATGTCTTCATATGAAATGTCATTTTGTCATTTAAAATGTCAAACAAGTATGAAAATTGTACGAAAGTGCTGTTTTGTCTTTAAATTCACTCTATTTTAATAATAAATTAGCAATGCATGAATTAATAGAAGTTCGAAGAGAACATATTACGTGCTATAGCTAAGAATATTGTGAGAGAGAGAGAGAGAGAGAGAGATGAACATATGATAACCCTTCAATGTGAACATAATAATAAATAATAATAAAGATTGATTGGAAGAAAGAGAACGCCAGAACAGTAAATGCAGAAGACGGTATCAAGAGACGTTGTAAACAAGAGACTTGCATCAACGCGCCAGACAGAAAAGGAAAAAAAAACGTATTGGGAAATGAGATAAACAATGACAACAAAGCCATCCCTAGGATATTAAGAGAAAAAGGGGAACACAACGCCAAAGGAGAAGTAGAAATCTGAAAGGATTAATAGACTTGGAAGAATAGAGAATAGTGGGTATGATGTTACATATAGCTGAAAAAACATCTGTAGATAGATAGACAGTATAGAGACAGTTGGAAAGTGTTTCTTTTTGTTCTTTTTCCTTAATTACATTTTCCCTCTCTCTTACGAAGAACATTTTCACAGTTGAAGGCGAATTAGTCACTCAGTTAGAGGTAGCATAGATTTTTCCGGCCAAAAATTCGGGTTTTTCATTCATCATACAAAACACTCAAACTAACCACAGAACACATGTAGTTAACAACATTCACTGACCTCTTACATAACTGAAACCAATACAGTCTAACACTACTGATGTGACTGCTAGAGGGCGCAAGTAGTTCGTTATTTCTTACATTTCTCACTCCATTGATACGCACGTTTTATAATTTTGCATATCTTTGTAGAACACTCCAAGATCAATCAACAGCCGTAGGTCTCCAGTAAGTATTAAAGATCTTTCGACCTTTAAGCAGATATTTTTTCTATTTATATTCTGCCCGTTGGGGATGTTGAACAAAAGCATCCTTGGATCCTCAAAGAATGTGAAAAGTGGAGCACAGTTCGTGAGTTGCAACAGTCCTTTGTTTTGTGCATCCGTCAACATTTTTTTAAAAATCGAACTGACAGTAAATTGTCTCGCAGGCATGAGCTGTTATAGAACTACTTTTCTTTCAATGCATTGATTTAAAAAGAAGAGATGAACAGTAATAAACCTCTGAAGATCTGTCTTGTTAAAAGAGTGCCAAAGGAAATTTTTGGAAACCTTATTTTACCTTACTTAAACATGATTTGCTTTTCATTTATATTTTCATATTTCATACATGTTCATATTTAACTTCGTTAAGAAATCGAAACATGTTTCCCTCCTAAGAAAATTATACTTCTCAAACATTTAATTTCATCGATCCCAATAATTGAACAGTCTTTTGAAAATCCAACTGAAAGTAAATATCTGACTTTTGGCTTATATAGCTGCTATCACAATGTTCTAACGACTTCATTACACTCTATTTAATCTATAATTTGTTTTTTAATTACTTTTAAAAATTGGAGTTCTTCGTTGTTATATACTGTATATGTATATATATATATATATATATTTATTTAGTACAACTAATGTATATTGCACCTACATTAATAACTTGCCAAAAGATGGCGCCACGAGACAATTCATTTCAATTTTCATTTTCTAAAATGTAAAAAAAATAATAAAACCAAATTAACAAAATGAAGCACGGAAATTTTAAAAGGATTTATACATAAAAAATTGCATCGGATAATTATACAGAATGGAAATGTGTGTAAATTGATAAAGGAATTTAGGATGACAAACCAAAATCCGAAAAGCACACATAGCAGAAATCCTTAAAAAAATTGTATATAAAGCAGGGTCAGGGAAAACAATAAAATAATGCTAATATTAATAGATAATATTATTTAAATATCGGGATGAGAGAAGTCCATTGTAACCAACAAATTATTTTAATTTTGATTATTTAGTTTCGTATTCAGTATTATAAATATTATTTATATATTATTTATAATACTGAATACGAAATTCAGTATTATATACTTTATATAATACTGAATTATTCAGTATTATAAATATTATTTATAATACTGAATATTATTATTATTTAATTCCATTAATGTTATAAAATATTCATCATGAAATTTGAGTGGTGTTTATACTAAACTTTATATTTTTCCTCGAAAATTTATATGTTTAGTCATTTCATTAAGTACTTTAATTTTACTATTAATTTTCAGTAAAACAGTTAACATTTGCAAGAAAATGAAAACTTTATTAAAAACAACATAAATAATAAATATGAAGGAGAGTATTAACAGTAGTTAGAGATTAAATCGAAAATGGTATAAATAACATTTGAGTTTAATAGTGAAAAGCTTAAATGACAAGAAAACGTGTTGTATATCGTGCTGAGGTGTTCCCTTTAAATTTAATTTCGGAGAATCTTATAGAATTCGAAATTGATTATAAATGAACATATTCAATAGGCAATTTCGCCAAATTTCTTTCAAAATATAGCATTTCAATTGAGATCTCACTTTATTTATAGTAAGTAAATAATATGATTACGTCATATATGACGTAATGCCCTGAAAACATTTTTTCTTAAAAACCGTATTTTCCAAATTCCTCAAATTATGTTCCTTCGTTACTTAACATATGTTTGCTTTTCTCTCATGTTGTGTCAGTCCTTGAAGACAATGGGGGTGCTCTCCTTGGCGTTCGTGGTGTTAAAGGACTCCTTGGAGATGCTGATGGACTGCTTGGAACAGGTGTTAATGGTCTTTGGGGGTTTCCTGTTAGTGATTTTCGTGGTGTTAATGGCTTCCTTGGCGATCTTGGGGACCTCAGCCGATTGTTTTCCTCTTTTATCTTCAAAGATTCATTTAAAGCGTTTTCCTAAAAATATACAACAACGATTATTGTAATAATAAAGAACTGAAAAAAAATATATCAACATTATTGGCTTAGATCATGTTTTGTTGTATATTTTGGGACAATTGTTTTATTTATATTTCACATCAATAATTATAAAGGTGCGTAAGGATTAATGCGTAAGGAAAACAAAATACGTCTTACTGTTGAAAGGTGTGGCATCCCGAGTGTTTAATCAGTGGATAAATAACCCGCATTGCTTTCTAACTAGGTGTAACTGTGATCATAAGAGAGTCTGTGAGGAACGAGATCGCCGTAGTCTGAGAAGGTTTTGAATGGACAAACAGAACTTCCTGTGGGCAGCAATTCACCAAAACATTTAATGAAGGCCGTTCCCGACCTCACCGAACTATGCGCAGAGTATTGAAGAGGATCAGTATTGGGAGTCGCATGCCAATACGGAAATCTGGGTAGTTTTTAATTCAGTGGCCGGTGTGTATATATTTATTCTCAGGCAAATTATTTATTTAACTTGCATCCTGTCACAAATAGATCACATTTTAGTTTTTCCAGACTCTGAAAAAAAAAAAAAAAAACTGTTTCCTACTAAAGGCGTTTGCTGTTCAACGTTCAAACGTTTCCCTATACAATTAGAATACTGTTCTCCACAGACACTCATAAAATATAAATACACAGTGCAGACATGTGCTTTAGCTGCACACCATTGAAATGGCATTTATTATTCCTCTGCAAGTCTGTAACACAGAGTAAGGACTGATCAATCCCCATTTCATGAGTCCGACTGAAGAACACAGTCGGACTCATTGAAAACGTTCACAGAAATTTCTATTCTTCTTTCGCTCTATCTACGTCCATTGTCCAAATTTGGCTCCTCATTGATATCACCAATCAATATTGATATCGATTGGTGATATCAATAAATATCACCAATCGATGAAAGTACTAAAATACTTTCAGATTCCTTCACCGTCGTGCGTGTGATTAATATTAAAAATAAATAAATAAAATATTTCCTTTTATTATCAACTTTTTGGAATGTTGTTCATAGCTGTTGTAAAAAATAAATTCAATGAATGTCTTTGTTTCATAAATGTTTACAATCGATTAATGTGCTTCCAACTCTCATAAATTAAATATAACTTCCATTGCATCAACAATGCGTGGGGTTTTCAAAAGCATAAATAATAGTTGAACCTTACAGAATGATACGATGATATTTTAAGATATTACATTTCTTTATTTTATAGTTAATAAGAAAAACGTATTAACTATATGGTAAAGAAATGAGTTTTTCAGATAAATTCTGGAAGGGAAAGTAAACTCAAGAGGAAACCTGCTCTTGACTGGAGACATGAATGTACCTGAAGAACTCGGTTTCAATCCCGGAAACTAATAAATCATCCATAGAGCTAATATTATTTCAAACAATAAGATATGTCTACATATTCCCCCTCCCTTTATACCTAGGAAATCATTGATAGTCTTGGCTCCTGCTCTCAGCAAGGGCTAATTGTGCAAAGGCTGTCCAGTGATTCTCCAAAAGTTAAGCCAAAGGAGCAGGATATTTTTTTTATAATTTTCATGAACCAGTTGATTGGATGAAATGTTTCGTAAATGAATAAATAATGAACAGATTTTAACCATTCTTTAAATTAGCACAAGCACAGAAATTTCTGGGAAGAAGCATACTTTTTTGGTTTCGTCTTGAGATCCTTCCTCACTGCTTGTGCCCAAAAGTTTCTTCCTAAAGCTGTCTCGTTGCTGAATGTTCAGTGGAGGCAACCTTCTCAATTTCAGCTTCCCATCTTCCGACGTTTTCGTTCTGGAAGAATCTCTATAAAAATAAATAAAATAATAAAACAAATCTCTTATTTCTATATTTAAAAAAAGTTCGTAATACTAACAAATCCAATAAAAATTGGTATTTGAAAATCGATTTTTTGTAGATACATCAATTTCCAGTTTAGTAGATACTTTAAATTAAGAGCATCATTGGTCATGCGCCTTAGGAACAGCTTCGAAACGCTGGTGAAAGTAGACTCCATGAAATCCCTGTAACTATTCTGAGATGACAAGTGCATTGTAACATAGCACATCGAAATGTTTGCTGCATGGAGGGTAAACGATCTGAGTTGATGAGTGTACCTCATTGGGAATGATAATCGGGTAGGCTGTATAATTGAGTTTTTGAGCTTCTGGTATCAAGACATCTAAGAAGTACCAAGGAAATATTCTCCACCGGCTTGAGTTGTTCTGATCAAGAGTTCTTGTTGCCTCCATTCCATAGTATTTTCGCAATTGAAATATGCAGAGAGGAACCAGGATTCCTCTCTGCATACAACCTATCTCTAATCCTGTCTTGTGGATGTCGTTTCTTCCTCCTCCTCCTTACTGTAGACTTTTTAACACAAGCAGTGCCCTTCAGTATCCTTGTGGTACTTTTCCCTTATATTGTATTCAAGCTATTCTCTCTCTCTCTCTCTCTCTCTCTCTCTCTCTCTCTCTCTCTCTCTCTCTCTCTCTCTCTCTCTCTCTCTCTCTCTCTCTCTCTCTCTCTCTCTCTCTCAATTAAAGCATCTATTTATTGAATTTGACAATGTCGTTTATCTTCCTCTGCGTCTGTGGCAATCGGCTGTTTTCGGCCACATGCTCGATGATGACTCCATGTTTTCTATTTATCACATCTTCTCGCTATAACAGATACGATAAATGCAGTGAGCATCGTAGAATGACAACGGTTTACGATCTCTTCAACTGAAAGTCACTCCGGTCACGATCTCTTTACATACAAACTTGAACTCAAATACTACCTCCGGAGGCAAGCCACCATCTATTTACATAGTGTTCGTTTATTAATTTGTCGTTTCACGTTATTGGAGAATTTCGTTTATTTAGGAATGTTTCAAATATTTTGCTAGCTGAATGTAGATCGTACCTTTTTCTCCAACTGTCTGCATTTTCAAAAACAATAAAATTTAGTCTTTTCTGAACTTATTTAATGAGTACGGGTTTTTTTTTATTCATAGTATAGAGGCGAATTCCTCGATTGCATAATAAATGTCTAGTCTATTATAATTTTGCAGTCTTTTACAAATATTTCTGCTCATTTTAAGCAGACTGCATTTTCGATAATCAAAATTTAATTAACGTGTTGTTTTATAAAAAAAAAAAAATTAACGTGTTGTTTTGCATAACTCTCTATTAAAAGTTATGCAAAAAACCCGATTTAACAAGACCAACTAATGAACATTTTCGTAACCTGGTTTAATATATTAAGATCTTATTTTTCGTATTCTTTTGCGAAGATCTTTGGTATTTTGATATAATTAAGACTATTTAATCTCAAGTTTGACATCAGAGTTGAAAAAAAGAGGAACAAAATAAAATTTAGTGTGTGTGTGTGTGACAGCAATTTCCCAGAAGGTAATTAGTTGGACGTTGGGCAAAATTAATTCATTTGGATAACCAGAATTTAAAATATAAAGAAAGAAAGAAGACAATGAAGACGGAAATAAATGGAGACGACACCTGGCGTCATCATTTTGCCTTTCTCGGTGTATCTATTGAGCGGAAAATTTCCGAGAATATAATTAGTAGCTTCCTTCCCTTTTCAAACAAACCTTCGTAATCCATTAATTAAAATTATTTCCAGCTGTTATTCCGTTTTTTGTAATTTTAATCTTATGTCCATTCACGTGGTTTTCGATCACCATAGAACACGAAGAAAATGCTTTAGGGAAATCATAAGAAAGAAATGCGAAGATTATACTAATGTTACCTTACCAAGCAAGCAGAGAGCATAATCTTACATAAGAGACGGACATTAAAGTTATTGTTTCTATCTAAATTATTTAACCACTGAAAATATTTAAATTTCTTGATGCATACAATTTTTGTTTCTTGTCAGCAATACAAGACGATTTATCACCAGACTGTTGTCAAAATGTCATCGTCAAGACATTGACGTCTGCGTTTGAACGGGTGACACATCAGAGAGCTAAAATGTCATCCACTTCAAACTATCGAACGAAACATTACATATCTGCGCTACCTGGTGGTTATTTTTGAATATTAAGCTGGTGAATAGTTTGTTTAATTACGTAGGTGGGGAAATTATTTTATAAAATAATAAAAAAACAATTTATTAATTTGGTTCGTTCTGAAATCGTACTATCGAATATGTTCGGGGCGGTTTTATGTTTATGAGGGGACGAAGCACCTGGAGGAAAACAATCCCCACTTCACAATGTCTAAGTGAAAAAAAAAATGAACACAGATTTGTAAATTTGATGAGTAGGTTTGTTATAAGTGATCATGCTTAACAAAATTATGTTCCGCTTTTGTCAACAAGTGAACCCTGTCAAAAATATCCTAGATACCATTACTAATTTTCAATTACGTAATGTCTATAGCACCGATTGGACTCACTGGTCCATAATCCTCCACTTTATGTGATGATCCACCTTAATGACTGGAATAACCACTGCAAACTTTCACTCAGAATGGATTGTTTCTCATTTCAGCGGCTTATCGAAGATGACCAGAAGTGGAATTCGTAATCCTGATATTTACTGCTTATTATCAAAGGATTTAATTCATCTTCCCTCCAACTTTATCCGTTGCTAAGTGATTAGTTATCAACACTTTCTTGCCCCTTATTTTGTCAATCAGTAAATATTGTCCTTCAATCGGTATTTTCCTATCTATCTATCTATCTCAATGGCTTTAACAGGCCTTTAAGGCCCACAACCTTCCAAGCATGCTTGGATTTCGTAACCGAAATACGAGGATAGAATGGTCACTCCTATGCCTCAAGGTATTCTTGGCTGTATCCCTGTGTGTTCAAGGGGCCGGTTTGCCTGCTTGCGGGATGAAAAACACCAGATAAACTGGCGGAAAAAACCCTACTGCCCGCGCCCAAGACCGGCTAACTTGGCTATGACTGAGGAAGATCCTTCAGCTCCTCACGTCTCCGACGGGAATCGAACCTAGGACACTCCTTCCCCAGGCATATGGTTGCGAAGCGCAAAGCCACTAGGCTAACCGCGCGGACAATCGGTATTTTCCACATTTGGATAATTCAGAATTGTTCCAGACGTGGTTATGCTTGAATCGTTCCTGTTATCCTTAACACGTTCATTGCCAATCACGCGCTATCGCGCGATGCGAGTTCTCACCAAACGGTCGATCACGCGTTATCGCGTTGACGTCGCTAACTAAATAAAAAAATAAAAAAAAATTGGCCACCACACGAAATTCCAAATTTCAGCTTGGCAATGAAAGTGTTAACAAGATAACCTTGTTACATATGTACACCCTCTGTCCAAAAAGAAACAGAACTTTTCGACAATAGAGGAAACTAGTGGGGCCACCTGTTATATCTTTTTTTTTTGTCGAACATGGCAACCTTCATTAGTGTTATGTCAACTGTTTATGACATTTGTTTCATTAGAAGCCGAGTTATAGTGCCAAGAGTGACAGTCTGTTTTGACGAACGGTCGCAAAATGAGTTTCAAACAGAGAGCTGCGATTGAATTTTGTGTTAAACTTGGTAAAAGTTTATCGAAAAGCATCAAATGCTTCAAAAAGCGTACGGTGATGAATGCTTATCCCGTACTCAAGTTTACGAGTGGTTTAAGCGATTTCAAAGTGGTCGTGAGACGTTTGAGGACGACAAAAACCGGGCCGTCCAAAAACTGGACTGAGCGAAGTTAACATCCAAAAAGTGCGTGATTTCATCAAAGAAAACCAGAAATCGTCCGTGAGATTGATTGAAGATGAATTGGGGATTCCAAAATCAACTGTGCACAACATTTTGACCGAGAGTTTGGGCCTTCATAAATCGAATTCGCGATTTCTTCCCCACAAGTTGACCGACGACCAAAAAATGTATATCAAGTTGAACACTGCAAGGACCTCATTAAAACCGCTTGTAAGGACTCGAACTTCCTTGAAACGATCCTTACTGGTGACGAAACGTGGTGTTTTGAGTATGCGCCCGAAGCAAAGCGCCAAAGTGCTGAGTGGCGACTACCAGAAGAAGGGCATCCGAAAAAAAGTCGCTTGGAGAAGTCAAAAGTAAAGACAATGCTGATTTGTTTCTACGATTCTAAGGGCAAAGAATTCGTTCCACCTGGCCAAACGGTCAATGGTGAGTTTTATCTCAACGTTTTGAAGCGATTGATAGCGAGAATTCGTCACATATGGCATGAATATCGTGGTGCAGGCAGCTGGTCACTATTGCACGATAATGCACCATCTCATCGATTGAAGATTGCGAGACAGTTTTTGAGCAAAAACCAAGTTTGTGTATTGGATCACAAAATCACAAACTCGCCGTATTCACCTGATGTAGCATGCTGGGACTTCTTTCTCTTCCCCCCTCATTTGCCGATGAAAGGAAAGCGATAAGACACCATGGAAAACGTTCATGCGACAGTAACCGCGATCCTCACCAGTATCCCAAAGACCAATATAAAAAATTCATTTAACGAATTAATTGACCGTGCCAAACTGTATGGAAACTGATTCAGAGTGTATTAATTGAAATAAATGATTTGAATAATTATAATTGGCCTGTGTTTTATTTTCTATCAAAATTTCGGTTCGGTTTCTTTTTGGACAGAAGGTGCGTAATTTACATACACACATTCGTACATCTCTCTTACGGATTTCAATACAGTAAACCGATATTTTTACATAGAAGTATAAAAATAAAAGAATTACAGATAAAGCTTAAAATCTTGAAGTGCAAATCAAAATAAAAAAGGAAGAAATGTGACTTTCTATTCGAATCTTCTTATTTCTGTTAAATGGGATGTAATTTCAGTTGCTAATACGAAAATGAAAATGTCATTATTTCATTGAATGAGATATTGTTCACTTACTTGGAATCTTCTGCTGACGGAGAAGGAATGTGAACTATGACACCCTCCTCTACAAGGCGTTGAATGATATCTTTACCGTCCAAACGATCTTTTGCTTTGTCATTTTTACCCTTTCCAGTTGAACAAGCGAAGCCTTCCACAAACAGTTCTGTAAAAAGGCATGAGAAAGAAATATTGTGAAGATCAATAGAGAACTAAAAGGATTAATCATTATTATTATTTAGGAGCATCTTGGCTGGCATTAACATTATCGTTTGTTGTTTTCAATAATGAGTGTTTTGCGATGCTTTGATTTTGCATTTTTAAACCCAAATCTGAACTTTTCTTACCCATTTGCTGTCCTTCGACATCTTTGAAGTCCTCGAATACTTTTCGTATCAGTGAGGGATCCGATGTTTCTGTAATGACAACACTGTAGTCTCCTTCCATCTCGTAGATCCCCGTATCGTACTTTTGGTTCGACATCGAAGAAACAAATGAACGTCTGGGTTTATGCGCCTTTAAAAAATGACATAAAATATTAAATAAATATTTTTATTTTAAAAATAAATAACATTTATGAGCTCGAAAAATAATTTAAAAAATTATAAGGTAGAAAAAATAGGGATGCTGGATGAATTTTGTAGAGATGCTGGATGAATTACCTAGGGATGCTGGATAAATTTCGAATAAAGATTTCATTTTAATAGGATGATTATCTGTTTGACATTAATTTGAAATTAAAAGGAGTAGTCCGTTCACATTTTTCTTCAACAGCTGCGGGTTATAATATTGGGGAAGGGGTGGATAGGCAGAGATGGTATGACTGTTCCAAAGGAGAGAAGTAGATGGGATGAAAGAGGAAGCAATGAAGTTGGTTCAGTGATTTCAAGATGGACTGTAAAAGGGTGTAAAGGGTATTAGCAGAGGCTCTTGTTTTAATGATTTTCGAAGCGAGTGGAGGAATTATAGTGGCCAATTCAGCAAAGCACTTTCCATGAAAGTATCGCAGAAACTGAACATCTGTGAGACAGGGATCAGAAATTAACTGGATTGCCCTTTTCTGGATGGAGTCAAGCAACTTTAGAGAGGATTTTGGTGCAGCACCTCAAATATGAGAACATTATTCCATGACTGGGAGGATTTGGGCTTCGTATAGAGTTAGAAGCAGCCAAAGTGTGAAATAGTTCTTATGCGAAAAAGTACACCAAGTTTTTTTGGCGATTGCAGAAGCTATAGTTGAAATATGGTTGTGCCTGGAAAGATCTGAGGCGCAGATCAGACCAAGAACAGAAATCTGATTGTGCTTAGATATCTCAGTATTACTGAAAGCGGGGGGGAGGCATGCGAGCTCTTTCTTGCGAGAAATGAGACAGAACTGAGTTTTGATGGCATTGAAGTTTACAAGGTTGGCATTGTCCCACTTGGATGTGGCTAGGAGATCTGAGCGCAGGTCTCTGGTCTTGATAGATCTTGAGGATTCTAATACTTGAGCACTGCAAGGTTTGTCGAATGAAAATGAGGAACAGAGTGTACTCTCGTCAGGAAAGCTATGGATAGGATTGGAAGTCTGAAAGAGCAGGTCATTTATACACAAGAGGAAGAGAGTGGATGTAAGAACAGAACCCTGAGGTACTCCTGCACTGGTGTGGAAATCTCAGGAGAATAAACCGTCCACCATGACACGTAATGAACAACCACTGATAAACTTGGCAATCCAGTTGCATAGCGAGGAAGGCAGACAATAGGATTGCGGTTTGGTGAGTAGGCCCCTGTACCAAATCCGATCGAATGCCTTTGAAAAGTCCAAGGCAACCACGTGAGTTTCTCCAAATTACTCCATGGCCTGAGTCCAGAGGTGAGTGGTGAAAGCAAGATCAGCTGTAGATCGTGAGTGGTAGAATCCATACATTGCTGGTCACTGAGTAGTTGATGTGACTCTATAGGTGGTTCAAGAGTTGGTTGTTGATGAACTTCTCCATAATTTTAGAGAGAGAGAGAGAACAGGAGTGATAGCAATTGGATGGTAGTTTGTTGGTGGACTTTTGTCGCCTTGCTTTGAGATAGGCTGGATGTGGGCCTGTTGTCGGGTAGATGCCAGTTGAATAGAATAGATTAATTCTGGGCACAATTTTTAACACAGTACATGGGATCATCAAGACCAGATGCGTTGTTTTTGTTCATGTTATTCAGGATTCCTCGAATTTCTTTTTGTTGGAAGACTACGTGAGTTTCTCCAAATTACTCCATGGCCTGAGTCCAGAGGTGAGTGGTGTAAGCAAGATCAGCTGTAGATCGTGAGTGGCAGAATCCATACACTGCTGGTCACTGAATAGTTGATGTGACTCTATAGGTGGTTCAAGAGTTGGTTGTTGATGAACTTCTCCATAATTTTAGAGAGAGAGAGAGAGAACAGGAGTGATAGCAATTGGATGGTAGTTTGTTGGTGGACTTTTGTCGCCTTGCTTTGAGATAGGCTGGATGTGGGCCTGTTGTCGGGTAGATGCCAGTTGAATAGAATAGATTAATTCTGGGCACAATTTTTAACACAATACATGGGATCATCAAGACCAGATGCGTTGTTTTTGTTCATGTTATTCAGGATTCCTCGAATTTCTTTTTGTTGGAAGACTACGGGAGACATGAAGGGAGTCGTTCTTTGTGGAGTGGAGGGAACATGCCCAAGTTATCAATGCAGGAATTGGAAGAGAAAAGTAATGCCAGTAAGTTGGCTTTGTCTTTAAGCGAGGTGACTACAGTACCATCGTCTTGTGAGAGTGGTGGAAACATGGGTGGGCAGAAGCTGCACCCAATAGCCTTGGCCAGGGACCAGAAGGAGCGGCTGACATTTGGGAAAGAGGCGAGTTTGCAGCATTTGGCCCTTTTAAAGTCTGACTTGGACTTGGTGTTAATTCTTTTACAACTGTTGCGAACTGCAGTATAGGCCGAGTGGGCAGCTGGAGGTTTGGACTTGAACCATTCGTGGTAAGCAGAGGTTTTCTCTTTTACAGCATTGGCACACTTTTTTGAGAACCAAGGTGGCTGAGAGTTTGGAGTGGAATGAGGGACGAAAGCCTTCATTCCTGTGAGGATGGTTTCTGTTATTCGATCTGAGCAGGTGTTTGGATCAAAAGAGCTGAAACAAGACCAGGAGAAGGAGGAACAGAAGTCACGGAAGTCCTTCCAGTTGTCATCCTTGTAGTGCCAAACGACACGAGACTTCAAACTGGTAGATGAAGATTGTTCTGCTTCTAAAGAGACTGTATGAAGTTGTAATCCGAGTTACCAAGAGGAGAACTGACATCCACAGTATACTTGGAAGGGGGAGCTTGTTAGGAAGAAGTCAAGTGTGTTGGCAAATTGGAGGGGATTATCAGGTATTCTGGTAACCGGAAGATTGATGATCTGAAATAGGTCATTGCTGATGGCAAACACTTCAGCACCCCTGCCAGCTTGATCAGTGAAACTGGAGAAGGGGAGCCAATATGAGTTGTGGACATTGAAGTTCCCAAGAAGGATGACCTCACTAGAGAGAGAGAGAGAGAGAGAGAGGAAGGGGCCAGAGTGGTTGACGAAGGTTGGAGAGCGATAGAGGGAGCATATGAAAACGACAGATTGATTTGGTAGAGAAATTTTGAGCCAAAGCAGATCAAATAGTGGGGATTCAAGGAGTTCGAATCTCTAGCATGTACGGCAGTTCTCAGGAATGCAAACGTGCCACCCGTGTGGCGGAAAGAGACGTATGATGTGTAGTTTGTGAAGTTGAGGTGTGACTGTATAACGAAGTGACTCCGAAATTTTTCGTACAAGTGAACTGATCGGGAAACTATTTGGTAGCATAATACGATTACAGCCATCTCTCTGTTTCGCTATGCGAATTAAACTAAACAAAAAGTTAATGGTGTATACTACTAAGTACCATTCGCTCGTTCCTTCCTATTTGACGTCTACGTGTACACCTACCATGCAGGCATTCGAGAAGTTAATCCGATGGGATGGGGTGGTTAGTTCCTATTCCCGTAGTTTCCGATGTCTATAAATTACGTGTGTTCCTCTGGCCGATTTGCCTGTTTTTGCAGGATGCAAAACCCGAATTTTGTTGAGGGAAAAAAACCTTATGACACCCCTATCAGACCGTATAACTCAGATATAAAACCAGGAAAAAGGTTCTTCGCGTCCTAGTCTGGATTCGAACCCAGATCTTTCCAACCAAAGGGCAAATTAAATTATCTTCAGTCTTCAATATTACTAAATCGAGAAGATTTTCATTACAAAAAATATTTCAAGGTTACTAATTTAATAAGCCGAAAGGCTATTTTACCGGCGAATATGTTAATAGAAAGAGGGATGGTAAATCCCTTTATCCATCGAGTTTATCCATGGTAAATCCATTGAGTTTCATACCGAAAAAGCTATCGGCGAGCCCAAGTGTAAATGATCACTTGGGTAGTACAACACCACGGCAGCTCCATGCAAAGGTGGAGCAAGCTCCGTCACTAACTTTGATATTCTCTCATAATGTAAAACCCAGCTTCTAAGAGATGTATAAATATACTGTTTTACATTATGATAAGAGGTCACTACCCAGACCGGTTTCAACCTTTTTTGAGGTCTCATCAGTGAGTAGATAGACCTGGAATATCAAGGTTTTAAGTGAACACGAACTTACATACCTCTACTATCGAATTTCCGAAGTGGTGTACTCCTATATTTATTGTTAATTACTAATTTAATAAAAAATAATAATAAAAAAAAACATAAAGGGATTTACTATCCCCCTTTCTATATTTCAAGGTTGTTATCATTTTAATTTCTTAAATGTTTTTTCTTCCTAAATGTGTCTTCCTAAATACACTAAATCTGCATCTTGAGAGTATAAAGGTCTCACCTCGGAAATGACTCACAAGATGGCGCTAATCGACTGTAATTAAGTTTTCTCATTTTCGCATTGATCTTTCAGACGGTGTAGTTAAAAGTTTCTTTTTAGTGTTTCATCCACTTACAATGAAAGAACAGCCAAGTCGTTGAAGTGCTTTTCCTCTCCAGACTTCAAATAAGGAAGCATAACTTCCTCAGAAACTAAAGAAAAGATTCCATATTTTATGACGTCCCTTTCTCTCCCATTATCTACCTTAATTTACAATGTACAGCGGTGGAAATTCAGAGCACGCGATGTACACCACAATATTGATACCACGCCTATCAGCAGTTTGCGGCGTGTATGATACCAAATTCACTTTCCCCTGATTTCCCCCCGACACGCCACGTCTAGCTTTCGCAAAGGTTAGCCATGCTGTCCGGTTAAGCTTTTTAATATCTTTATTAATATTCCAGACGAATACAGACTTATTATTCAGCATTAATACGCATCAAAGTAGAAGACAATATTTCATATTCAATGAGCTTTTTAGTACATGCAGCGCATTATTTTACATAAGTGTCTCATTTTATGTTTCTTATGTCCTCGAACATGGCGTGCTGTCTTCATCTTAATAAATACAGAGAGAGAGAGAGAGAGAGAGCGCTCAACTATTACTGCAAAATATACCATTTTATCCACGTGTGTCGGCCCCAAGTATAATCCAGGCTTATCTAATGCAATGCCCATCCAGAGTTCAAATGTGGGACAGGTTTATAACCTGTCGTGGATAAGATGGTCAACATAAAAACATAAGTAAATAAACTCGTGCAACTTAATGAGAATGATTATTGATAGTCAATGCAGTAGAATTAAAATAAATAATAATTTGAGCATCCACACGTTTAACAACATGGCTCACCACACTGACTTCCTCTATCGTCTGTAAAATTTAACACTATAACATCCGTTACAAGCATATTCTTAAAGTGTTGTGCCGCAAACCAACTCTAATTTCGCATCTGACATATAAAAGAAGAGTTCATCCTTATCATTGTTCAATTATAACTGATTAAATAAATAATTTGTCATGCAATATATGAATAAATTGGAATATTCACATCCACTAAGATGTAGAACATATTTCTGTTGTCAAATTATTCTATTTAACAAATGGATTTATATTTGAAAAACAAGGAGAACTATTATTATTATTATTATTATTATTATTAGTAGTAGTAGTAGTAGTAGTAGTAGTAGTAGTAAATATTTTAGCAATCAATAAAAAAAACTATTATTATTATTATTATTATCATGCATTGATCATATCAACATACGGGCTCCCATCCATACATATACATCATCAGTAATTAACGTCAAAATTACCGATCACTACTTTGTCTCAACTTCGTTTTATTATGTTTCCTACCCCCCTCCCACCACCACAAATGTCGACAAAACTCGATCATACTAAAGGGCATTGTCGATAACCAAGTAAAAAATACAGACTGGAATTCCCTATTTAAAATAAACGATCCTGTAACATTATACGAGAATTTTCAACTAAAGTTCACAGAAATATACAAAAAAGCAACAAAACCTACACAAACGATACGACAAACAGACAACAATCCATGGATAAATGACGACATACTAAATAGTATTACTGTAAACGAAAATCTATCGCAAAAACTTAAAAAGTCACCCAGTAACACACATTTACAAACCTTATACAAAAACACAATAAATCAACTAACAACAAAAAATTGTAGGGCAAAAAGACGCTACTACTTCCAAAAATTCATGGAATATAACGACAACATTAAGCAAACATGGGCTACACTGAACGAATTAGTAACCCGAAAAAAGAAAACTTCAGCACAAGAGGAACTAGCAGACTCATTGAATCATGCTTTCACAAACAACATCACACAACTCAAAAAAGACAAACTACCAACGATCAACAAAAAAATACCGACACAAAGTCAACAACAAACGATGTATTTTCCACCCATAACAAAACAGGAACTAAAAGAAGCACTCTTACAGCTAAAACCAAAGACCACTCCAGGAATAGACAAAATAAGACTCACAGACCTTATAACACACTTTGAACAAATAAATCCAATACTTTTGAAACTCGTGAACACAATATTCGACACTGGCATTACTCCACAATTAAAAACAGCAATAATTACGCCAATTTACAAACATTGTAAAACAAACGATACTTAGAACTACAGACCAATAGCCACCCTACCAGTCATTTCAAAAATTCCAGAAAAATGAAATCACAACATACTTCTACCAAAACGCAGTTGTAATCAACGGCACCAAAGCACAGATGTTGATAATACACAACCCAAGAATCATGCGCCCCGCACCACTATCGATACACTGTCACACATACCGCTGCATTAACAACAAAAGAACCTGCCAATATCCCGAAATCAAACCTGTAACACATTCAAAATACCTTGGTCTTTACGTAGATTGCCATCTTAAATGGACAAAACATATAAAATATCTACATACCAAACTCCTCATCATCGCAGCGAAACGCTTCTAAGTAAATGACATTTTTCCATCTAACAAAACAAACTCCTACATCACGGTATCTGCGAATCCCTACTCAGATACGGTATAACAGTCTATGCAAACACATCAAACAGCCACCTAACAAAATTAACGAAGGAAATATTACCTAGGAAAATTGTGTCAACAGTGAGTTGGACACCTTATACACAACAGCCAATATCCGACCAGAACATGGCGATACACAGAATCCTGAACATTAAAAATCTGAAACACTGCATAATGTTACTAAGAAATTACTTCAACATCACCTATCGAAATAACAGAAACACATATCGTATAACACGACCCACAACAACTCTCTATATCCCTACACCCTTCAACAACTCATACGGTTCTTTGGTGAAATCACATCAGATATCCACGCTACTCAACAACCTACCAAGAAATTTAAAACAACACATAGATAACTACAGAACATTAAAACACGAACTCTGGAAAATATACCAACAAAGTCAATATACCATTAACACTAATATCACATTACAAATCACCAGCATCCAACGCCTACATTCCATCCATAAACAGTAACAACAGCATAAATAGTGAAGGCTAATCCCAAACCAAGTTTCGAAGTATGCGGGATTAACTCGCTTCACTCATCTACACGTAATCCTCATAATCAAAGACTGTAAATTACGTTAACAAAACAATCAATACGGTGTATAATAATAATGAAGATACAGATATTAAGAAAAAAAGCATATGAATTTGTATCCAAAGAAAAAATATTGAAAAGAAATAATGTGCCTTAACTGCGTACAGTATAATGTACAGAGTATCAAGTGTAATATGAATTAATTGTAAATATGTACATACTCTGTACGATGAAAATAGAAAAATTGTTATTTTATACTTAATGTGTAAACATACAAAAATGTCTGTAATAATCATATGTATGTAATTTATCTGAGGCAATATCATATAATACTATTATTATTATTATTGTTATCCATAATTCAAAAAATCCGTGTAATCTTTATTGTTAATGTTAGAAGAACACGTGTTGTAAACAAAGATGCAAAAAAAGTACTATTATCAAAAATTTTAATTAAAATGCAATTTAGAAAATGAATCACATATGCAGCACTTAGTGCTGAATTTTGTAAAAATTACAAGTTTAATGTCACTAACGATGATTATTGTAATTGTGTAAATATTTCACAAATCAATAAAAAAAAGTATTATTATTATTATTATTAATAATGCCAACTACAGGATAGTCAGAAATACATATCGCATAACAAGACCTCAGACAACTAATTATATCACATATAAATACGATAATCACTACGGAAAGGCGACGCGAAACTTCTACATCCCAGACATGATAAACAAATTACCTTTTGAATACAGTAACCTTACAAACTACAATAGCCTGAAAAGAGCTCTAAGGACATACTACGAACAAGAAACACGCACCCAAAATACCATACAAACTTAATGAAACACAATATATTCGCTCAGGCTTCCAGTTCAGCGACGTGTGTGTGTGTGTGTGTGTGTGTGTGTGTGTGTGTGTGTGTGTGTGTGTGTGTGTGTGTGTGTGTGTGTGTGTGTGTGTGTGTGTGTGTGTGTGTGTGCGTGCGTGCGTGCGTGCGTGCGTGCGTGCGTGCGTGCGTGCGTGCGTGCGTGCGTGCGTGCGTGCGTGCGTGCGTGCGTGCGTGCGTGCGTGTGAATTTCTCAATCATAGATTTCGTAGCTTCCCAACACAGTAAAAAAACATAAACAATAACCAACTGATGTCATCCTCAGATAAGCTTACATATAAGCTTCGAGGAAGAAAGCAGAGAAATTAGTTCTCATCCAAGACGTATCATATGCAACCAAATACATGTAATGTACGTATCACATGTAAACCAATATATGTAATGTAAGTATCATATGTAAACAAATGTAAGTAATATATCATATGTATGTAATGTATGTAATAACTCTAACAAAAGTATTCAATATAGAGTGATTATATCCATTGATATTGCATATATAGAGTGTAAAATTGCAAAGAAACATCTGTAATAATCATCACTATGAATATTATAATAATATATGTTGTAAACAGTTATTGTTATTATTATTTAAAAAACTTTATGTACGAGAAAGTATGTGTTATGCATATTGTGTTCATATAATGTATGTAATTTATCTGAGGAATAATAAAAATTTAAAAAAAATTATTATTATTATGAATTTACATATAGAGGGAGAAATCAGATTATCTAAATTATTATATTCGCAAAATTAAATTTATTTCCAAAATTAAATTTGGAAATAAATGCAAAATAAAAGTCAATAAAGATAATTTTAATGGTTGTGGATTGATTGTTAGTAATTCGATACGATATGTTTATAAACTTTCGTGAATGAGATGATTAACATAAAAATGAGAGATTATAGTTGCTGACAGCCAAAAGAGTAAATGAATCTTTCTCATACACTAAGATTAGTTCATCTTCCAACAAACTTTTATAAGCATTTTTAAAAATTTTTGCCCTTCGAATTCTGTTAGCTACTTCAACGTGACAGAGGAACTTTCCATTGGAGGAACGGACCATACAAGCTGAGAGTATTTACGTTTGGTAGGACCATCCGAGCCTAATGACTGTGCGCTTCGCAACCATATGCCTGGGGAAGGAGTGTCCTAGGTTCGATTCCCGTCGACGCCGTGAACAGCTTAAGGCTCTTCCTCAGCCATAGCCAAGTTAGCCGGTCTTGGGCGTGGACAGCAGGGTTTTTCCCCAGTTTATCTTGGGGTTTTTCCTCCGGCAAAGCAAGTAAACCGGCCCCGTGAACACACGCTTTGACAGACATGGATTACTACTAGGAATAAGAAGCAACCAACCTATTCTGCGGGATTATCGGTTACGGAAGCTTACGTAACCGATAATCCCGCAGAATGTGTAGGCCTGCGCGAAAGCGTAACATACGATGAGGACCATCCTGAAGATGATTCCGTTGAATACAGCGAAGTGCTAATAGCTCAAGTTCAGCAAGAAGCATCGAATTAGTTGGCGATGACTTTCATTCCACTTAGAAAACTCAAACAATGCCCTCAGATTCGCGTTTAAGAAAATGGAACAAGGGTTTTGAATAATCTCTGGAAAAATGTTATGAATATCTGTAAGAGATTGGTTGCGATGAGGATTGCTTTCGATTATGGCTTAAACAACTAAGGCTGTGTGGCAGTGTTTTATTATCTGTGACCTGCAAGTGCTCTACTAGCCGGTGAGACAGTCTTTTGGGAATATAAACCCTGTTACTTGGGACATCTAACTCGCATTCAGTTTAAAAAAAAAACATAAAAAAAATAATTAAAGTGTTCGTTTCAACAAGTAATACTTCTGATCATGAGATAGAAGAAATAATAACATCGCTTAGAGATAAATGTAATTTGATTATATGGACGGCATTTAACTGCATGCAAATTATGTGGCTGGTGAGGAGAATAAGCGCATAAGAGATGGGCAGGGTGGGGGATTAATAGAAAACATGAAACGAGAGAAAGATTGTTAGAGTTTTGTCAACATGTTTTGAAGTTCGTAATACCTTTTTTGAAGTATTCAAAAATTATGTGGTGAACAACAGGAGACCTTCGTCTATAGAAAACTGTATGTCAGTGATGTGGAATAAGTTAAAATCGTCTTACAAGTAACCTGAAGCTGAAATGTTCATTGCAGCGTGAAACAAAACGTAGAAAAATATGTAAAACGAAGACGAAATGTAAAGAAAAGATGGAGTATCAAATGATGAACTTAAAAATATTGAAGATGAACAGTTAAGAGAAGGATTGGGTGCTCATAGGGAAATTATTAAATATCTTTCCAATTACCTGGTTATTAGGAGCCTGATATTAGCGGGAGCTTTGTTATTTCATGTAATCATAAACGATTTTCATAGCATAAGTGTAAAATTTCTCTGTTTGCTTATACGTCAATGGGTAGGTTGTAGAATAACTTAATGTATTTTGTTTCTTTAAATAGAGAATTAATTTTAGAAATTATATTGGTAAGCTAGTAAAGATGAGCACGTTATAGGGGTAGACCGAACTAAGAAAAGCTTCACAAGAGGAAGATAATTATGATTATGCAAGTCACTAGTGAGGATAATAACGAATTTTTGTAACCTTATGAGACAAACTTTACAATTCTGTATAATTCGGTACAATAATAATTTATCACTGTATTTTCACTTTTATTACCTTTCAGAGAAATGCCATATTTTATAATATTTAGGCAACAGTGCTATAATTTCTCACGTTATATATTTACTCTTAATATCTTTATAATTTGCATAATGTGGAATTCATGTAACAGAATAATAACAATCACAGTAATCGTTTGCAAGTATAGTTCGCAGCTACACAAGGTAGTTAATGTGATTACATGCTGCATTTTACATTTTATTACATATCTCTTTTTTTATTTGAAAAAGTGTTATTATCCTACGACTATTTACATTTAGACTATTCACATATTATATTTTCGGTTTAGTACAAAATGTTATATAATAATAATAACAATAATAACTTTGCATAGATGCATACATTTTCGCTATACCCTTTGGTATCTTTTGGTCTGGCTACTCACTGATGAAGCCTCAAAAAAAGGCTGAAACCGGTCTGGGTAGTGACCTCCCACCATAATGTAATAACAGCATACATTTCCTAGGAAATGCGTTTTTACATTATGGAAAATACCAAGAATAGCGATCAGAACTTTACCGACTTTGCTGCGAGTTGCCCGGTATTGTACTACGTACTAGGACTACTTGCATTGGCTCAGGCTAGTAATCGCCGATACTTTTATAGTTTACTATATTCGGCATGAAACTCTCTGATTCCAATCTTTGAGTTTCTTATTCGGTTTTAAAACAATGTGGGATTTAATACCCCCTTAATTTGAATACATTTCTATTTTTTATACAACTAATATGGGGTAACATTATTTCGTTTCTATAGGGATTAAGTGTACAATTCTGAATTGGACTTATCCCACCTACTTCGAAGCCAGGATTAGCTTTTATTAAGAGAGTGGGATTAGCCTTCACTATTTATGTTGTTGTTACTATTTATAGATGGAATGTAGGCATTGGATGCTGGTGATCTATGTGTTATCTATGTGTTTTAAATTTCTTGGTAGGTTGTTGTTGAGTAGGTGGGTATTTGCTTGATCTCACAAAAGAACCGTATGAGTTGTTGAAAGGTATGGGGGATGTAGAGAGTTGTTGTGGGTCGTGTTATACGATATGTGTCTCTGTTGTTTCGATAGGTTATGTTGAAGTAGTTCCTTAGTAAGATTAAGTAGTGTTTCAGATTTTTAATGCCTCAGAATTCTGTCTATAGTCAAAAGCGATTCGATTATTGGCTGTTGTATATGAGGTCCGAAAATCACTGCTGTTGAAAGATTTTCCGATGTAATGTTTCTCAAGATGACTGAGTGATGTGTTTGCGTATATACCGTACCTGAGCAGAGATTTTCAAAAACTGTGATATAGGAGTTTTCTTACGTTAGATGGGACCATGTCTTTTTCTTGGAGGAGTTCAGTATGATGCGGAGTTTAGTGTGTAGGTATTCTATGTGTTTATCCATTTGTGATGATAATCTACGTAAAGGGCAAGGTATTTGGCATGTGTTAAGGGTTTAATTTCGGGAGATTAGCAGGTATTTCTGTTGTTAATGCAGTGACAACGTGACAGTGTAGAGATAGGTGGCGCTTGATAATATAACGAAATAAGAAGAAGAAGAAGAAGAAGAAGAAGAAGAATAGAGAAACACAAAATCAGTCTGAGTATATTTTAAAACCAAGACTACTCGATTCTTGAAAGGAAACTAGAAAAAGAATGCACTCTGAATGATAGCATGCAGAAGGAGCGAAGTAAATAATTCCAGTTTATAGATTTAGAAAGAATAACCTTTGAAAATGACGAAACAAATTGGAATCGGATGGAATAGAGATACGAAACTAACTGTATGACGACATAAACTAAAAATAAGAATAAAAGAAAATAAAGCAAAAGTAAAGAAATGCTGAACATAAAAGGTGCACACTCACTGTTCCTCTTGTTTTTCAGTCCGTATAAAGAGAATGAAATGAAGGTAATAAAAGATAGAAAGAAAAGTGCAGATGACACCCTTTGCTAATGATATATAGATGCCGTAAATGGAAATGGACAGGAAGTAAAACAGATAATATTTAGGATGGAAGGTTTTCGCTTGAATATTAACTCAACATAGATGCAGTAAAAACGAAAAAATTAGGAGAGAGAAATTAACTGGGACTCCCGACAGAGATTAATAGGAGAAACCTTATTTTTCTTCCCTTCATCAAGAGTCACATTTGGTTACCGAAATGTGTCAAGAATATTTTTATAACTGCAAACGGTTAGGTTACAAGGTCAAACACTTAGGCGTGGACATTTATGAAAATAGAAAAAAATAAAAATAAAAAAATTTCGACCTCATTGACTTCCATGTTTTCTAGACAATTTTAAGCAGCAATTTACTCAGCATATTCTTGGAAATTCAAGCCAATTTTCTCTTCATAAGAGAGGAATTTTAATGATTGAAAATAAAATCTGTGTACGCATTCTGGAAGTCAAACAATGCATTTAATTACTTTACGAACACACTCAGTTATTGATTCCAATTCTTGGTTATTAAAAAAAAATACGATGCGTTGAAAAGAGATAATCAGTACGAGTTTCGCTTCTGAAGCCCATTGATTTTCCTTATCTGAGTCCAATTTCCTTCATTATATCTCTGATAAGACTTGTTAGCCATAAGCTAACTTCGACATCCGCTATCACCTGCAGCAATTCTTCGTCCATTTTTCCCTCGATAATCACACTCAAATAACCCATGCGTCGTCATTACGACAAGTACTTCATTCTCTTATAATATTGGCTATTTGTTTAATAGCAAATAACTAACGTGAATGACATATGACATATTGATAAGACAGAAATAGTTCTTTGTATTGTACTGCAGACAAATTGCGTTTACATAGGGTTAGATTGTAAGCATTAGCGAGGGATTATTCATCTGAGACAGGAATTATAAATTGGGAGTCTTTCTATGTTTTATAAACTAAGGAACATTCATTTTACAGTCGAGTATATTAACAAAACTCCCATTTTTAATGTAGTATCGCTATTTAATAACAAACAATTAAAGTATATTCATGGAACAATGGCATATTAGACGTTGATGTTTGTCAATGATAAACGATTAAAAATTGCACATTGTTATAAAGCACATCGTATCACGTGATAACAAATACAAACTTTGATGTTTAACTATGAATGCGTCTTGATCACGTCTGCTATCTAGCTTATATTATCAGGTAACAATGAAACAAATCTTCAACAATTAAGTCATTGAGCACCATCCAAATATGAAATGTCATTGTTGATTTTATTCGCAAAGCGACATGGAACAATCAATGCAATTATGAAAATTAAATGCATGATCACACTTACCTCTTGGATCCTATCATTCCGATGTAAGCAGTTATTGTGGTAAACGGATCCCGATCTGCTCCTGGTGGTATGTCGAGGAGTCGGATTAACCGTATTCGTTTTCAGTTGATCATTTACCACTCTTGGTTTAACATACGTAATGCGATAAGGACCTTTCGTAATTCCAATTTTTTGTTTCGGGGGTTTAGTAGGAGTACACCCCATGGTTTTGGACAACTTCACAACGCATGCTCTTTTCCTCTTGGGGGAACTTTACTAAATGTTAATTTTAATTTCAATTATTCTGTTTTGTATAAATTTCCACATCGATTTTTCTCTTCGAATTCCGGAAGGTGATTATTACGTCATTCTCGAAAAAGTTTGCGTGCAACACTTGTTGTCTGCATTCGATTTGGCTACCTTAAGGACCATTGAATCGTGACATGCTTTAATCACCTAATTACAACAATGAAACAGCCTGTCATACATACTAATGATCTTCAATTTGAATGCATACATGAATTTGAATTGTTGTGACGTAACAATTACGCACGCCCTTGCAACAATTGATGCATCTCGCTTATTTTATACTGTAAATATGTAATTTTTAAACAGAATGCAATCTATCTTTTGATACTTTTAATAGAGAAAGCACTAATTATTCAAATTACTGTAACAGTCTTTCTACGAGTGTTCAGATTGCTTTTAGAATTAGAAGTGAATGCTTACGTGCTCAGGCCAGTGATGATACGTCCCGTAGAAAGAATTTCCTGTCAATGTCCTCCGTATTCTCCAGACAATATACTTACACGACACACATTTTCTAGTCTAATAAGATTACGACTTCATTTGCACACACTCATGCGTTGTAAAAGTGATGTAGAAGCCTTACAGAACCAGACGAAGCTCCCAATGGGGGAATTATGAAGGATAGTACACACGCGTGTAGACCTGCGCGTTATGACATTAAACGAAGGTGTTTGTTAGTCACTTTTTAAGAAATGACAGGCTACCGGAGACGTGGTGTGTTTGTTCATGTCGTGCGGAGAGTTAGTGTGGCTCATTGTCATGGGAAATGGGTCACCAGGTTTCCTCCATCTCCATGGTAACCTCTTTCCCTTCACCGGGTGTGGTTCTGAGTCACGCAAATGAAGGTGCTCCGCTGTATAATTAAGCAGGAAAGTGCATCGAGAAGGCTGTTAGGACTGAAATAATGTAAATGCAGTATTTTGCTATCCTAATTGAAGTCCATATTTCCGCTCTAAACTGCCTTTCCTTGTTCGAGGAAATGATCGCCATTACCGACAAAGTTTAACTTGAAGGTTCTTTTTTGGCACGGGCTTATGAGGCGCTAGCAATGACGATTCATTTATATTACTCGGAGATTAACATTTAGACCCGTCTAAACATCTTCGGATAACTCGAAGGTTCACAATACAGTTACGATGGTCACCCTTCGGATCGCTTTCGAATGCGCTCAGAAATTTGACAGTCAGTTTGAGTTGTAATTGATCACCTCTTTAGACTCGTAACATGACATAAATGTTGACATGAAGCCGTCATAACCGTCCGATGCTGTGCAAAAGAGATGAACACAGATTACTTGGAGTGCATCAAAGTTTGATTCCCTTATTTTGTTATTTGTCTTCTTGTATTCTCGATGCAAAGAAATAATTTCATATTAGTGATAGTTTTAATAGCTACATGAATTTATTTGAAATGCATGAGAATGTAGTGGATTGTTTGTGTCTGTTCTTAGGTACGTATATTACAACTCCATTCCAGCTAGAAGAATTTTGCTGAAATTTGGCATTTAAGAACCTCTATTAAAATTTGTCAAATTATTTCTGTGTGTGTGTGTGTGTGTGTGTGTGTGTGTGTGTGTGTGTGTGTGTGTGTGTGTGTGTGTGTGTGTGTGTGTGTGTGTGTGTGTGTGTGTGTGTGTGTGTGTGTGTGTGTGTGTGTGTGTGTGTGTGTCCATTTTTATTTATACGGATTAATATGTCAAAGACCTGCTTTTTGCAGGTTTAAAAAAATTCAGAGGTTCATTTTTCATCTATAACACTTGTTATGTGAATCCACGCATTCAATCCGCCATGGAAAAACAGTGCCTCTTTACCAGCTGAAATCCATCAACGAATTCTCCATGTTCTGCATCTGCAAAACTGGAATGACCACAAACTATTCTTCTTCGATGTACGCAGTCGTGGGAAAGTCATAATCAGCAACTATTTCAGCAAAGTTGAAGTTTATCATAGAAATAATTCGTGCCACATTCAAAAAAAAAAAAACATTATGGTACTGAACTTCGACATCCACCTTCAGTACATGCATTATGAGATGCCTATCGACTGCATTCATATTAATAGAAGAGCACGTGTAGACGTTGTGTTGACGTTAGAAGAAGACGTTTCGTGTTGAGAATTGTTTTCGTTCATACGGAGTTGGTAGAGCAAATGGTTCAAACCTACAGCATGTTTGTGAGCAGTTTGTTGCTCATTTCTGAGCTTGTCTCAAGCAATAGTTTCATCATTGCATTAATCGAGAGGTTTCGACGTACCGGGAGTGTTCTTCCGCAACGCAAAGAGCATTCGTGGATACCACGAAACTGTTAACACAAACGAGAATCACGGAGGTGTGCTGGAGCAAGTGTTACGGTCTGTGAAACGCAGTCAACGCCGAACAGCGGAAAAACTTGGGACACCCGAGGCGGTCACTACAGAGAATCCTTAAGGAGCCTTTTCATTCGTCGGTCCATGTGGGTCAGTGTTTAACAGCAACGGATTACGCTGTACGGCGGGAATACTATGCACACGTGCTGACCAATGTCTAAGAAAATCTGTCCTTCTTCCATAATGTCGGGTTCTCGGACGAAACGCATTTCCATCTAAGTAGTCATGCAATGAGACGAACCCACAGGTTTCTTGAGACCAGAATTTGTCCAAGAGAAAACCCTCCACAGCGAGATCACCTTATGGGGGGTGCGGTTTCCGGCCATGGCATAATTGAGTCCTCCGTCATTGAAGAGGGTGGTGTAACCGTGACCTTGATAGCGAAACGCTACGAAAAGAATGTGTTGCATAGGATGCGTCGTGCAAAAAAACATTCCATTTCGTACACGGTGTTCCAAGAGGACGGAGCAACCTGTCACACATCACGTGGTTCAAGAGCTTGTTTATTATAACACTTCCTCGGGAGGCTCACAGAATTCCCGTGCTCTTCAAGTTCTTCTGATCTCACATCACTTGATGCCTTCCTTTCGGGTATGTTAAAGGAATGGGTACAGGAAAACTCCCGCTTAACGCAAATTCGATATGCGCGATAATTAGTTAGCGAGAGTGAGTGAAACGATACCATTTCCAGCTTTAAGCGAGTGATTAATCGGTTAACGTGATTTTATTACGTTACGTGGAATTTTTTGTCGCCAATCTGCAGAGAGCGGAAAAGCTGGAAGTCATTAAGAGACGTGAAAGTGGCGCTAGTAATACAAAGATTATTCGAGGCCTGGGATATAGCGAGTCTACAGTTTGGACTATATTGAATAAGAGGAACAAAGAATACAGAAAACAAGGAAAAGTTGCTAATGTTTCTTTAAGCATGCAGATCACCCGAAATAGAAGCCATTTAATGATCAAGATGGAGCGTTTTCTATCACTCTGGATTGAGGATTGTAACCAATAAAAAATACCTTTTAATACAGGGAATATTCAGGCAAAAGCTATCAATATTATTACCTCGTTGAAAGAAACCAAATTTCAAGAGGAATGCGAAAGCTTTACTGCGAGTTTGGGATGGTTTGACTGTTTTAAAAATCGAGCTGGACCGCATAACGTAAGAATAATTGGGAAATCTGCTAGTGCTGATAAAGATTCTGCGGCCAGGTTTGCTGAAGAATTGCAAAAGGATAATTCAAGAGGGTGATTATGGCGATCGGCAAGTATTCAACGCCGAGAAATTGGTCTCTTTTTGGAAGCGTATGCCAACAAAAACTTTCGTAGCTAAAACTGAATTATCGCAACCAGGATATCTAAAGTAAGTATCTAAAGATCGTCTTACACTTTTATTAGGAGGCAATACAGAAGGTGACTTTAAACTCAAGCCTATGCTAGTGTATCGTGCGCAAAATTCAAGATCTAACATGATTGAAGAAATCAGCACAATTGGAAAAGAATTTAGACTTAATGAAGATGTGAGAAACTCGCTCGATTCCCATTCAGAACAGTTAAACGAGAATGGTCTCCTTCCACTAGAAGAACAACGTGCATATGAAGAAGAAGATAAGGAGTGCGAACAAGAAGAGAATCCTACTCCTAAGAAGCTAACTGAGAAAAAACTTGAGCTCCTGGGTTCAAAGTTATTAGAACATAAATGAGTTAAATAAAATAGATGTACAAAGTTTAGTATTTACAATGCTGATGCCGATGAAGCTTCGAAGTACACCGAAATCTTGATAAGGCGATCGTATCGCAAATTGCATGACAAGATGAAAACGTCGAGCACGATTTTTATTGACTTTGATGATTTTATCCTCTATTATAGCTTATACTGTATTTGTTTTCCAAATTTACGCTAACTAATGGATGAATTATACTTATTCCTATTGTTTATTGTATTCGTTTAACGCGATTTCGCTTAGCGCGAATAATTGATGGATCGATTATATATATATATATAATCTGAAATCGATGATTATATGGAATCCACCGGAAACGTTGTAAAATTTTCTTCTTAATTATTAACGATCCTTTTTCACTGAACTATTAATACACGATTATTTGAGGGATTTACTAAGGATAACTCTGGGCGAGAATTGGAAAAGCAACCGTGTTCTTATTTTGAAGTTTATCGAATGGGAATCTAAAGTTGAACATGCAATATGTTGTTGAGTGTTTATTTTGCCGTTTTTGTTTTCTTTCTATCATATGCTGAAAGCTCTCCTCTTTAGGTGATTGCCGTAAACTTTTTCCTACAACAGACGTTTTCTTGTTTGTTGTTTTGGTAAACAAAAAACGATGACAACGGTTTGCTGTAGTGTGTGATTTGTAGAACTTCACTTACGCAGCCGGCTGTTTATCATTCTGCCTAGGATTGCTTCAAGCAATCTCGGTAACAGAAAACAAAAGAGTTCGGTATCCTGTATCAACAAGAGTTTCATCCGGTTGTTGGATTAGCTGAGAGACAGCGAGATATCTGTTGACCAGAAGGATATTAGCGGAAATGATACCGATTATTCTAGGCTGGCAAGAAATATGTGTCGTGCGTATTTTATAACTCGGCCAAAATTGGGTTCAACTTGTTTTATTTCTATTAGAGGAACACTTCGCGATAGTTTTTTTATTACACTATTACAGTGTTACTATCCGCTAGTTTAAAAGTATTTCATTGCCTTAAATTTTTCAGTTTAAGTTGGGCGTATATTAAAAAATTAAGAATATTATTAATGACCTGTCAGTGGATAAAATTTGGGAAATTGTTATAAATTTCTTTCTTAATTTTAACACATACGCAAACACACCTATATCAGATTCTAATAGTATTATAATATTAATCTAGCACTCCAGTGTCCTCGGAGGGTAATGGATAGCAATGTTATAGCCAATGAAGTTCTAACTGAGGCTTGGCTATTGCTGATACCCTCCTGCCATGATCAGAGTTTTAATAGCTCAAAAACACCTTATCTTATCCCTACACTGTCCTCTACAGATGACGGGGAAGATGAAAAGCTTTCTTACTTTCCCCCTTTAAGCCAGTCCTTATAAGGACTTCACGCAACTAGCTACAATTGCCCGTGAGCATTAAATTTCTTTTTCATTTTAAGCTTTGATAGCTTTTCTATCTCAAGTATTGATACTCCGTTTGGCATTCCTGGTTAATTTTCTACCACTTTGTATTATCATTCGCTTGTTTCATTTAGCATTCTTTCAAAATGATTGCTCTAAATATGTAGAATATTTAGAGAAAATATTAAAAGTTCTTATGCTTCTATCATCCGACAACTTCACCACATGCCTTCCTGTCTTAAAATGTTTTGTTCAAAGTTTATCGCTAAAACTTCAGGTTTTTAGTTTGTTTGTTTTTACATTATTTGTTTTTTTGAATAAGAATAAAAATGAGCCTGCAATTCCTTGGTGAAAGCTTTTCGACTGTACTTAAAACTTTCCTGCACACTTTTCTTTTTAATTATCAATTTTATCCAGATCAAAACTAAATGGAGATCACTCCATATTTCAAATCCTCTCGTGTCTTGTGAAGGCATCGCTATCAACAATAACATAGTCAATGAGACTTTTTCTATTTCTGGCATCTTTGCGTCATGTGAATTTGCGAATATTTTTCTGTTGTTGTTGAAACCTGTGTTAGTGACGATTAGTCTGTCCTGAACGTACCAGCAGGCACTTATCATTATCATTCGCTTTGGGCATTTCTCCAAATTTTCCAAAGCATTTCTGTCTCGTATTTATTTCCTATTTCTCTGTTTAGATCTCCAACAAAGACCAACTGCTCCTTTTTCTTTATGTCAGCTGCCTTCTCCATTAACTCGAACAATTTCTTCACTTATTCCTTAGTTGAACTAAAGAACTGTCATTTTCCAATTTCTCATTTTGAAATTTGTCTACATCACTCTTACTGCCTGCCAATGAAGAAGTTCACCTTTGCGTTTAGCGTTCTACTCTTTTCTTTCCTTGATCACATGTCAGGAATAGAAAATCCTTCATTTATGTATATAGCAGGATCTCACCTGTTTAAGTCTTCTTCATCTCAGTAACGCCGAATATGTCCACGTGGTTCCTCTTTTCTTCTTCGGTCTTAGCTCAACTTCTTTTCCGTTGACACTGCTTATGCTTTAGTTAGTAATTCGCATGCGACGTCATTTTCACGCCGTATAGTCACTCTCGTACCTCATTGAGTTTTGGGAGTGAAGCCACTAAGAGTTAGTAGGACAATCACAAACATCCATGCCCCTAACTGGACCCCTAACTAGATTCCATCCATGGACTTAACTGGGCCATGGATGGAAACCCGAGAGCGGATACGCTACTTGGCCAACCAGGACGGTCTTCTTACGCTGATGGGACCTACTTGGAATTCTGCTGACGTTGAGTTGATTACAGTTAGCTAACGAAAACAGCAGGAATCTTATCTACCAGAGCGACTCTCCCCCCACCCCACCCCCACCCCTGCCAGCATGAAGTTGCAACATGATTTTTGTTTCTAGTTTAAGCCAATACGGAATATACGTAGTTTGGTCGACTATGTTCCAAGTTACCATCCCATCCTCGTTAGTGCAGTATCGAGTGGGTACTTACTAACGCAGCACACGCAATGATGAGGCTTGGACATTAGGTCAGCAATCCTGGTTCTCGGCATTCCTTTAAATACCAATTGGAAGTCTACCCTCAGTTAACTAGCTTTAAACCTTAAGCGACCCCTGATTCTTCTTGCGACTCTTATATCAATAGTCGCAGATTTCGATGGACCGGTTTGAACAGTGTGTTGTATACAGCTGAATTAATATTTTCACTAATTTCTCTCTTATCTGTTCTATACTATAAAATGATAAGCTGAAATTGGAAACGGATGTGACGTCGGCTTGAAGCGGATGTAGGCTGTAACGTTTTTTGTAACGTTTTTGTCAAGTTATTTGAAACATTTTGAAACTCAGGGCTACCCTGAGTGTCGAGTCTTCAAAATTCGAGTCATCTGAATTCAAGGAGAACCGGTCTAACAGTCCGGAACACGGGGGGATTGGCCGCCGTAGGCGTCAGGGGGCGGAGCCCCCTAGTTCCATATAAATTTATTCAGTTGATTTCCTGCAATGCCAGCTTTGCTAATTCTGTTGTCTATTTCCATATTTAATTTGCCATCTTTACTAAAAGAGTGTGCCGATACAGCTAAAATGTTTTACTTGTTCTATAAGGCATCCAGTGAAAACTAAATGGATATTTTCCATTTTCCTATCATATAATTTACTTAAAGAATCCTAAAGACTTATTGGATTTTCTATGGATATAACGTTATCTACATAATGTAAAGATCTGAGTGAAATATTTCTAATTTAGAAATCAGATCGGTTTAGTTGTTTTTGGGGCCGAAGTAGGCTATGAGGTCAGCAGCTTTTTGTGTCTATTATGTAGAGTGGTTTTGCTCGTTTTTCGAGATGAAAATTATAGTTTCATGGAGAAAAACTATAACATCTCTCTTGCATCATACAGATGAAATTCATCTACACCCTACTAATGTCTGTACCCATACAGGCGTGGCTGAAATGGTCACACTGACCTACATCACTTCAGAACTTCGACTGTTCTTTTAGTTCAGTTTATAAAAGAGGTATTATTTACGAATTAAAAGATAATTAGACAGTTATCGTACTTGTGAGTCTGTAAAGGAAATAGTTAACTTTTAAAATATTATTCTGAATATAGAAATCAAGTGCAAGTCCAGTGTTTAGTATTGTCTCAACACATTCGACGAGTTAATTCCAATTTGCATAATCTCATTTCAAATATTTTAGTGAAAAAAAAAATCGTTCGTTGTGGTGTCTCAGTGAAAGATATAAATATAAAACCAGTAACGTAATAAAAGAAAAAACACACAATTTATATAAAAACATGCAGAGTTTTTTTATTTTTGCATGAACTGTACATATTATCCACATTATTACATCCAGACATAGAGAACTAAGTGCTGTCTGGAAATTTACAATTTAATAAGTGTTTGCTAGCTTTGCTTAGAGAAAAACGTCATTATTCTACATACCTATTAGTATTAATCATGCTATGATGCACCGCTACAAAAGAATTTAATCCTACACACACACACACATTGCGAAACTCTCTGTGATTATTCCTAATAAACAAATTTTTTTCCATCTCTATATTATCTTGACTAATCACGTAATTAATTTCCATATGGATATATGGAAAAGCAAACATTCAATGACATTACTGTACCTTCTATTTTTATGGCTAATACATTTATTAACAAAATAATAAAACACGTGCCAGTCACATTTTGCTGGCACGCATACGCAATACAGAAAATAAATGCAACACGAGGAATCCATTAGCTAAAAAAAGACCATCATTAATATTGAAACAGTGCATTTATGGGTAGAATTAGTGCAGCTTGTGGACTTCTCATAATAAATTTTCATACTAATAAGGATTATTTTAACATAAGAAAAATACTTTGAATTTAAAATAAAGATTGCTATTAAATACACTATTTTATTATTCTGTCAGGGTTGTATTAGCCATAAAAAGATCGATAGCATTTTAATATGTAGAAGAAGAGATTTGAAACTGAAAGGAGAGAGAGAGTTAAGAAACAAACAAACAAATTATGACTTAATTAAACTATAAATAATAAAGGAGTAAAATACAATAATTATTTTTCTTTTTTTTTAATCTGTCATTCGTTTTCAGATAAAAAAAGATGCTGACTTCTTCTCCCAACCTTCAAAACTTGAACTGAAAACTGCTATCGATCCAGATTCGGAGTACAAAGTTTTGTTTGCCTCACTTAACTATCAAATGATGGATACTTGACATTTTTCCACTAAACCAATTAATTACATTCTTCATGTTAAAATTTTAAATGTTTTAGGCCTTGTTTACTTCAAAAAATATAAGTATGATATATTTAAGTGCTATAACTTATACGATATTAGCAATTGTTTACATAAACATCCACATAGAGACAAAAATTATCTTTTTTTTTACGATAAATAATACAAAGTGGTCTGCGGGTCTATTTACAATATTTACATAACACCAAAAACATTGACATTAATATACAATGCATATAAGTCGTATTCAAGCAGAATTATTAATGAAGAAAGTATTCCTTTAAAGTAGTAATCGCATTTCAAAAAATTATAATCAATTAGTTATATTAGACCTATAGAAAAATAGATCACTTTTTTATATTTTAGCTCAAATAACAGAATGGTTTGCAACATCCATACAAATCGTTCATATTCCATTCAAGGGAATATTTTTAATCCTGAAAAACTTTTGCACAATTTTTTTGAAGTAGAAAATACTAAGGATAATTGACTTTTTTCGTACAACAAGTTGCCTTGATATCTCATAAAATTTCATTTCGGAATAATGCAAGAGTCCTTGTGTGTGTATCATTTAGCAAGGGACTTGGAATTGTGTAAGTGCTGGAGAGAAAGAAATAGTGGTGAAGAATGGAGGTTAAAGAGATGTAGGAACATCGGTAAGGATAGGATTGCTTCCTACAGATAACTAGAAGGTATACAAATACTTGCATCTTCTCTTTATTTCGGAATCATTCTTTACGATTAATACACAGATCTCTAGTAAGAGATCGCTACTGAATATGGTTATACAATTTACTACTTTCTCTTTAATTTGAAGTGCATTCTAAATAATAGAGGCGCATATATCTCCATCAATTTAAGTAGTTATACTTAAATTATAAATTATTTAAATAGGTCGCAATCTAAATTTCCACTACGTTCTTAAAAGAACTGGGAGATGGACTGAGTCCTTGACTCTTTATCCCGCCATCTGAATGAAGAAAATCTGTGTGAATTGGATGCTATCGAGCTAAAAGCTCTAGTAACGGCAATAGCCGAACCTCAATTAAAACTTCATTGGCTACAGCATTACCATTCGTTACCTGGGAGTCCAGGTAACGAATTTTTCAATTTTCAACTCTACGTTACTGTTAAGTAACTTATATATATGAACAGTAAGCAATTTAACAAAAAGAGTATGAATTAAATTCAAATTATAAAACTTAGATGCTTTATTTTTGCATACGAAATAGAATTTTATCGAGGATATTAAAGATCTATTGATATTTTATACAAAATATACAAAATAAAGAAATTTATACAAAAAAAAAAATAAAGATATTTTATGCAAAAACAAGCATTACCATTCGTTACCTGGTAACGAATTTTTCAATTTTCAACTCTACGTTCTTATAGTCCTTATAAGGACTGGCTTAAAGGGGCGAAGCAAGAATGCTTTTCATCTTCCCCGTTATCTGTAGAGGACAGTGTAGGGATAAGGTGTTATTGAGCTATTAAATGAAAGCTCTGATCATGGCAGGAGGGTAACAGCAATAGCCTAGCCTCAGTTAGAACTTCACTGGCTACAGCATTGCCATCCATTACCCTCCGAGGGTATTAATCACCGCATCTCACGGTCGATTCCTTCCGTTTTCTTCCCACCTTTTCCAACTCTACGTTGCTGTTTTAAGTAACTTATATATATGAACAGTAAGCAATTTAACAAAAAGAGTATGAATTAAATTCAAATTATAAAACTTAGGTGCTTTATTTTTGCATAAGAAATAGAATTTTATCGAGGATATTAAAGATCAATTGATATTTTATACAAAATAAAGAAATTTACGAATATGGCCTTCCATCAGAGACGCCTTGATTTGCACTACTTAAAAGAAGATCTCAACCCAGGAGCCCGCATTTCGCATTTTATTAGGTTGAATTACATTTGTTTGTATTTGGAGAATATAGCGTATTTTTTAAGTAGTAAACCAATGCATCTCCGTATCCGAAGGTAATACACTTATAAGCACCCTGACAAATATTAAAATTTGATAATTTTATTTAGCTATAAAATATAGATGGATCTATAATATTCTCCAAGATTTTTTTCAGAGATCAAAAAAATACTTTTTTATTTTGAAATTAAATTTTACTTTCAGCTACAGCTAAAATTTTATTTAATAAGAATGGTTAAATAATTCTCATATTTCGTATATAGTATAATGTAGGAGATGCGGTGATTGATTCATTCAATCCAATACCCTTGGAGGGTAATGGATGGCAATGCTGTAGCCAATTAAGTTCTAACTGAGGCTCGGCTATTGCTGTTACCCTCCTGCCATGATCAGAGCTTTAATAGCTCAATACCACCTTATTCCTACACTGTCCTCTACAGATAACGGGGAAGATGAAAAGCATTCTTGCTTCGCCCCTTTAAGCCAGTCCTTATAAGGAAAGGATATAGTATAATGTATTTAGATTATTTTCAGTATAAATTCAAATACTATCATTCAGAGAAGATGTAGTTATTTGCAAGAGATTTATACATAAATAGTTACGTAGATTAGATTGATCCTAAATTCTTATATTATCTGACTTTATATATGATATACATCTACAAAGATAAGGTCAGTATAATCTAACCCAAAAGTAAAAAAATTCCTACTTTATTTATTTTTTTTTTTACATATTGGATCGCCATCTTCTGTTTTCACCAACCACCATAAACTTAATTTAAATATTTGTGCTGTATTTTTTTTTTACCGAAGTAAGGCAACTGATAAAATAGCCTGAGCTTTTACACTGCTGCGTGCCGGTTTTCATATCCTAAAAAAAATGGCGATTTTTTTTCGCATTTAAGGCAGTTTCGTTGTACTGGTATGGGCACACCACCTGGTGCACAAAGAAAGAAGCACCAACATTGCACAACGTGCAAGGTAATTTGTGAGGCCTGCCTCGAATTATTAAAGATTTATTTTTTGGACATTACTAATCTAAAACTTAGCTTATGTTATCTACATTTATGATATTGGAAATGCAAATCTGCTGGAGTGTGTGTAGTTCATCACTGAATAAACGATGTATCAGTACAGAGAAAGTTTTTAAAAAATTATGAATACACGCTTTAATAATAATAATTATAATAATAAACTAAAATTTGGCTTCTTTCAATGTAATTTACAAACGAAGTGTACTTTTTTAACTGAATGATCTCTATTTATATGTGCAATACGTAATTTCAAGATTAGAAAATTATCAACTCACTAAAAACATATTTTTAAATCTAATAAAACCAACTTTACTAATTCAGACTATTGGTAACATGTAATTATTTGTTTGTGTTTGTTCAAATAATATTACTCAGAATTTATTAAACCTACGAATCTAATAGATGCTCTGAAGATGACCGCATTATGTTCTGTTTTCTATTAAAAAAATTTCCTAAAAGCAGTTATTTAAATAATAGCTCTAAAAAGTATCATTTAAATGTCAGTTCAGAGCATGCGCATGTTAATTCTTCAAAAACAATGTAATAATTTGTAACCTTTGCACTAGTCTAACGTTTGAACAAACAGCTGTTAAAAAAAAAAAACAGCTGTTTGTTCAAACGTTTTTTTTAACATGTTTAGCATTATATACGTAAAACGAACTGTGTGTTGGAAAGACACTATCACGAGATATGGAAAGTCTTGATCAATTCAATTCTTGTTCAAATTCGAGGCACTTCTTGCGAATTACCTTGCTTGGGTATATTTAGCAAAAATAAAGCAGCGTCACATACAAAGGTGCTGACAAGGTTTTTTTTTTTTTTTTGCCTCGTGAAAAGAGACTGAAAAAAGCGATATTCGTCATTTACAGGATTTGCTGATATCAAAATTCTAGATTGTCGTCATTCCTCGTGCATGTGTGTTGTCAAATGCGCTGCAACAATGGATATTATTAGCACTTGTGATACTGAGCGATGAATACAAAGTGAGCAAATGCAGTAACTATTTTCAGCGCTTAAATTACCCTCAAAAACGTATACTTTTTTTATTCCTAGAATTTAATGCATCGAAGTGATTTTCGTGTCACTTTAGACAAATATTTAATTGCCAACGATCAACAAAAAACTCACATTATGTTGAATTGAGTTACATTGATTTCCCAGAAAAAAGAGAAAAAAAATCTTAGTTAACTAACGTTCCACTAGATGTCGCTTATTGACAAAAAGCATAGAACCTCTGATAATATTTACAATGTGCTTCGAATGTTTATTTTTTTTATTATTTTCTTTTATTTGTTGGCCTGTAGGAAATGTCAACAAATGTAAGGCCTTTCTCATTCTCTTCAAAAAAATAAATGGATGGAAACTCGCTTATTTTTTTTAATACTGTTTTTGATTCTACTATCTTCCCTCCTGAATTATAACATTGTAGAGTTCATTATTCTCTCCCGGAACAGAAAAACATTCTTGAAGAAATTCCTCCATTGTGTTATGAAGATGATACTTGACGTTGGATAATTCGTGCCCTTCATCTGGATAGATCTAAAAGGAAAAAAAAAAAAAAAGATTTAAATAATGTTAAAAAAATATGATACTTGAAAACGATACAATGTTTATATTACCGTGTTCTCCCCTTTCAATGTATTGTTCAAAATAATATTTTTTCAGAGAAGATGTGATTTGCAAAATGTTCAGAATTTACAGCCACTCAAAAAAACCAGATGACGTCAAGTAAAATGCAATCAAACTGAAATGCTCCACATTGATTACCGCTTTTACTCAAAAGCCTTCAAAGAATCAGTAGAAATGATGAAACGTCCTCTACAGTTTAACAAAAAACAATGGATGATTTTACATCGTCTGGTCCTCCTTAATTCATCCATTGTTTACCAGTAGCAAACAATGGATAATTTTACATCGAACAATGGCAACACAAAAACAACACAAAAAACAATGGATGATTTTACATCGTCTGGTCCTCCTTAATCCATCACGACACACTCGTATCTACCAGTAGTATACAACACCCCACGAACCAATAGTAGCGTGATAACAATGCACGCTTTCCATTGTTTAAACGCTTTCAAATATTTTGGCCTATACAGCACATGCCAGAAGAACAATCAATCTCATAACGAGATGGTGTGGAGGTTTTTGGTGGATGTAAGAATCTGGAGATTTTATGCAATGGCAAAAAAAGCCACTTTCATGTTATACTCACGGAGCCGCGTAGCCACTTTGTCTTTAACATTTTTGGTCTAAGATAGCGTGAATACATTCTTGAAATCTTGTTTAAGCAAAGGAGCTGTCGATGGTGTATTAAAACTTTTGTTGATCGCCTTGGATTCATAGCCATTGAGAGAGAGGTTATGCCTCGAGTAGTGCAGTTCTTCGTTCCTATTAATTGGCGTGCTTCATAAATTGCATGCTCTATCTGGTAATGTTTCAGTCATGCCTTTCTTTTCAGAAAATTTTTGTCATCTTCCACTTCGAGAGTGAATTTTATATTGGAATGCTAGCTCTTCATATAGTCTTTGAAATGTATTAAGTCATCCATGGTTCCTGACCAAATAATGAAAATATCATCAATGTAATGTAACCAAATTTTTGGTTTCTTGCGGTAGTTTAACAGAATTTGTTTCGACATTTTCCATATAGAGGTTGGCCAGGACTGGATAAATAGGGAACCCATGGCAGATCCTTGTTTTGTTCCCAATATTTGTCCTGAAATATGAAAAAAGTGCTTTTCATACAGCGTTTGAATAGTCAATGACAAAAGGTCATTGACTATTCAAATTTACAAGCAGATCGACTATGTCATCCTTGGGTACATTGTTGAAAAGACATCTAAACTTGCTAGGATGTCCGAAGATTTAAATAGATCTGTATTTAAATTTAAACTTGCGTATTCATTTCTGCGGATTAGCTATCTGTTTCTTACCGCTTGATTGCAAAAGAATATCTAAATCAATTGTCATTGTTCTTATGCAGGTTCCGCCTGTCTAAATCAATATTATTTTTTCTCTTGATTTTTTATAAGTGTAATATTGTTAAATACTGTGAAACAGTCTTAATCTGTTATATTGTCAAGTATCTTTTATCAGCGACATTAAATTAATCAAAGGTTTTCGAACACACTCGTAGCTCCAAGCACAAACTTTGAAGTGTCTGTGACGAATATGAATAAGGTTGAAATTATAATATGCCTATCATAGCTAACTACACAACCTAAGTTTGTTGTTATTGATAATAATAATAATCTAAACTGTCAGGTTATTAAAAGCGATGTCATAAAAGTTTGAACTTTTCCTTAATATATTAAAAATAATTTCCTAAAGTTGACAGGTATGTGTAGACTGCAATGGCGCTAAGATGGATGCTTTTGAGACTGTACTTTTCAACTTTTTATAATAATAATAATAATAATTTACTTCAAATAATCAAAAGAGCATTTAATATAGGTCAGCCAAGATCGTGTGACGAAACACAATAAAGTGTTTTGGGTTTTTTTGCAAATGAAACAACATCAACGTTAACATCATTTTAGGATCGCATTTTAAACATCCTTTTCATTTTAAAATTGTAAATTTCGACCTATACAGACGACAAAATGTCCATACCATGATTATGCATGCGTACATACAGCGTATAAATCTTAAGAATAAGGAAGAAGGGAAAGGTCTACTCACTTGCTGCCGAAAAGTGACTCCAGCGTCTGTTAAAGCCATTGCGTACATCATGGTGTGCTGTATGTGAACCACAGCTAAAAACAAAAAAAAGAAGCATCAGACTGTGCTTAGCGTTCATAATAACTTACCATTTAAAGAATTAAGAAAGTAAATTACATCTTAATTCATAATATCTGAATAAATTCCTTGGAGTAGAGTGAAGGAAATATTTTGTCATAATTATCCACAACCCCCCTACTGTTTTGGAGACAAAGAGGATCGAATCCATTCTTTCAGGAGACAGATGATCATGTGCATCATCATCATCATCTTCATTAGGATTGCGTATTTGAGCAGTAAGTTCATTTTTGTGATCCTCAAATGATGGCTTATATCACGGTCCAAAATCATCTTAATATCGCATGAGGATGTGTGTGTGTGTGTGTGTGGTCGGTGGCTAGAATCGAACTTACGTCTTTATTTCACCAATCTATCATTACGGGACTACGCAATCCACTGTGCACGCCTCATTTAAAAATAAATTATTCCAAATAAATGAATTATACTCACTATCTGCAGTCCCATGTATTAAAAGCAACTTTTTTCCTAAGAGATTTGCTGCCTTTCTTATGAGTTCAGACTTTTCGTATCCAATGTAGTTATCATCTTGTCTTGGAGTGCGCATGTATCTCTCCGTGTAAGCCGAATCTGCAAGCAAAATAAATATAAGCTATCAGACTGCTTTACTGGATCTGTTCGTTATGATTTTATAGACAGCGAATTTTTTTTTCTACTAATAGTTTCCCAATATGCTAAACTCATAGGTTCGAGATAAACCAGTTTGTAAATCTTTAACAGGGTTTCTCCAAATACTTTCATTAACAAAATAATAATAATAACATTGATCACTGTTTTTACAAATCACCACCTGAAAAAAGGTTTTAGAAAATGTATGCACGTGATTTGGAAACACAACTTTCCAGAATCTTCTACAACAGAACAAAAACGTATGCGCCAAAAGAATTTTGTTTTTATGAAACAAAATATTTACGGAACTTGAGCTGCAAAAGTTACGTAACAAATCAATAACTCCGGTAGCAACAAATCATCAAGCGGTTGTCGCATCCGACTTCAAAATTTAACTCAGTAAGTCATCAAGCTCATGACATATCCCAGAATGTGCTTACAAAAATGTAGTGTGAACTGAACGTACTCATATTAGAACACCGAACTCAATAAATGAGCGTCTAAGGCCATCACCATTAAAAGCCATACATACAGTACATGTAGGCTAAAACAGCTCCTTTTAGACGCAAATGCTTTAAAAGAAAAACTCAGTTCTTATACTGCATAGCTTACATCATTATGATGAAGCTTGGTTGCAAATTGCAAGAGCGAAAAATGAATATGAAACAATCTACACCATCGAAAATCTAGTTAGAACGAAAGTCAATAAACTTCGAGCTGATGTGAGCAACTTAAAGAGTCTTAACGAAGGACAGGTGAAAAATAACAGCATTAGAAACAAACTAATAAATACATCGAATTTGACCAACAAGCAATTGCTGAAGAGCTAAAACAAATAATTATTGTGACGTAACTGCACAGAAAATTAAAAGATATGAAGCAAGAATCAATCAACATGTACAAAATATCCAATTTCGACTGAACCTTTGCCACTTCTTTCAGTCTCTCCAGAGAAATGCAAATGCAAACAATCATTCACCAGAAAAAGAAGAAACACTCGAATTTTGGAAGTCAATCTGGGATAATCCTATTGAACCTAATAAAGATGTCTCATGGATCAAATACGCGGCAATCATAAAAAACTGTATATACCACTACTTATCGGATAATCACATTTATTCGAATGAACAAAAGGGCAATTAAAACAAAAAGGTAGATGAATAAAGGATCAGATTCTTTTTGATAAAATTAATTCAGAAATTCAAAGAGACGAAAAACTAACTTAAAGATGATGGATAGACTATAAGAAAGCATTCGATTCCCTCCCACACTCGTGGATTCTAACCTCACTACAAATATTTGGAATTAGCAAAAACATATGTTCCTTTCTGGTTGTTGCTATGAAATCATGGAAAACAACTTTAATAGTGAATAATGAACGATTAGGAGATATCAGTATTAAACGTGGAATTTTCCAAGGTGATTCCTTGTCACCATTGCTCTTCAACATTTCTTTGATACCTTTATCTACGATTCTGAACAAAACAAATCTTGGATATGAAATTCTTAAATGTAATATTAAAATTTCCCATCTGTTGTATATGGATGACTTGAAGCTATATGGAAAATCGGCCCAGCAAATAGACTCTTTACTGAACACAGTTCGTATTTTCAGTCAGGACATCAAAATGGAATTTGGTTTAAATAAATGCGCAATTTTATCTATTAAACGAGGACAACTTAATGACACCAGCAATTTTAATCTTGATCAAGAGAAATATATAAAAGCAATTTCAGCTGACGAACATTATAAACACCTAGGAATAATAGAAGCCAGTGATATTCTCTACTCGAAAGTTAAACAACAAATAACAACTGAATACATCAAAAATCAAAAGATCTATCTAAATTACTGCCTTCAGCAAGATAGCTCAAACTGATTATAAATTCCGCTATGATCAAGGGATCAAAATAATTTATTGGCATATCATGCAAAATATATGTTTTTTTTTCTATATATGATAAGTGGTAGCAGCATCAAATAGAGACAGTATTGGAAAACGAAACAGCCAAAATTCTCTTGGGACTTTAGAATACAAACCAAACTAATCGGCATTTGGACCACAACAGACCTGACATCACAATTATGGAACATCGACAGGTTTGGATTATTGATATCGCAGTACCCACCGATAACAACATTAACAACAAAGAACTGGGGGAGGGGGAACATTAAATATCGAGATCTGGCAATCGAAGTTGGCCGATTGTGGCTTAAACACACCAAAGTCATCCCAATAGTTATCGGTGCACTTGGTGCAATATCAAAGAAGCTGTCCAACTATTTACAAGAATTAAACATCAACGAAGTGACCACATATGGTTTACAAAAACAAAAAAAAAAAAAGTTGCATTATTTGGAACAGTCCATATTTTACGAGTACCTAACAGAAAAGAAATCATCACAATGATTTCTTTTCAGAAACTTTCCACATCAAAACCAAATCACGCATAAAATCAGTTGGCTAACATGAGAAGACCTAGCATGCTTTACTTCGTTTGTGAGGAAAAGATAAAAGCAAATAATGAGGGAAAATATCTCTCCTTCTATAACAGGTTCATAATCATAAGGACGTCATAACAAATATTTAACGCCAACATCGGTATTCCTGAAAATAAAGTCAATTTAATTCTTAATTTAATTAAGAATTAGTTAAGAAAATAAAAGTTACCAACGAAGATAGCAGTAATTGTGGCTTCGCCAATTGAATCCGTGAATAAAATTCATTCTGAGTTTGGAATGGAATCGTAGAAGAAACAAATACTCGCAAACTTCTTTGCAGATTTAGAAAAATCTGCAAAGTATGCTTCGTTGAATATATATTTCCTTGATAATCTTGTGCCAAAATTCTATCAAAACCTTAAGGATATTATGAACATCCCCTTGAGATTCCTAAAAGTATCCCCTTGGCATTTATCTAAAGCGGATGATATAAGGCAAGATCTCCTGGTAATTGACAATGAAGAAACCATGTCGGCGATTATGTATTTATTGATGGGCTTCAAGGCTGCTTCGACGATGAATGTTAATGGGGTTTTTCTATTGCCTCAGAGAAAAACAAAACTGCTTTTTTTTTGTCTCATAAACTCAAGAAAATCGAGCACAGATGTTCACAGCAATCTAGAGAAATGCTATCAGGACCAAACTCTATTATAAAAGAAGGACATTTGCTTTAAACATTTGCAACAACCGTATGAGGCAGAAGCTCTGAACTGATCCGTTGGACAAACATCGCAGTCAGTAGGTGTGGAAAGCGATTAAGAAATTCGACTGCGATTTGGACATGATGTGATTTGTTTGGATTGATATTAGTTCGTAATATAAAATCATTTGTATCTGTTGACAATGCATGTATATCAACTATCAAATAATTACTACTCTATTAGGATGGTTAATCCTATCTGCATAGCGTATTATGGCTGCCAATTTCTTGTGTTTTCCTGATCGGTTTGCTTGTTTTTATGGCAATACCTGAACATCTCAACCTGAAAGATCAGAAAAGTTCGAATTGTGAACTTGAAAATCTAAAAGGAAGATAACATCACTAACTTTACAATTATGATAACATTACAAAAGCTTGGAGGATAAAATCAACGTTTAAAGAAAGTAAATGAACAAAAAAACCTCTGGATAGTTGGTAGCATTAGGAAACCTTCACCCAACTCCTCTGAATCGTAGCCTCGGCAATGCTCCCCCCCCCCCCGAGACCCACATGTACTACTACTACTACACAGACCTAGGGACGACGAAATGTTGGGCTTCTTCATGAACGTAAAGAAAAGAAAAGAACGAAAGAAAAAAAAGTATTTTCTAAGGACTTTTCAAGTGCAGGTCAGCTAGAAAGTCTCATATAGGGAGTGGAAAAGTTTTTCTTCAGGAATAACAGACAAACCAGTCGAGGAACACACAATTAACCACCAGCTTCATAGCATTGTTTCTTTGACCAAAACTCAACCGAAATACTTTGTAATTAATAGTTTTTTCCCGCTGGTAAAATTTCACTTGTATAAATTTCGTGTTTTACTATCTAAATACGCGCAAAATATGATTTTTCCACTTACTGTAGTACCACCAGTTCGTTATCGGCGAAACGGAAATCCCACAGCGGAACAGCTCGTTATCAACTGCCAATGCCATAGCCGACAAGAAACCGCCATAAGACCATCCCCAAACAGCAATGTGATTAGGGTCAACAAATGGGAGATCATCCCTTAGATATCTGAAAAATTAAAAAAAAAGCATCAGTTAGTTCGATATGATGCACTCAGTAAAAACTAAAATGATTCACTCTAAATCAACTGAAGGAAATAAACGAAGAAGTAATACTGATCACTTCCACTTTGAATCATTTACGAATTCAATGATGTTCTCAATACATTTCGTTTAATGAGACAGAAATTAGAAATGCGTCGCTTCTCTCTTTAGATACACCATTAAATAGTACAAAGAAGGCACAAAACCACTATGCTAGCAATTACAAATGAATAACGAAGATCACTAAGGAGGTAATTACACATGAAGATGACTTGAAACGTACCGTGTAACAGTAAGTTGATCCTCGACGTCTGCTGTTCCTAATCTACGATAAATTTCATGCAGGAACTTATCTCCTTGATTTCCACTTCCGCGTCCATCGATCACACCGTATATGTAATTGTATTTACTAGCTAAGTAAGTTCCCCAATGCACTTTGAACTGATCCGTTACAAGTTGTTCTCCAGGTTTTCCATCCCTAAAAATAGATAATTGTTAGATATGTGAAGAGCCAAAGGCTTCAATTAGATAATTGTGGTGTAAATCAACGCTTCCAATTCACTTATCAAAAGCTGCTACTTAATAATCAACATTTAGTCTAAAAATGACATTAAATTTAGTGTTATCGAAAAAACAGTTTGGTGGATTATGTAGATTCCCGTATTCTTTTAGTATAATTAAAAAGAAATGCTCATAATTCAAATCGTAAATTTTTTAATATCTTGAGCACTGTTTTTAATTTCATTTTGTCAAAAATTGTCGGTTGATTTTTTATTTATTTTATTTTTTGAGTGCACATGCACTGCTGTTGCAACATATGAGATCATGCGCACTACAGTCAAAGGTACCATTAATACTTTTTTTATGGGTTATATAACTTAAATTTTATTTTAGGTGTTTCAAGTATTGCAATGTTTTCAGCGCAATAAACAGAGATTATTTAGTGTAACAGTTTTTCACAAGAATTCACATTTCTGTGTTCAATTGTGTGCCTACTTTCACTGAATAAAAACCTGTACACATGTCTTGTATTCTACACCGGGAGCAGTGAAGATTTTTAATTAGCTTGGGAAGTTACTCCATCATCAAGGACGATGCACAGTATGATAATGAATCACTTTTTTTAATATACTACTTCATTATCCTGCCAATATCACTGCGCACTGTATGGAGGTGAGGATATATATTACTATTAGTAACGCTTACTGCAAACGTACGATGACAGATTGAACTGGTGTTCGTAATAAATGTTAACAAAGTATTATCATTGCACTAAATAGAGAATATCTAGATGACGTATTAATATCTGTTAAGAAGATATTACCAGTGCTTGGTGATTTCTGTTTTTATTAAAATAACAACCGGATTGGGTTTTAGAAAGATTAAAATTATCTTCATTGGGACCTACAGTTAAGCGTCTTACCTTGAATGTTCTTGAAAGCTGGCAGATCCTCCTCCTTCAGTTTTATGATTGCGTAACCCTCACCATATTCGCGTGAAAAGCCCTGATAAAGGTCCCTTAAAACGTTCTAGATGGAAATCGAACCCAGGTCACTCCAACCAAAAGGCAATGTCAAAACAAGGTGAGCTGCGGAGGCTCAGTTGGAAGATAACCGATCTAATCTCACAAGTAAACGCTAAGCTTCTTGGAGAACAAAGAAGTTGAAGGATAACTAGACTCCCAGTTACAAAATGCCAAGAGGAAGGGGGTGTCGGCTCAGGAGACTTTTGTACCCAACTCGATCACATGCTTGGGAAATATCAACATTTGGATATCTCCAAACCTTTTCGCAACGTTTGTTCAAACGTGGCGACGTAACTGGAAGATATTATGGATAACAGTAGTCAAGGAATTCATATTAATGTTAAGAACTTATGGATCGGTGGATTCGATCTAGATTTATTTCAAAGCAATGAGATGTACATCTGTAAAATAGGAATGATACAAAGTTGGATTAAGATTTGGAGAACGTGATTTGAGGATCTTTTGAAGACTAGAAGTTGTGTTAGTAGTCCAGTATCAATAAAATTAAGATGTTCGTGATTGGTGCTAAATGCAAAGAATTGGGCGTAGCAACAGTGCCCACTTAGCATCAGATGTCGGGAGTTCAGTTCTTTGTTTTGGCGAAGTTGAAGGATAAGTTACGTGGAATGACTGGCAAAGAGTCAAGGCTACGATCCAGTTTGTCTGCTTTGCTGATGAAAAACCGAGTTTTTTGGAAGAGAAAAAATGCCGCCTCCATATAAAACCGGCTAATTCACATTTGGTTAAAAAAATTCTTTGTAAAGATTTTCCCATCATAGAAGGGATTGTTCGAATCCAGGTCTTCTAACGTAAGAGTAAACATCATTGTGTTTCGTTACTACATTTTGGAGGCTTGAGTTGAATTGTTTGAATTAAGGCAGACCCAACTAACATTATGAGGCCAGCGTATTATGTCTGTCAACTGTGTCTGTTCTGGTCAGCCCGCCTGTTTTGTAGGCGAGACTGAGGGGTTCAACTTTCGAAACTAATTACAATGTGTTTTATCTGAGTTTCTTTAAACACCTGTAGGGAACATGAAGCGATCGGTGGATCGGTAAAATTGCAATATCTTCCACATATAAGGTATTATATGAAAATAATAATCAACGTTCCAGCCGCACACTTAAAAGACATAAGTCTCGGTGCAATCATTACAAGAAATTATATTCATGGATAAACAGTCCTTTGTAATCGGTTTACATTCACACGAAATGTTTAGGCAGTTACACAATTGCTCGGTCGACCACGGGTGGTCATTCAACCCTCCAGGTAATTGCGACACAGAAAATCTTTTAGAGAAAGTCAGTGGCATTTGGAGGGTCATCAAAAAGCAGTTTGGCAAAGAAAACGCGTTGTTTTGGAAAGGAGCCAATGTTTATATCTTGAAGCTTTATTTGTGGATGGCCCAAAAAGGAAGTAGTAATGACCCACGCCTTGGCTATTGATCGGAAGCACGTGTTTGCACTCTTATTGTCTGATATTAAGTGATTATCTGCTTAGTCAATTATGTGATGATATTTTATTGAGTAAGTGACTGTTGATATCGAAATAACGTTTTAGTAATATAACACACGATGTTCGTATGTCAATAAGTAATAATGTTTTTAAGAAATCGTTCCCTTAGAAAATATTTGTGTATTTTATAGCAAACCTATTCACGAAAGACAAAGTATTTTTGTGTAGAAAGCCAGTTTAACCGAAAGTAGGCAACAAAGGTACACACTTAAAATTCTAGAAAGGTGGAAAATAAGTACTATGTATACTTACATGTGTATCACTAAGGGGTATTTAATAATTTCTTCTCGATGTAGATCGGGAGGCAACAAGAGTCGGATATTTGCATCTAAAAAAAGTAAACGATATACAATTTGGCAGAACTGGACAAAATCAAATATTTATAACAGAATACCTTTCTATAGCTAGTAGGATGCTAAAATGAAAAGGGTTGTAAAAGTAAATATAAAATCCTGAAAATTCATTATGTTTTATTGCTTTTTTACATCACATATTTTCTGCATAATAATATGCGTCACTCTGTAGAGAGTAGAACTGCTCATATATTTCAGGGTATTTATTATTATTATTATTATTATTATTATTCGTGACATCTCCAAGGAGTCTGAAGACTCGTCGCGGGAGGATACCTACTGTACAACTCTTCGTTTCCACTACTACACAGAATCTCTACTACCAATCATCTACATCAACGCCATCTACTGCCCACCACCACAACTAGTATTTTTTATCTGTAAATTGCGTGTGTTTTGTACTTATAAAATTATTTTAATCATTCTGAATATATATATATATATGTGTGTGTGTGTGTGTGTGTACACAACACACTCTTATATTATATTATAATTATCCTTGTAAAAGGAATTAATTAATGAATAATATTGGCGAGGTATAGATGAAATTATTTAATTTATTATTATTTATTTTAATATAATATACCAACTGACACTGAATTTCCAAGGGTGATATTATTATTATTATAATTTCAAACAGCGACACTAGAGGGCAGCAGATTATATGCAATTTCAGTTATTCGCTTGCATTATTCAAAACGGCTGAAAAACGAAATGGTAGATGGCGCGACTGCATATAGTCGCCATCATCCACTCTGATTGGGTAATTGAATAAATGAGAATGCTTCGCTTTCAACCTCTCTCTCTCTCTCTCTCTCTCCACACAATAGGAGAGGATACAATGGAAAAGCGTTATAACCTTTTTCACGTCATAAACACATAGGAAATGCTAATATTCATTTGACACACACCGAGATAAACTAAAAAAGATTTGGTGATATTCACCATATTTTTATGTTATAAAATTATGATGAGAAAAATATAATACAAAGTATTGGAAGAAATATACTATGCAGTAACTCAAAATCTATAAACAGGCTGATAATAATTGTAACAAAAACGAATCTGTGGAAGAGCCCTTTTGTTCCGCTGAGGTTTTAAGGTCATCATTTGTGTCAAGTAATTTCACTGCAAGAACAAAGACAATAAAAATAACTTAAAAATAAACAATTAAATATAAACAGCTCTTTAGGTATGTTCAGTGCCCTGTCAGGTAGTCTTGTTTCTATGGCTGTGCAGAATTTTCTATCAGAATTAGTAGAAAACTTTAATAGTAAAGGACCACCCACTATCAAACACTGTGAGTAAATAAAACAGGAGAGAAAAAAGAAAGAAAGAAGACCTGAACGAATGCTTTTATAATATCAACAGCAAGCTTTCTGATTATCACTAAATTGCTCACCAACATCAGTTCAACGAGATGTAAGCAAGAAACATGTAGATCCTCAAGTCTTCGACAGGAAATGATCCTGGGACACTCCTTCCCCCAGGCAGATAGTTGCGAAGCGCAAAGCCACTAGGCTAACCGCGCGGAACGAAAATGTCAACTACATTGGCCAATAATCAGTTACATGTTCGTAAATGTAGGTTCTACTTTTTTTTCTAGGCTGCAATACTTACGATAGCCCTGCTCAAGTGGAAAGGAAAACGTCTCAATCTGTGGGAGAGCCCTTTGTTCCACCAAGGTTTTAAGGTCATCATTTGCGTCAAGCAATTTCACTGCAAAAACAAAGACAATAAAAATCACATAAAAATGAACAATTAAACATGTCCGGTATTTACTAATATTAATATGAATTCATTGCACAGTGGTGTAGCTAGAGCTTTTGCCGCCCGGGGCAGTCCCTGAGTTTGTCGCCCCTCTCAATACACACGAAAAATATTACAAAAAGTCAAAACAACGTATAGGGAAATAAATTAAACCACTATGTTTATTTTTGAAGTAAAACTTTAATTTCAACATTATAAAATGTAATTTTTCTTGCTTTTCTGTTAGCAAAATCGTCGATGACATTGTCGAAGTCTATTTCGTAGTAATGGTGGTAATTCTTAATCTATTTTATTTAGAAAAACTCCTCTCACAACTAACAACACTTACAGTAATTGTGAGCAAAATTCGCAGTAGTATTACAATATTTGGAGCTGAGTTCTCGAGACTGTATTTTAGAATTAACTGCAAAAATTCAAAAATGTTCAAAGTGCCGTCCGGGGCGGATCTCCCCCCCCCCCCTCTAGCTACGCCTCTGTCATTGCAGCATTACGATATCTCCGATTATGAATCCATATATACACACCTAATTTATTTTTATCGGATGATCTCAATTCAATCCTTGGAATTCCTGGGCCTAAACATTCCAATATATAAAATCGATTATCCGGGCTAAAGATGGCGTTGTAGTACTGACACTCCTCTGACAGATCACATGTTAAACAGTGGACTTTTCTTGGCATGGGAGATTCCATATCGCTTACTGTAAACAAGTGTCGGGTGCTTGGTTTGCCTTCTATAGACGACAAGAAATACCTGCAAGTACATCGAAGCCTTTAAATAAGTGGTAGATAGAAATACAGAGTAACTTATAAGAGCCATAAATATTTGAGGAATTTATGTAAAAGTCTTATCAAAGGAAAGAATTTCCTACAAATGAGATGGAGTCAGACCGGACAGTTGAGTTCATCTTGCATCTATTTTAGTTTACAAAAAAAAAATATAAAGTTTTGACTTCATCACATGCAAAATATCATCTGCTTTGCTTACTTACACAAGATGATGGTAATGACAGAGGATTTTCACTACATCGTAGGGTCCGTTGGTTAGGAAGACACTTCTGTTTTTCTATGATAAAAACAAAATTAAATTAAATGAAGTTATATTTGATAGAATTCCAGGGAAAAAAATTTTAAAGAACATCTCTAACGAGAAACTAGCAAAATAAACCTGAAATTTGATTTAAACAGTACTTAAATAGATTTAAACTATACTGATTGAAACAGCGTGCTTGTATTTCAACGTTTGCATTCTTTAAAGGCTTACCGTACCTTCTCGTAAACCATTGCAATGTGACGGAAGTGACCCGTCTTCCCATTGGCCACTGGAAGCCTAAGGAAGTAATAACGCTTATCATAAGAGAACAACGGAGATTCGAACATTTCCACCCATCCGCCACCAGAGGAACTCTCTTCGATATTCTGGAAATAGCAACATAATAATTAATTACTTTGTAATCAAAACCATCGGAACCAAACCAGTTTTTACAAAAGAAAACTAACATCGGCATTGTAAATGTACAAGAAATTCCAGTGGCATTCGTGATGTTAAAATAGACTTTTCATGCTTCGGAAATTAAACGAATGTTTTTATCTGTTGCCTAAGCAACGAGGCCGTCTTCTAAATTAAATCAATGTTGACCTTCAGGCCAAATGAGGATTTATACAATTAACTTGAATTAAAACCTCTGAAAATGAAAATTTTATTGGGCTGTGTTTATAGTTGCTGCCGCTTAAATATTGCAAGCTTTGTTGGCGCAAAGTACAAAACTTTTACTTTAGACACGCAAATACATTAATACATTAAGATGAAAGATTGAATCACTTTGAGAATAATATGGCTGAATGCGTTGAAGAAATTATTCCTGTGTGTGTGTGTGTGTGTGTGTGTGTGTGTGTGTGTGTGTGTGTGTGTGTGTGTGTGTGTGTGTGTGTGTGTGTGTGTGTGCGTGCGTGCGTGCGCGCGCGCTGTTAATTGTCTATAATCTAAGGTGTTTGCTGTTAATTATCTATTACACCTTTCTGTCTATGAACCACGATACCAGATAATCCTCATCATTCTCCTTAATTTATGTTCTTCTTTTCATGATTATTTTTTCTCTCTCCTGATCCAAACAATTACTGTGTCCTAATAACTAATGGAACGAAGAGCTCAATCCTTCATTGTGCCTAAAATCTCAACCGTCATCCAACCCTTAGTCTCAACAAATTTACCAAGGAAAACAACTATCAGCAAATCTTTTTTTTACTAAAATAAAGAGCCAAAAGGCTTCACTTCGGCGATGCAGAATTTATAAATATCAAGTGGATATTAAATCCAGCATTTTTTCAAAGCCGAATACAGAAACTATAAAAGTTTCGTATGACATTTGACCAGAGATTTTGAAGAACTGAAGCCTTTTGGCTCTCTATTTTAGTAAATACTTGACGCACCGACCGAGAATTCGCTTAAAAATACACCTCTCCAATGTTTCAAGTTCCTTAGTAGGAAAGTTTTTACTGTCTTAATGTTTCTTCCTGGTCTCTGACAAAAACCAATCAGTTTGAAACAGCTGTCAGGCCAGTGAAACTTTATCAAAATGGACCAATAGGAGGCGAATATGTGGATGCTCTCATAGTAGGCATGTCTTCTATAAGGTCCAGTTAGGGCAACTCGTAAACACCGGCGAGTGTGTTTCCGTAAGCTATCTGGTCAAATTTCATACGAAACTTTTATAGTTTCCACATTTAGCTTTCCAGCATTTGAAATAATGCTGGATTTAATATTTACTTGATTTTTATAAATTTCGGCAAATCCATGAAAATCAAATGAGTTTCACTTGATTTCTATTAACCCTTCAAGCAGTAAAGCCATTGCAAGGAGATACTGCAATCTCAACAACTTTAACATTTTTTTTTTTTTTTTTTTGCATTTATACGCCATAAAACTGAGGTATGTTTAACTGATCCCCTCCAAGGTTTAAAAGATATAAATGCATCCATCTTTCCGTAAGAAAAGTTCAGCTCTCTGATTCAGCACATTGGATATGAGAGATCTAAAACCAGACATCGAAAATCACGTGATCCTTATAAACTCTCAACAAAAGGCTTCACTCTAGACATCATTATTTCCTTCAACTCTTGCTAAGATAACCAAGGTAAATCATTCCCCACTCTACACCTGAAGCAATTCATTTCACTCTTCGCCTACTTGTCTTTCTTATTCCCCCAAATTGTTCAAAATTATAGTCCAGAACTACCATTCGTATTCTTTACAATTTTGAGAGTTTGGCATCTGCCCTACAGCAAGGAAGCACGGCTATAATCATCGAAAAAAATTAAGAATAAAGTCAGTCATCGTACTATTATCACATTGCCCTTCTCCACACCACAACTACCAAATAATTAAACCACAAACTAATTTAGATACAAGCCATAGAATTGTTTGCAGAAACGTGTGTGTGGTCGCTATGATATTTCATGCATTTAAGCGAGCTATCTTAGAAGACTAGTTAGCAATGGATCATCTTATTGCCTATCTTCTACTCTTTGAAATTAGATGACCATCTTTCTCTCTGCGTGTCATGTTAGATGGCTTCCTGTTCTTGGATTTCTTCACCAATATGGATTTGTGGATTTGATAATGACCACGATACTTTCACTCAGTCTTTCCTCCTATACGTAAATTACGTTATTTCACTTACCTGAAATTCTTTCAACAACATTCCTGATTACGTACCATACCATCTACTCTCTTCTCCTTTTGGCAATCCTTCTCAAACTGAGAAAAAGAATGGAGTAGTCTTGTTTCAAGATTCAATATCTTCTGTAACCAATGCCTTAAACTGTTTCTCCTATTCTCTCTTTCTCTCTCCTTGCCATTCTTCAATGGGATGGGGATCTCATTCGATGAGAGCATCGACACCTGAGAGTGTCGATGCTCTCAGCACAAACTCCTGCGCTACTTCTCATAAGGTAGCCTCACTTCTCCTTCCCTTTACTTTTAATGACACCGCAAGACAGTATCAGTCTGCTCTTCTTGATGTTACTTACATCTGCCCTGACCTGTCACAAACACAACACACCCATAACTTCTTCATGCTTCAAAATACCTTGGTTGTCCATTTTCATTGAAGACACTAATTCTTATCTGTGTATAAATGTTAACATTATATCAATCCCAATTATGCGATTTCTTTCCTCATTCCTTCTATCTGCCTCTTCATTTTGTAACAGCCTTATGTTGCCTTTCCAAAGAGCAATGACCTCCATTTGTTCAATAAACAGATCAACAGATTTCATCTTTCGCTCATTTGTCCAAATGTGCTACGTGTTCCAAATAATGTTTGTGCAGGACGTCACCTTGCTCTCTACATACTGAAGAAAGTGTGATGATAGTCTTTATAAATCGCCAACTGCTTTTCATCCAATGTATTTCTAAGTTTTTAAATATAGCTTTAATAATGATGACGGACTTATCCTTCATAAAGTATCTGATAATACTGTCGCATCTTGCACGTATAATAATACAAGTAGGAAGTCCCGGAATATTTTGTGGGTATGCGCAAACATATTTCATGTAAACTGATATAATTGTACAAAAATAAGCGCTTGATATTTAACATTTTCCTTTAATGTTATTCCTAAATTTTAAAACAGTGATGAATGGTAAGCACAGAAATTCAATTTAATGATCTAGTTAAATTCTAGTTAATACACGTGGGTGCTGAGAAACGTTTTTTGCCTAAGAATGAAAAATGAATTTATAATTTCAATTTTTTTTCAACCTAATCTCCCTTAAGACTAATACATTTATTCCAGCGATGCTCCAGCGCCATTATCCCGTCCCTGTAGTGGTACTCAGTAAGATCTGTAAAATACCCCTCTACAGCGGCAATTGATTCGAAGAAAAACGCTGACCAGCGAGGAAAAGTTTTAACTTTGGGAAGAAACAGAAGTCAGAGGGATTCAATTCTGGGGAATAGGTGGATGTTCCAACAATTCATAGTGCAGATCCCTTAATTTTCCCATTGCCAAAACACCTTTGTGGGCAGGTGCATTGTCCTGATAAAAGATGATTTTTTTTTCTTCTGCAAACCGGGTCTTTTCTCACGAATGTTTTCATCTAATCTGGTTAAACGATCAGATAATATTTCCCGGTTATTGTTATACCATTTTCAAGATAATTAATAAACAAAATGCCTTTAGCATCCCAAAACATCGATGCCATGACCTTTCCTGCTGATGGAACCGACTTTGTCTTCTTTGGCGCTGAACAATCGGCTTCTGTCCACTGTTTGGATTCTGGTGTGTAATGGTGAATTCAAGTCTCATCCATAGTAATAAATTGACGCACAAATAGTTAAAACGCTCCAAGCACTGTTCAGAGATTTTCATGCGAGTGCGCGTTTTTGATCTGTTGTGAGCATGCGCGGCACCCATCTTGCGCAAAGCTTTTGCATTTGCAATTCTTCATGCAAAACATATCCTACACGTTCTTTTGAAATGCTATGGTCTCAGCAATTTCACGCACTTTGATTCGTTGGTCATCTAATAGCATATCGTGCACTTGATCGATGATTTCTGGTGTTGTTACACTTTTTGGACGTCCTTCACGTAGATCATCTTCAAGGCTGGTACGGCCGCGTTTAAACTCGGCAGCCCATTTCTTAATTGTCGAAAATGAAGGAGAAGAGTGCCCATAAACTTTTATGAACTTCGAATGAATTTCTTTTGGCGTTAAACCTTCTCTTACAAAGAATTTTATAACCGCACGATACTCAATCTTATCCATTTCAAGGGATTCAGACAACACTTTTGCTTCAGACAGCTCTATAAAACAAACTACTCGATAGAATGACTTGCAATTTCACATGGATACTTATGACAGGTGTACCACCTTAGACAAAAAAAATCTTGCCGATAGTGTTGCCATCTGTTGTCGAGACCGAGAACTTTTCAGACCACCTACGTATTTTATAATATACGTAAAAATGTATTAACTGTATTCATATCTTTTTATTCAGTTAATTTTTTTATTATTATTTTTAATGCGCTGCGATTTACGGAACACAAATAAAAGTACCCGAGTTATGCATTCTTCTGGAAGGCTTCTTTTATCCGAATGCAAAATGTGTTGGGAAATTATTTTCGTTTCACTACAGTGAAACCTGGTGAGAACAAATGTTTGTTCCACAAATGATAACAAATTGTAACAAATAATACAAGAAGCAGAACTCTCTTATAAACAACGAGGTGAGTTTTGGTTTGAATTATTTTATGCATTTATCGACGTATTTGCAATTTTAACTTGAAAAATAAGAGATTTTTTTCTTTTATTTGTAATGGATGCATATAATAATACTTAAAGCAATAGATGAAGGATAAATTATTAGCAGACACGTTACATTTACCAGCGGTCTTCTACATCTGGCACTCTACCCTTTTCTCCCAAACTACAATCGCACTGTTCGCATAGACTTACCTTTTCACACATCCAGTTAACGGACTCACGACATATGCTGACGATCGATGAATTCTGCATTCTCCGTACCCATATCACAGACAGGGAGTGGCTGTCCATCCAACTAACGGAAGTAATGTAATAATCTCTAAAGAAAATAAGAAAAAAAATCAGTTGTTTTCTGTAGAAACTGAAATTGTCATCAAGAGTGTCTGTTGGTTATTGTTGTTATAAATGTATAATTAAAATAGCAATACATTTATTTACATTAATGTTTTAATCTATGGTGTGTGAAATAAGAACTCCATAGTTGATTTAATTACTAAGCTAAATATAATTAAAAGAAACACACGTATAAACCACAGTGAAAGTTATTTAATTGTAAATATTTCATCCTAAATATCTTAGGACATCATCAGTACAGTAGTAATAATAGGAATAACATACAGTTAGGGCGCATGATTACAATAGAATCTCATTAAACGTGCGTAACGTGTTACAACAACAACAACAAAAAATTATTTAACACAATTTTGTATGACAACTTTAGGAATAGTAAGAACGTCGTTGCGGTTTAAGTTGGGTCTGTGTAGTAGGGCTTCAGAACTTTCTTTGTATAAGCGTTCATGTTTAAATAAAGATCTATGTAAAAGTTAAGACTTTTCCCAATGGATCCTATGGTTTGGAATTTCAATTCCGTGTTGAGAGAGGCCAGATTTCTGCGGTTTAAAAAGACGAATGTGGTCTTGATGTTCCGAGATGCGTTTCTGAACAGACCTACCTGTCTGTCCAAAGTAAGATAATTTGCATGAGCATGGAATTTCATAAACGCCAGGCAACATCAAAGGTGAGAGTTTGTCCTTAGGAGAAGGTAACAAGTTGCAAATTTGGTTGATAGGTTTGTAAGTAGTAGCAAAATTGTATTTCTTCATAATTTTAGAAAGACGTTCTGAGATGCCTTTGACGTAAGGTATGGGAATCCTATGGACTTCTTCCTTTCTGGTTTGATGTGTGAAGAAGTGACTGATGATTTTTTGAGTTGTTTTCGGATTATATCCATTAAGGATGGCTGTATTTTTGATTACTTCTAATTCCTGGGTTAAAGATTCTTCAGAGGAGCAGAATTTGTGTGCTCTGGAAACTAGTGATTTAATAATGCCAGATTTCTGAGATGGATGATGAGCAGAAGAATTGTGAATGTAGCGACCTGAGAATGTAGGTTTGCGAAAGACAGACGTGGCAATGGAACCGTCTTCTTTTCTTTGGATGTGTAAATCCAAAAAAGAGATACCCAGTGGAGATTCTTTTTCTAACGTAAAGTTGATGCGATGATGAAGAAGGTTAATTTTATCTAGAAACAGTTGTAATTCAGGTTCGGGATGATTCCAGACTGCAAATACGTCATCGACATATCTTAGCCAAATTTTTGGTTTGGGTTCAAAAGTGAATATTTTTTCTTCAAGGTGTTCTAGAAACAAGTTTGTAAGGTTTGGTGATAAAGGAGATCTCATTGCTGTTCCTTCTTCTTGCTTGTAAATTTAACCCTCCAGGTGAAGTAACCTGATGCAATAACAAATTTGAACAATTCAACTATATCAGACGGAAATTTTGGAGTTAGTAATTCTATTGTTTCTTTATGGGGAATGTTTGTGAAGAGGGAGACAATGTCGAAGCTGATTAACAAGTCAGTTTTTGATAGTTGAATGTCTTTAATTTTTGTGTGAAACTCTGTAGAATTTTTGATTGAATAGACTGAGTGGCCTATGTGAGTGCGGAGAAGGTTAGATAAGAATCTTGATAACTTGTACGTTGGACAGCTGATACAGTCTACGACGGGTCTAAGTGGAACATTAGTTTTGTGTAGCTTAGGTAAGCCATAAATTCTAGGAGGTCTTGCATGGTATGTCTTAAGTTTTTTGATTGTTTCTTCGTCTAAGGAGGAAGTTTCATTAAGCAGCTTATTTAATTTTCTGAGTTTTGTAGGATCATAATCCAATTTGGCGTAAGTATTACGATCTTGAAGAAGTAAATTCATTTTTCGGTCATATGAGTTTGTATCAAGAACCACAGTGGTATTTCTTTTATCAGCTCTGGTAATGATTATGTTTTTATTACGTTTTAAGGAAATTAAGCTTACTATTCCAAAATGTTTAAGAAATTATCCGATTGCAGTGGTTCTTGTGTTTATTTGTTTTTTTCTAATTTTTCTAACTTTAAATCGAGCCTCAAAGAAATTGGTTTCTTTCAAAGGTTCAAAACAATTGTTTGTTTAGAATATTTACAGGAATTATTCGGATAATAGAAGTACCTAGGTAAGAAATATAATCCATACGAATTCAGCAAACACTATGGAGACAAAATTCTTTAGTTATCAATCAAAAAAGATAATTGTCATAAATTGGTAAATAAATTCTGCTTTACGAATTGCATATTTAAAATAAGAAGAAATTTTTAGTCTACTTAAAATTAATAAGAATAATTTAATGAAACAGAACACAATAAATATTAAATTGTAAACCTTGCTTACAAGTCTTCATACGTCCTTGGAGGTTGAACAGCTTGGAGAACAGGTGTCGGGTCCGTGAGATCAACTGTCCATAAGCTCACCGATGGGTTGGTTGTACCAGACTGGAAATACATGCTTAGAATTATTACTTCCATTATAAACACATGAATAAATATTTACAAAGGAAATTTGCATTATTATATCCCAAACTACAATATTTGCGATTATATATAACAGTTTTTAGATATAATACTTTATTTTAAACTTTAGTGTTTTTAAATTGAATTAAGTCTTTTATAAAAAAAATAAAAAGCGATTGTATTTATAATGTTTTTCCATCTAATTACTTATCTATCATAATAATAGAATCATTCGGATAATAATCGTGCTAATCGAATTTTAAAAACGCAATTCAATAAATTTCTTTTTACCTTAGGATACTTCTGTTCTTCAACCAGAGGATACTGATTGCTGATATCCGCTATCATCCCATAACGTAGCGTAAAAACTGACTCCACTTCCGAATCGTTGAGCGTCATGAAACATAATTTACTTCCGTCCGCCGACCACCAGATGGCGTTGTTACTATGAAGAATCTCTTCTGAAAAGTTGGATAAAATAGCAGCTGTTTTAATTATTATTTTTCGATTCAAATATATTTGTAGTTTTAAACTTGAATACACAAGAAGGCAGAGCTGATTTGAATCTGATAGAATATTTTATATACTAATGATATTCTTATCTCTGATCGCTTTAATGTCGTAATAAGCAATACGAGTACCTGAAGTGAATTTCTACCTTCATAAAGCCAATCTGGAACTCCGTTGAAGATAACTCCTTCAACTCCAGATGTTGTTAAAGGCACAGGATCCACTGATGTGCTCACTTGGGGGATGTAATACAAGTTGTTTTTGAAAGCGTACACCTATTGAATCGAAAGATAATATTCAGTTTACAAATTTTGTAGTTAATTGCACCGAAAGCATTTAACACGTTAAATGTTTCTTAAAAGATTTAAAATCTTTCATAAATCTAAATCACAAATCTGAAACATATTAATTGATAATAATTAATTGTATCGATAATTAATTGATTTGTACTTTATTTAAATAAACATCGCAACTTATCTAAATTTAATTTTTATTTTAATTAAATAAATAAATATTAGAGGATTTGATTTGTACATGGATAAATCACAAGCTATGGAAAATTCTAAATTTTATGGCCGTGATATAAATCCACGTAATGCAGATGAAGTGCATCCAACAGAACAGCGGATTATAGATCGACTTCTGATGCTTTCGAGCAGTGTAACAGTGCTGCTGTTCTAAATTAACTTGCAGGTATACCTATAAATGCCATGGCGCTATGAAGGATAGGGTTGAGAGGGAGAGATGCCAAAAAATGATGACACTACAATCTCCAGCTCTCGCAATAGGAAATGTCTGTCCTTGAACACTTGACTTTCAACTGTTTCAAAGCAGAACCATTATTAGAATAGCTTGTTCATTAGTGCGTGCTATTTTAAGATATATTTGCTTCGGGTATGATGAATATTCACTGATATTATTGAGATTATTTTAGTGAATTTTTAATAGCTATATAAAACCTTATTGGACTCTTTCTTAAACTATCATAATAGCCTCGTTATCTGAAACATAAAAAATGTAGTCTTTTTCCACAGCGTATTTTTAATAACATTTAGTAATTTTTTTTCTTAAATAGTTCTGTTCTCCTACAGCTAACCCTCAGAATAATGTACAGTTGCTATCCCATAAAAATCATCACATAGTGACCCAGTATTTCTACCTTAGTAATGGAAAGAGCAATACTTATTAGTATTGTTGTTGCTGCTGTTATGACTAAGTTCGGCTTCCACAAGTTACATTCTCAGCAATCAAAAGAATAAATTTATTCAAGTAACAGCTCTAAATTGAAGTGAATCTCGCGAACTTAGCTATAAGTGCCTGCTCATTTTTTTCACATATGAAATCTTTTTTTTTCATGAAATATCATTTTCAGGGGACATAGTTAAAATATTTGTGTAAATATCTTAAATCCAATATTATTCGAAATTGATTGAATAACGCAACTAAATGGAGGAGAAGAAAGATGAAACACATTCTATTTGTGAATGTGTTTTATTTTTCCAAGTTTTAGAGGATTTTTTAATTCATTGGATTTAACGTTTCACATTTATCATGCATTGTTCGTGTTGATTGTCTCTGTTGAATAAAACTGGTGAAAAGCTAATATTCAACTTAACTTGAGTTATAAAAGATCGAATTTCGTCCTAAAGTTTTTTATGATGCGTAGCCAGTGATTTGTTAAGATACTTGGTTGAAGAGTCATTACTACGATATGTATAATCTTTAAGAAGATAGAGAATTCCAACATGATTAAAGATTGTAAAACCTTTCATTATGCAGCATTTTTATTTTTTTTTAAATCAAAAACATAAAACTTACCAGCTGAGCACCATTCGGACCCCACATTGCATACTGTAATTCATCGAATGACGAATTCGATAGAAGAGGAAACACATACCTAAAGGCAAGCATTTCAATAATAAATTAATACAACTAGACGAAAGAAAATATAAAACATATCTAAGTATAAATGAAACTAAAGAAAAAACTTACTCGTTGCTTATGTTAAAAATTCTGTATTTTGCCCGAAAGGAATGTTTCCATAGCTAGAAAAAATACAAATAAAAAAAAATTACTGTTCTTTAGCTACATAAAAAAATTGACTTCAATTAGATATACAAACAGAAAGTTTTTACTTCCTTACATCGGAAGGGTATTTATTGCTCCTTGAAGATAATAGGATTCTTATTTGCTAACTTCAAACACTTCAAAAAAGGAAAATAAATCGCTTGATTTCATGTTACATTTCTTTGAATTTCAACGTCTACGCAAACAACTTATACAAAAACTGAACACAGATCAAATAAACGTCTAAGACATCAATTAATAGAGAATGATAAAATTATAATAAAAGAATAATAACACTGCTAATGAAAAAGAGGAAGAATTATATGATAGTTCAAAAAAAAAAGTTAAAACTAAAAAACAATCGAAGAACAAAAAAAAAAGAAACTCAGTACTTAAATGTGAAAATTTTTGTATAAATAATTAAACAATAAATAAATAAATAATTTCAAAAGTATTCAGAGAATACTAAATATTCCTGATACAACAACCTTAAATCCGAAAACACTAAAAGTATGTTATTATTTCCTTATAAAACAAAATGCTCAGTATAAAATGTATTATATAATTAGCACTACAAAGAGTGGCGCTAGTATTTTTATTGAATTTTCTAACATTTTTCACAGCGATTTGGGTGAGAGGGCGCTTTCATTGTTTCTCAACAATCAAAAGATAATTAGTTATTTTGACAGGTTATAAAACATTTGCCTATGAAAGACAAAAAAGTCGAACTAATAGTGGCGCTGCTTTTGGCTCACAGTTCCCTACATCCATCATTTGCAAATATGTAGTCTGTTTAATGTTAGCTAGAGTTATTTTGATGACAAATCATCGCAATATTGTTTACTGGATGTACCATATTATTATATAATAACACTAATTATAACAGTAATGCACTTTGTTAATTAGCATCGGGTAGTTATTCTGTCGTCGAACGATGTATCTCTGCTGATAATGGTCCGAAAACTGTTATAATCCAGATTGTACGAGATACTCAACTCTAAACTAACGACCATTAATGACGTGTATTACAGGTGACTACTGCTATCAATTTATTTGCAGATCCGTGCTTAGTGAGTATTCCTGTATTTTTCCAAGTAAATTATAAATTACCTAGTTTACATATACCAGCTTCAATGTGACTCTGTTTAGAGTCACACTGAACCTAGTATATTCCTCATTAAACTGTGGATCCCTACTCAGATGTCCTTGTGATAACACCGTGGCTAATAGTACACAGTCTAATAAATGTAAAGGTCATCATATTATGTATATTTTTGTTACAGGAAGAATACATCTTTCACTTTTTGACGGTGTTGTAGTTGGATTGAACTGAACTTAAATCTTCCAAATTAGTATTAGCTTTTTATCTCACGATAGCATTTATCAAACCAAACGGTTGTAATCACTATATTACAGTACTGTAGACAATTGCTGCCACCTCAAGATCCTAAACACTAATTAACATTATTATCTAGAATATTATTAGCTTTACAGTTGATTTGCCTGCGTTGTGGTTCCGATCTGGAAAATACTACTTGCTTGTTAGTAGCCTGCTCCCAAGATCGATCCACTAAAAAGGTTTTTTTTCTGACAGAAATTTCAGTCTGGATATTTCAAACAAGGAACACATGCAGCCCATTTTACCAAGGAAGGGCTAGTAATATATCTAACACTATTTTGCACTTCCTTTCCTGTATTATATATAAACTTGCAGAAAATATGCTTAAAATTGGAGATCTAAAAAAACGTGAATTATAGCCAATTAAAAGCTTTATGTCCTGATTTCAAAGAAACAATCGTAGTGGTTTTTCGTCCATCAACGTTTCAAATCGTTTTTCGTTGTATCAAGTCTGATCTATTTAATACATCCATCAGATGCGAGAATTAGACATGAAGTTCACAGATTTACCATGTTCTGTGAAACAAGCTCTAATAACCACTAATAGAAACCAAATAATCTCGCAATCAAATATTTTAACATAATATCGAATTGAAAATGACAATTTCTAGCATGATCTTTAAATAAAATGTTTAATTTCATCCGGAAGTGAGCTAATAGGTCTTAGATGGAAGTGGAGGGTCTTTTCCTTCCGAAAAGTTCTATTTTCAATCCCGCCAAATAGACAAACCGTTAGAAGTGCGCACACATTGGCATCACATACTCAGTTGCTTGAATGACAACTGAGTATGTGATGTTTTTCACATACTCAGTTCCTGTAACAAATATACTCAGCAAAACAGAATTTCAGTATTTTATTGAAATAGTCGTTTATAATATTTATTAACTTGGGTCTACCAGAACTACACATCAAAAACAACCATTCTTCATTAACTCAATGGGTATCTTTCGTTATAATTTTATCTTTTGCAGTCTATTCTTTAGGAAAATGATGATATTTTCCTATTATACTTGGTTTCCTGTTGTGGCAGTGAGTTTGAGGCCCTCTGATGTGAGGTGGGGGTCTCACAATATCAAATACATAGTGAGGTGTTGTTACATACCTGTTGGATCAGTTGCTGGTGACGAAGAAATGCGTCACCAGATAAAGATGATGAGTGCGAAATGGATAATCATAATGCTAATTACCCAAAAATTGATTGGATAGTTGTGAAATGTCATGAAATCGAAATTATCAAGCTATTGCGATTCAACTTCCTCAAGCAGTATGTGTCAGAAGGAACTCGGGGTCAAAGAGTGTTAGATCTGATTATAGTGTCAGAGGGGATTTCCGTTAAAGGCGTAACTGTTCTATCTCCTCATGATCATTCGCGCCAGGTTGGGGAGAGTTATTATGCGGTACTCACTTGGGAAGTGGCTAAGTTTATGAATGTTACAAGCTGAACTACAAAGCGGGAAATTGAGGAGAATGCTTGGTTCTGCACCATAGTATCGTGTATTGGATCGGAAGGATTCGACAGTGCGTGGGAAGCGTTTTAAAAAATACTTAAATGATATGATATCAGAATGTATCCTTAAAGTTCCAAGAATAAATAGAGTAGGAGTGAAATGGATGTGTAATCTAATTAAGCAAAGAATTCGTAAGAAAAAGATGATGTGGAAGGAATATCGCGTGCATTAGGATGATATCCGTTATGAAAATTATGAAAAGGAGGGGATTGATGCGATATCTGCACGGATGGCAAAAAGAGTGTTCAGTGTTCACTGTTCCTTTGAGCAGGCTGTGTATTTACGTCTCAGATCATATCAGGGAAGATTCCACAGGAGTGTAAAGAATGTACACATTGCACAAGGGTGGTGCAAAGATCGATGTATTCCAACTATCGACTAATCAATATCTCAGGAGTGTTGGTAAAGATTTTGTAAAAGTTGGTTAGGGCTCGCATTAGAATTAGCTTGACAGAGAATCTCTACTTTGTAATGAACAGCAGAGGGTTTACTAAAGGAAGGTCATGTTTTAGTAACGTGTCACATTCTATAATAATGATACCACTGAGCTAGACAAGGGGAATGGATACACCATGATATTTTTGGATTTTGCTAAAGGCTTTTGACAAAATACAGAATGCAAGACGCCTGCATAAATTGCAGGATATGGGATACAAAATATTGGCATGAATAACAGAATGGCTAACTGACAGATATCGAAAAGTGGGATATTGGGGGGGGGGGTAATCTACAAGATTCAAGGTAACCAGCAGTGTGCCTCAAGGATCAGTCATTGGTCCGCTGTTATTCAATCTGTACATTAATGATATTGGGAAGGATTTGAGAGGGAGTCTACAGCTATTTGCTGATGATGCAAAGGCAGGTAAGGCAATCAAGAATGCTGCTGATGTGCAGTCTTTGCAGAATTATTTGAATAGGCTGGAATTGTGGGCATGGGAAAATGGATGTCAGTTCAATGACAGTAAATGTAAAGTCATTCTCGGCGTGATTAGATATCCAGTGTCATATTATATTGGTGGGATTAGGCTAGAAGAAACTGATGAGGCTAGGGATCATGGAGTGTTAATAGATAGGAAGTTGAAGTTTAGGAGCCATGTGGAAAAGATTGCAAATATAATTCAAAAGATAATTGCAATGCTGAAACGAACTTTCATGTGTAAAGATAAGGATGTCATTTTGCCTCTTCACAAAAGCCTTGATAAGACCTCACAGTTCAGGTTTCCGTTGTGATTCTGATATATTGGAGAGAGTGCAAAGGAGAGTGTTAAAAATGATATCAAGATTGAGGAATCCTGATTATGAAGTCAGATTGAGAATTTGTAGACTGCAGACAGGAGAACGAGGGATGATGGGATTGATACTTACAAACTTCTGAAAGGGTCATCCAAGATTTCAATTGATGGTATATTTCAATTTTTGGATGGTTGAGAAAGGACAAGAGGGCATCCTTGGAAGCTGAGAATAAATGTTGTCAAGAAGGGGATGACGGCTAGATTTTTCTCTCATAGGGTGGTGTGTGATTGGAATGGATTGCAATTGGATGTTTTGTGTGAATTCAAGAACAAGTATTTTTGTTCTTGAACCCCCCTGTATATGAATAAAAAAATATGGTATGTGAACAACAAAATCCATTGCATAAAAATTGGTGATGCTAAACGTCTAAGGAGATATTTGCCCTATCAATCATAAAATGATCCGTTTCACAACTATTCTTGTCAATTGAATAATATCTTTTCAACCAGAACCGGGAAAATAATATGATTATGGAATATAGAAATCTGATTATCAGTATTTATCAGTATTGCATTTAAAGAAAGAAAATATGAAACCAATTTTAATTTTAATAATCCTGTGTGATTAATGTGGAAAACATGTATTTAAATTATGCATAGTAGCTTTAAAAATATATTCTTACAAAATAATTTCTTGTTTCGTGTACTTACTTGTGTGACATCGGTAGCTATGAGCAGATACCTTCTGTCAGCTGATATGCTGTAATGTTGAACGTTGTATTGTCGCTGTAAAAAAATAAATAAATAAATAAAATAAAATTAAGAACTAATTATTGGAAGGCATTTCAATTACGTGAAAGATGGATCTTTTAAATTAATTAATCTGAAATTTAATTAATTAAAATATGGGTTTAAATTAATTTGTATTTTTAACTTTAATTAATTAAAAGATGGATTTCTGTGTTAAAAACTCTTGATAAGAAAACCTCAATCAAGTTCTATTACTTACGTAAGTGATATTAGACATGACTGTTCTTTTATGATTCTCCACATTGTAAATTATATCAGCGTTATAAATTATAAGAGCGCCATCTGGATCTTGGTAGAGGAACTCGCTTTCTATTTTAATATAGAAAAGAAATACAAATAAAGAAATGATGTGGAAATTGCTTATAAAATTTAATATTTCAAAATTATCTAAAAAGTTAAAGATAGTCATCATCATCATCATACCTTCCAAGGATTTAGTCCTAGAGTGTCTGTTCCGGCCTTAGCCGTCATCGTTGAATGTCCTGGTTTTCTTTTTCCTAATGGCTCGTATTTCAAGGCTTGTTTTGGTAATCTTTCTGTTTTCATTCTTTGAACGTATTCCATCCATTTATGTTTATATTTTTTAATTTTTCTATTACTGGTTCTCGGTTTAATTCTTTCATAATATCTTCGTTTCTTTTGTGATCAAATAGGGTATACTTTGCGGTTTTTCTCATAAGCTTCATTTCTGCTGTTGTTAATCTTCGTTTGTCTTTTTGTTTTATTGTCCAGATTTCGCTTCCATACATTAAGACCGGTAGGGCTAATGTATTGTATACTTTTAGCCTGGTTTGTTTTTGAACTAGGTTCGGTTTAAATATAGAGTTAATTACACCTGTTATTTTTAAATATTTTGCAATTTTTACGTTTATATATTTTTCATTTTCATATGTGATCGTACATCCTAGGTAGTTAAATGAATTCACCTATTCTAAGATCTTGTTATCTATTACTATTTTAGTTCCTGCTGGATCTTGTCCTTTAAAGGCCATAGTTTTTGATTTTTCTGTTGATATTATCATTCCATAATCTTTGGGTCATGTTCTAAATTAGAAACAAATTTGTTCCATGATTCTCTGTCTTTTTCTGACTTCTCTTTTAGCTATAGCTCTTATTCCTTTATATTCTATTTCATCTTATAATCTTTTATTGCTTAATCATCTATGATAGGCTTCGTTTTTCATTTCGATTATTTCTTTTATTGTATCGTCCCATATCTTCAGTATTTTCTTTTTATTGAATTTCTTGGTCTTTCCTAAGTTTTCATTTGCTGCTGTATTTAGTATCGTTTTTGTATTAAGCCATTCTATTTCTATTTCTTCATTTTGTTTTATTTTATCTAGATATTGGTTAATTCAATATAGCCATTGTACATTTGTGTCATTCAATAGTCTAGTTTTATAAACAAATGTTTCAAATTTTCTTTCTGTTCTTGTTACTTGTAGCCATTTAGGTGGTAATCTTAATTTTATTTTAACGAGGAAGTGGTCACTGCTTATTTCATATCCTCTTTGAAATCTAACATCTAAAGAGAACCTTTTCATTTAATATGAAGTAATCTAATATTGATTTCCATCCTCTTGCTACCCAAGTATATTTATGTATGTCTTTATGTTTATAGAAGGAATTCATTATTTTTAGGTTATTATAAACTACAAAGTCGATCAATTTTTTACCATTCCTGTTTAGAGCATGTTCTCCATATATTCCTATATTACTATTAATTTTCGTGTTTCCAATTCTTGCATTTAAGTCTCCTGCTAATATTATATGATAATGTTTATTTATTTTATTATATATGTTTTGTAGCTGATTATGAAAATCAATATTATCCTGTTCTCTTCCTTCTTCCGGGGCATATAAACCAATTATTGTTAAATAGCCTCTATCTATTTTTATTCTAGCTAGTTAAAGATAGTAAAGATTATAATTTGAATTTAATTTTTATTTTAGAATTAAAATAATAAAAATGGATGTTCTTGTTTATCAGCGATTTAAATTATCAGTTAGTGAATAAAATTTGTCACCAGCTCTCACATTCCGCGCACGCAAACGTATTATTAATGCATCATAATTTCTGTTTAACTCGATACACGTGACCGGTGGTGTAGTAAGAATCTCGGCGCCCAGGTAAAAGCATTTAAGCTTGGTTTTGTCGCTTCCCCCCCCCCATTTTTGCTTCTGTTCCCTTCCTTGCTATCACAGCACGTGACAAGCCTTAGATGTTAAAGCACACGCTACGATAGCATGCAGCGCTATCTGCATAAGTTTCTGCTTTTAGAAAATGTCGGGGTTGTGCGGGCTCTGAGACACTTTTATCGATTCTTGTCGTATCACCTATTTCGGTGCTGTACTGGTATTCAGTGGATAACACACACGTGTTCACTTATAGAAAAATCACAAAAATAAATTGGCATTCACTTACAAACCAATTCGATTATTATTTTGTATGAACTGAGAAAGACTGTTACTGATTCTTCAGTTTGCGTGCATGAAGTTAAATATAATGTAATCTTGACTTGCGTATTTGTTCTGTCTTTATAAGCATGCGTAACTTTGACCAATTAATAATGTTATTTTTTTAATCAGCACTTGTATGTTACGTGCTTTTATGGACAAAAATCTGTATTGTTGTATTTGAAGCAGTAGAAAATGACGTATTACATTAGTACATGCGCGCCCTCTAGCTTTATTGTGGTTTCTAATTTCTACACGTGCAATTTAACTGAAAATCTCAAAATAATAATACTTTATTGCTATATGCGTTAACTCATTAGTACATCTTGAAGTTATATTTATATTTATTTATTAAATTCAAACTGGAAAATTATTTTTCTAGAAACATTTCTAATGACTATTATTGAAAACAAAAAAAGACATAAAATGGAATTTACCTGAAATCCAGGAGCCATTGAATCTACGTGGTTCAAACATCCCTGAAATGATTTCTTCAGCATTTAGTCGAGGATTTTTTACCCTCGGACCCGTATCAGCTAGAAATATAAATAAAGATGAAAACACTATCGGTGGTAATCTATTTCACTAAACAATGATTAGCTCAATATTGAATTTCAAATCAATATGAAACAGGTTTTCTCTTTCAAAAGGGAGACTTAGAGAAAAATACACAATCCGGATCTGGCAATTTTAAATAGCTAAATAAAATGGTTCTTTCAAACTATCCTGTTGACTAATGAGGCAAAGTAGCTATTGACGTTTTTTAGATTATATGTAAAATAGGTTTTACATTTAAAAGTTTTGATTTCCTTGAACAATCTGTTATATTTCCCACGTGCAAAATTAAAATCAAATATTTAAAAAAAAATGAAATAAAACGAAGCCCAACTTTTGCACGGGATCCGACAGATTAATCAGTTTAGAAGCATATGAAGAGGGGGGAAGGTTTCCAAGTACGGGCACTGTTCCTGACGTCTGCATGTCATCAATAATGAAAACCACAATTACTGTTCCTGTCTTTTCCGTCCAGGAATGTAGAGGGAGAGAGAGAGAGAAAAAAAGAGAGAGGACAAAATCAGCCATGCAGCTGAGCTCATTTGGAAGCACGCTAATTATGGCCGTGACTTTATTTGACTGCAGGAACCTTTAATGAGGCGGTCCGTACGGTCGCCTTATTGTGTGTTTCTGTCGTGTCCATTGACTGATATAACGCACAGAACCCTCGGGGTCTGGGAGTGAAATGAATTGTGAACAAGCATAGTAGATTATTCTTTTTCCTGAACAGAAATTTATTGGTCGTTTCATTAACATTCGCATGACTTTTATCCGTTACTAGCGACTACAATCACCTTAGGAGATCTTAAGTAGATAAATTTCTCTTATAATGAAATCCTTTTCTCAATACAGAAGATTTAGCCAGAAGGAGGAGTCTTAGTAGAGGAAGTGCAAGAGAACATTCATTAGAATCGAACTAAACCGGAATCGGGGCTTATTTTACTTTTCAATGATGATAAAATAAACAAAGAATGAATTTGTTTCGGAAAATATATTAAACGGTTTTTTTTTTATTTGAATAACGTAAATATTTAAATAGAATGAATCAAACGTTATTAAATTATAGTCAATGTATATTTAATTCCCATACATCTATTTAAAAAAGTAAGTCTATTCCTGTCTACATATTAGAAGTGGTCGTGTCATGTGCTTTGTGACGTCAGTGGAAACAATTAACAATCATTCACCTACAACAACATCGCGTAAAGTGCACACGTGAATGTTTTAAATTTTTTTTGTTGTTCTATTTATTCAAAACACCTACATAATATTCTGTATAATTTGAACACGTTTTTCCCACACTCTTGTACTTTATAAAGGCATTCGGTCATCCATCAGACATTTATTTTATGTTTGTTCTCATGAGTCCAATTTTCTCTTCCTCATTTATTACCGCATTTTATTCAAATGACTTTATAAACGTTTTACAAAAAACTAAAAGCGATTCTCTTTTTTTTTCTGCCATGCATCCCATGCGAGTAATTGATGAAACTCTCTTCATCTGAAGTATTAAACCCGACCTTCTCGTGTCGACAGTCGGCTGTGCTTGTGACAGAACTTTGCCAAAAAAGTGGTAATGAGCAAGATTAAATTACCCCGTGAGGGTTATTCTTATCCTGCGCTTTTCTGTGTCTCCATGGATTTGATTTTGAGGAATCGGATATCTTTCGAGAGTTAACTAACAAACATGAAGTAATTTTAATGGGATACTCGGACACCGGCTACCGTTTAATTAGATCATTTTGTCGGCTTATAAACAACTTCCGACTAACAGTCTGGATTTTTTTATGTATGTGTGTGTCATTAGAGACTATTTTTATCTCTCAGTGCAGCACACTACTGGATGGTATCGATTATTACGGTTCATCGCATCGTTAAAGCACAAAACCGACGAAAGAAATGATAAAATAAAATTCATGGGATCTTAATTCCACGTTTATTTGTCCTTCTTGGGACCACTGGTGCTTGCTGATAAGTAAAACAATAGTCTACATTTAAATTTAATTTCATATTTAAGCTGTTTTTTAAAGTTTAATACGAAAGGTGTAAAACTTTAGGAGGCATCAATGGTTTGTGTCAGAATGTTCTTCGGTTATTGTTATTATTGGAAAAAATCCTGAATGGTGAAAATCTAGCATAGCAAATAGTTACAGTTTTGGTTTAGTCTATAGGCAACTAAGGATGCTTGATGATCATTTAGATTGCAAATTACTTAAGCGGTCATGTATTTCTGGAGGAAAAAAAACGAATGACTCTATCAGAAAGGAGTTAATTTCTAGAGAAACAGAAAGTTAGATTTTTTTATTATCCTTACGAGACCCCAAGGCAACACTAATCTCTCTTTCAAGATAATTTTGGTTGAGCTCTTGCCTTTCTCCAAATGAATATTATTAAAACTGTGTTCAAAGTGTTCATTTATGGTTAAATTTCATGAAGCGTGTACATGTTAATGTATGAATTCAAGTATTTCTTATCATTTTGTACTGTGAATACCGACTTAGTGAATAAGTTACGGATAACTAAACATCATTTTTAGGTCGTTTAATGTACTTTAAATTCTAGGTAGGCGCTCTTCCTGCTTTTTATTGTCTAAAATAGAACATATTTCTAGGAATCATTTTCATTGAGCTTTCTAAACCAAACAGATGTTTGCTCAATACAGGTAGATTTAAGATACAGCACAAAATAAATCACAAATCTGAAGAATCTCATTCAAAAACTCATGTTCTATATGTGACTGAGAGTTTGTAGATGAGCGTGGCTTTAAGCGATAATAGAATGAACGAGATATGATTTCTGAGGCATAATGCAATAGAAGAGTCGTTACTAAAAGTATTAAATAAATCAGCTACAATAAACAAATTGCATAAATAAAACATCAGGTATCCAAAGATTGCGATATTGATGTTCTAACACACTAGCCTTTGGGAGGTGAAATGATTTCACCTCCCAAAGGAGGTGATATCATTTCATTGAGGAAGGATTGATCTAAAATGGAGAATACTACAGTTAAGAACAAATTATCCATCACAAGATTATTTTTTTCTTTGATATCCAGATGTACCATTTTAATTCCATCTTGGTGGATTAAAATCGAATGCCTTCTATTTCTATATAATCAGTTTCTTCGTATTTCTTCATATACACAGGGTGGTTCAAAATTCCACGAACAAACTTTGAGGGGAAGGAGAGAACATCAAAATCAACCCTATTCACATAGGAAAGCATGACCGGAAACGCCTCCGGAAGGTGCTAACAGGGACACGAAGATACAGAAATAACACAAGGCAGGAAATAGTGTAAAAAACTTTATTAGGCGTAACTGAACAGTTCGATAGTAGTTGGATACATAATATGGTAAACGAGGTGCATGTTTGCCATCTCCGCGTTCGGAAAACGACGCATGTTCTTCGTACGACCTCGAAAGCTTGAATGAGGAAGTCCCAATTGCTCACCTGGAGCGCTGGCGAACAGCGCCACCTATCAATTTCGGGTGGCGTTTCCAGTCATGCTTTCCCATGTGAATATGGTTGATTTTGATGTTCTCTACCTCCCCTCAAAGTTTGTAGGTGGAATTTTGAACCATCCTCTATATTTATTTATTTAAAATTTATTTAGCTGGGTAAACAGCGTTATCCTATAACGTTTATACTCCGTTATTTAGAAAAGCCATCAAGCACAAAAATACGGCAATCTGAATTGAACACATGATAGTTAACGTATCATGAGTTCCAGGCTATAGTCGTGATACTGTCCAATAACAACTTGCCCTGAACAATTGAATGACATATTAGGTATCGAAGATATCCATGGGTGGTCAATATCTGGGTTCGAATCCCGTCTAACACGAGAAGAACTAAGCGTTTTTTCATCAGAGGACGAGTCATTCTCTTAAGAAGACGTTGCAAAGTTTGTCCCTCCGGAAATGAGTTTTTCATCCTTAACACGGGTGAATCGCAATGCGAACACATGCAGTTAACAAAGCTAACACACTAGCCTTTGGGATTAGTTGCCTTTGGTCGTAAGTTTTAAAAAACCTAACAGCAGCGTTCAAGTCGAATCTGTATATTAATTTATGACGAGAATCTCCAGAGTTTAGTATGAATTGTTCCGGCACAAAAACTCTACAAATGCAGACTTCGTGAACTCCTTTTTGAAGAGAGACAACCGATTGATATACAATGAGAGAGATGCGCAACTCTTTTCAACATCCCTTTATCTTCTTTCTGTTGATTTTTGTGATTTTCTGATTGCTAACTTGCACGTTATTCCTGGATCCTATACGAGAGGTTTGCAACTTTTTGTCAGTGGAAGCAACAATTATATGTAGTTGCTCTGACCGACCTACAGACATACTTATTAGATTCCGTACCCAGACCCCTCTATCATTTTCTAAAAAAATTAACTATTTACATTAAAAAATCTTATCGGATAATGACATTTTGAACAAAAGAAAAGCAGGCGTTTAATCTATTATTATGAAAATTCTAAATTCCAATATAATAGCTTAACTTTTGCTTAGTCTATGTAAGCATCGCGTTGTTGACATTTATTATTCATTTATTCATTTATTCCTGAATAAGCTGTCAAGATCGAAGACAAGATCGAGGAGGTTAAATCTGTGCCATTGTTTAAATTAAGGGATTTGTGGCTTCTAGTTTACTCAGAAGCATCTTTTCAATGAAAAGGTGTTTGAGTAAACTAGCATCTTTTCATTGAATAATGAAAAGACGTTCATTCATCGTTTCTATTGAGGATTGATGAATATGCTCCATTAAACAATACCTGCCTCGAACATAACGTAATATATGTGAACAGTGTAACACTCAATAAGATGATCAATAGAATTTACAGCTCTGATGTTGTTCGAGTGGCTCCATGCCATTCAAAGATTTAATTTCGCTACTTCGAAACTTATTTTTTAGTTTCTCTGATGATGAAAATCGGTTTTGATTTATTTCTGAAATTAGTGCTATTTCAATCACTTTATTTTATCCTCGGACAACTTTGGGTACTTCTACTATCGCTCAATAACTGTTTTTGATTTCAAAGATAAAATAAACAAACGTTGGCTTCAACTTCTGATTCATTCTTGGTTGAATTCCTTGATATTGTCTTATCTATATAGTCTACAGAGATTTACTGTGATGCCATATTATAGAAGGAAATAAAAGAAATATAACAAATATCGCATTCAGGATTCTTCCATTTGTAAACAATAAAGAGAATGAAAAAACTCTTGAGAAAGGCCGATCTTCATAGTTCTATAGGTTGTACGAGTTTAATTCAGGTAGTACTGAGAAAGCAAGCCAGTCTACTTTAGGTTTTGTAGAAAATGAAGATTTTTTTTATGCTTACGAACTCTAATTAATTTATGTGTAAATCAAAAACGATTTGAGAGTTGCTTGCAAAGTATCTCATCGTGTTTCGTGCTACGGATGGCTTCAGTGCTATCCAGGAAAACGACTTTTACAGGGTAAAGTAAAAAGTCCAAGTTAATTAAATAATGATAATTGTGTCTTTTCTCTTTAGCACAAAATGGGAGAGAGATAAATCAACTTTCCTTCTGAGGGCACAAGCCCTTGCAAGGTATGTCGTTTGGTAGGAATGCTCAGAATAATGTGAACATTATTCTGAGCATTCGTACCAAACCACACGCACAATGCTCAGATTAGAAATAGACACATTTTATTAGCAAATAAGGTGAGTGACATCAAAGAATCTCTTATTTTAAAATATTTTACCTACCCGGTGTTAAGAGAACTACAGCAGCTACAATCAGTGAACAAACAGCTGCGATTACTAGGAGTGCAATACCAATTCCCCTCCAGTTCTGTTCATCTCCCCCAGAGCCAACGAAATCCTGAAAATTATAATAAAAACAATCAATCGATTTAGCCAGTTTTACTGAAACAGAAATTCTCTGAAATTTTAAGCTTATGGAAAAATGTAAGTTATAAAACTTATATAAATGTTTAAACTGTAATAAAAAAATGTACAATTTAAATCTCTCTCATCTTTAAATTGAAGGAGCGATTCCTTCTACAAGATTATCTTCAATCTAAACATTACTCATTAACTTATACTGTCTTCATGAATTATTAACTACGTTGTCCACGCTAAGTTTATCTCCAGAGGGCATTGATTTTGCACTGTAAAACTTTTTCCGTTAAATAATGCATTGTCATTTTTTTCTTTTTTGTATTTTGACATCTGTAAATGTTCTACTTTGTCGAAAAATGGCTCGCATAGTTCTACCATACAATGCAGGTAGCTAAAGTTGCTCTGGAAACAATTCTTTAACAGTACTTGTAATGCACGCAATACTATTGAAAGTCGTTCTTTCTTCACGCGACAATGTTAGGCCTTCGACTATTTTATTCTCCTCGCGTGCCATAAGCTCGAGACATACTTTAGGAGTTGCTCGGTAGTCGCGTCATTTTCTCATCGTACTCTCCTAATATATTTCAAGGCTTCTTTTCCTCTCTCTAAATCTTTATAAAATATTTTGCTATGCATAATACTACGCAGATTTGTGTCGAGACGAAAGAACCTCTTTCTTGTATCGTATACACTACAAGATCTATCACATTTATTGAATGAAAAAAAATCGTTTATTTTGAGTGAGACATCGACTGAAGTCATGAGATAAATTTTTAAAATAACTGTATACATTTGGCAACATTCTTTTTTTTTTCATTTCCTAATTAGGCGCTGCTACGGAACTGCTACACCAAAGAGACGCAAAACAGAATTGTCCAGAATATCAAAGGAAAGATTGCCGTTCTTCGAATTAAAAATAGTAAACGTTTATTATTCTCTCAAAACCAAATATCTGAAACATAAAAAAATCACGAAAATGACCAAAGAGCTAATAAGAGCATAAGAGCACCTTGGGCATCGGAGATGTCTTAGTATTGCAGTACTTAAAAGACACGAACTCTGCCCAGCATCATGTACATATGTTTACCTTTTTTATTGGTACTTTGGATGAACGTTTCGCTCGCCTTACCAAGCCGCTGTTTTTCAAACTGTAGGTTCTTATTGGTGACCCATACAGAAAAGGGTTAAGTTTCTTTTTTGCAATATCTCAGCTATCATATATATTCTCATCACTTTCTGGTGATTTTCGATACTTTTGAGGTGGGATTTTTTCAATCAATAGCTTTACATTACCAAATAATAAAAACTCTTTCATTAACTATTATGTTTCGTGTTCTTTTTTTTCGCGTAAGATAAGGAGTTCCAGCTCAAAAAAGAAACATCTTCATACTACAAAACCCTCACACTTAACTGGTGTGATGATGCTGTCTGGCAACTAACGTTCTCCTAGCAAGCACTTTGCATAACACTTCTATATGTTTTCATTCCACACCACATTTTAACAGGAACACGCATGTGAGCACTATCATATTTAGCTGCAGCGATCCTTTCATGGAGTTCATTGCACTTCAGGCCCACACTTGTTTGGCTTCGGGCATTCTGTTTGAGAGAATCCACTGATGCAAGACATATCCATTCCCGTTCAGTTTATGGGATTAGCGAGACTGATTCTTAGGATTCATTTCCACCATTACATCTCATCTTTTAATGTGCAGCTACAGTTGATCTTGAATGCTCTGTTTGGGCTGCAATCTCACTAACTGATTAATTAGGCAGTGAGATTGAAGAGCAATCTCATTATCTGATTAATCACTAACATAACAGCTTTTGGCAACAGCTCGCTGGAAATGGGTTTACTTTGGGTAACGCCCTGTTCCTAGGCTTCCAGGATTGTACAAAATGACATTCATCTACAGCGCATTCTCTTTAGAGCTTGTTTTGGTCACTGATGCGAATATTTCAGAAAAGGAACGTGTGTTTGGATTAAATTTTTGATATAGCATCAAATTAGGACATAAAACTGATATCGCAATCGGGGAAGTGAACCGTCCAATTTGAGACATTTCATAATTAGATGATTAACTTGAACCTTGAGAGGTGAATGTTTTCAATGGGGGGCGTACCCCTCTCTGTTGCTGAGTGTTAACAATAAATGTGGGATTATTTGTTGCTAGTAATGATGCCAATGTTGACAATAAGAAATTGTTCACGTGATGCAAATGTTATCATCATTCATGATAATGCCATATTAATGATTCGAATTTATGCATAAAGGGTGGGAAATGTAAGTGAAGAACTGATAAAAGTACGCAAACCAGAAAGATGATGATAATAATAAAGTACTTCAAAGTACAATTCAAACGTGAACATAAAGTAAAAATTACTATTTATTTTCTAAGTTAAAATTTCAATTTATACCTCTTACATTTAAATAAAAATTGAATTAACGACTGACATTATAGAAACGTTTCGCATGAGAGCAACAATTTTAACGTTTTTTTGCGCTTCTAGAAACAAGAAAAAGAATTTATCATTTATTAAACGGTTCCAAACTTCTATTTCTAAAAGAAAAGATGGCATTAATTCAACACCTTAGTGGCTCATTTTCTTTGCTATAGTAATCCCAAATACCTGGAGTAGGCATCCCTTCTTACAAAATGTCCTTGAGGATCTTTTTGAGGTCATCGACCCGCAAGATAAAAATCTAATAGCGGTTTATGATCTCATAGAGATACCAATCTGTCATGTAGCAAGTTGGTATCACCGCGGTATTATTAACGATGCTGTATTCCTTTATTTATTCCCTATGTCTAAATATTAGCATCTAAGAAGCAAAACGTGTTCTATCCCCTCACCTTATTATCAAACGTCATAAAATTTTTTGGACTTTTTTAAGTTCAACACAATTAACTTAAACAAAACTAAGTTTATTTGTTTATTTTAATTCTCCGAAATCTTTTGGGCTATTTCCTTCGAATGTTACTTCATTCTTTTTTTTTTTAATTTTTTAACCACCAGAGATGAGCAGACATCAAATAAAATTACCATATAAATTGCAGTTGATAAACTTTATAAATATTAAGGTAACTGTTAAATATGTAGGACCTCCCTTCGTTCGTTCGGCGCCCTGATTGATATTCATAAGAAAGTGCGTGCTTCGAGTGAGAAATAGATGCGCGAGGACTATTAGAAATCATAGTCATAAAGAGTGGGAAAATGAGCTAATAAAATCGCATTTGTTGGCAAAAGTTCAAAAGATCGTATCGAAAATGGTGGTTTCAGGATTTAATTCGTGCGTCGGTCGCATTTCGTAAAATGTTTGCAAGTCTGTGAATTAAAAAATTCACGAGGGTTAGCCAAGGTATTTCTTCAAATGTTCTTTACTTTATATAAATATCAGAAGCCCCCAGGAAAAAAAAGGGTGGGCTGAATGTAACTACGATATTCAAGAACTTCAAGAACTTGCAAATGATAAAAATAATGAAACAAAAATTAAAGTAGCCACAGATGATAGCAATTAGTATATAATTTCGGTTCTTCACCCTTGTTTGTGTTTAAAAATATCTCAACTAGCATGCATTTAAATAATTTCTGAAGTAGTTTGCCCTCTTAGATTAACTTTCTTGTTTCTCTCAGATGACATACGAACTTTGCGTGTTTTTTTCCAAATTGTTCTTGTCTTTGGCGTATATCGCTATGGCAAATTTAACTAGAGAATCTTCATTGTCCGTGATAGAATGCACGCTCTATAATTCATAATTCTCGAGCTTAGAATTGCTGTCACGACAAAGTTCATTGTTATTCCAAGTGGCGCGCGTGCCAGAAAAAAAAAAAAAAATGAAACTATTACCATTGTAAAAGTGATTTTGTAATGCCAGTGGCAGGCGCACATTTTGATCTGTTTGGTTATCTTTGCTATGATAAAACTGATTGGTCAATTCATTATTCAAAATGATCTAGCATTGAATAAGCGAGTTCAAAACTACATATTAATGACTAAGAAAATTATTTCCATTTTTATCGCAACCATAACGTGAAATTACATGTTGGCTTTAATCCAGATATCTCAGAGAAGTGGAAAGAATTATACCCAGCACGAGAGGAATGCGAAAAAGATGTCTATTTCAATAAACTCTTCCATTTCGGCCTCTAAGCGAGCATTACTCTGTTTTTCTACTTTTTCGAGTTAAAGATATGAATTTTTGATCAAGATGCATTCTATTTCGTGGTAAGTTCAACGATCGCTGCCATTTGGTAGAAAGTTTCTATATTTGGCCGAGTAGATTGCATCTGTTCAAAATGGTGAAGCCATTTCCGAAACTATCGTAATTCAGCGAGTTACTCAATCAGAACAGAAAGGAATTTATAAAAGAGAATGAATATTTTTTTATGTTTCATCTCTATTTCGAACTCGTTTTTGCATGAAATATAGCGAGCGTCGTTATTTCAAGATGCGATCTATCAAAGATACCGATAGTTGTAGCAGGTGGAAACATAAAGGAAATATAGAATGAGAGACAGACAAATTGGAATATGACGAAGAAATATTTGGCAATCATTTCATAAATGAATTTGAACACTTAGTCGATACAGCTGAAATATCTTATGGTGAACATTTCGGATATATAACTTAAAAACCTTTTGATGTATTATTCATTTCATTAGCTGACAGATGGCGACACTGGAGTGGCTGTCGTGGCATCGCAAATATTACGTCACCATCACTGTCTCGCAAAACCTTTAGAAGGGATGAATTGTATAGCCAAAAGACTTCAATTTGGCATAAGTAACATATTAAAATTAGGGTTATTATGGATCCAACCATTATTAAATATATTTTTATATTTGGCTAGAAAATATGGATGGATCCATAACATCCTCCATTTAATACCTTTATAAAGGCTTTTCAGTTGAAATTAGGCAACCGGTTAGGTACAGAGATGGTAGGATTTTTTTTTATCCCTCCTGGAAACAGGTGTGTATCTCACCAAGCAGGCAGACCGGCCAGAAGAACAATAAAAGAAACAGCCTATGGTGTAGATGGAATTAACAGCCCTATTAGACATTAATTCAGTTTCTATAAAGCCTAGTTAGTTGGCGAGGGTTTGGTCATTCAACTTAGCACATGAAGAGAAGATAAATATATTCATTCTTACAAATATTCCAGTTTCCTTCTGTATTTTTTATAAATGTCATACAGACAATAGCATAACGAAACGCGCGCGCACACATATTATGTATGTATATGTAATGTTTTAATCAGAAATAAAGAGGTTTCTAAAAGTAAGATAAAAAGAGGAAAATCGACACGGAAGTGAAATACTTTTTTAGACTGTACCAAAAATAAATCAAACATTTTTCTTTTCTCTGGTTTCCTCATCTTCGTCACCTGAAAGAATGATTTCTATAAAGTTAATCGATCAACGTCACAATCGTACACCGTATCGCCATGCATGGTGAAACTTTCTGCGTTTGCCAAGAAGTAACACTCAAAACGATCGGGCAAATGATGAATTGTCAGTCGTAAACTATACAATGCATAGCACATGGTACCTTCAGATAAATAATTTCTATTATAATAAATAATAGGTGTACTACTTATATACTTGTTAAGCATAACGTTGTACAATTTAATTAGGTAAAAATCGATGTTTTAAGAAACTAATTTATTTTTATTAATTGTTTTTAAATTTTTATGAAATCTTAATTATTATTTTCATAGTAAATTCTTTTTTGTTGCGATTAGTTAGCAAAGGTCTCGAAAATAACTCAGCAGTCGGAGAACACGAAGCTCCAAAAATAAACGTTAGTACTTGAACGTAACTAGTTTGAATAAAACAGAGTTTGTTTTTATAAATTACTAACTAGTTTTTGTTGGAGAGAGTCGGAGAAAAACAAACGCACAGGAATAAAAGAGAAATAGTAAAACTAAGAGCGACAGATCAAGTGAAACAGAGTGTGCCGGTGCAGACAGAAAACACAATCGATCGAGTCTGGGAGAGGAATTTATAATTATGGGAAGAGTGGAATTTGTGCTTAGTGGTTTTGTATGTTTATATCACAGCCACTATTAGATGCCAACTGGAATTATATCGTGGACTGTTGAACTGAATTCCGACATCAAAATGAAATATTTCCAAGCAAATATGTTTTTAATCAAAAATTGATTTCATCGCATTTTGTGAACTGCTTAAAACCAGATGCTCGAAGTGAACACTTCCAATTGTGGTTGGAAAAACGGAATTTTCGATGTTTATTTTGTCTCAACACAATCATAACAGTTCCTGCTTAGGAATCTCATCAATTCAAATAAAATTCCTTGATTACATTTTCCTACGAACGTCATGATGATCATTTTTGGTGTTTTCATTGTTTGTTCGATTACAACTAAATACATCGTTATTGATTCTTTTATTCTCTACTCTAAATCATAATTTCCATTCCTTCAGGAGTAATATTCACAAATATTTCAAGTCTATCAGTGCAACAGATCTCCAATATACGTATGACAGGCCACACGTTTATAAATTCTAGTTTATTCTCAACCAGGTTTGTACAGACTTCAAAACTTGTTCGTTGAAACTTTTTAATCTGTAACTGCACATTTTTAGCAAACTTCCACCCATTGTAAACGTCATGATACATTAATACTATGGGTGGGTAAGGTTTGTTGTTCTTTTTATTTTTATTATTTTTATATTTAAAAATTTAGTTTTACATTGTCCGAAAACCTTGGTCTACAGACCAAACATCGAACTGTTTTCAACCCAATTCAGAACTCCAGTAAGCGGAGCAGTGATCTCACACTGCATGATGAGAATTATCGAAAGACATTCACAAAAGCCAGTCTTTGATCACGTGTTCTCAGATTCATAAAATTGGTTTAAACACTTCCTTGTATACTAATATTGTTTTATTCATTTCTTCCTTTTTCTCTCTTATAGCTCCCAGGCACTCCGATTGTTCTTATTTTGTTTCTATTTCCATATATTGTTATTTAAAAATTAGAAATAAAGATATACGATATTTAAATATCCTATTCAACCTTCCCATGGAGTACCTCTGATGTTGAACGAACCAGGAAAGATTGACAGTTTGAGAATTAGTCAACCAAAGTGTGATCGTACATTATAATGTACCGCATCGTATTATCGAATTTTTCTATATCTTTCTGGAATTCAGTTAGCAGCGAGGAGTGTCTGTTTAATTGAGTTACATTTATCGCTTTTGAAAGCAAAGTAAATTAACCAAGAGGGATGATACAGGGCAGAAGGCTGGTTCATTCAGAAACTGGGAATTTTCATCTTACGTTGCATTCAAACTGTTCATAGAATATACGCAATTTTAAAATATTCTATAGTCGCCTCGTAGTATTAATGGTTGTGACACAATGTAAACAACTTGGTTCTGTTTCTTGATGAGCATCAAATGATATTTATTCTGCTATATTCCAAGTTTGTAGTGTCTCACGAGGAAATAAAAACAGTCTATGGCCATACCATGTAGTTTTAAGAGAGCTTTTATCCACTAAAGGGATTCACTTGGATCCCTGCCATGAAAATCTCATGAGATTGCTTTTTGTCTACAAGCATCTCAAATTTTATCTGTAGAGTCTGATGCAGAGATAAGGTAATAGCCTTTCCAAGGCTGTGTGTTATACAGTTTCAAACCTTTGGTTTGTAATCATTTGAATAGTTCTCGATGACTTCAAAGTTTCATTTTGCTTTGATATTGCACTCATTGAAAATTACTGTTCAATTTTTTCAATACGTTCCCGTTGCTTTCCAAACTTTTAATGGCGAAAAGTGTTTGCTTAACAAATAACAAAAGAAAAATAATACCATAGATAACGTAAACTACAAAAGTTTCTGTCTATTTAAAATTCTATCCGATTTTAGACACTAATAATTTAAAAAAAATAAAATTTTAAAAATTGTAATGACATCCAAAACACACCAAAAATATTTACATATATTAATGCTGGAAATAGATATACGAGGGGGGCGCAGAAAATCTGATAAACATCTAGAACAAAAATAGACCAATTTGGAATAAGGGTAAGACTTTTTACTTTTTTCTCAGAGGATTACAAATGATGCAGAAGTGTTGTAACAAATGTACAACACTTTGTGGGGAAAATGTAGAATAATGAGTAAGTTACTCGTACATGCTTCTACCTCAATTCGTTCATAAGTTCATACCGCTTATGATAGAGGTTAATCTTATCTATGTCTTTAGCCACCTGTCTATATGCCTCCATTCCAGTCATCCAGAGATTTTTTGATGATTTCCTCACCAGAGAGATTGAAGAGTCTAGGAGATAGTCTGCCAACACTTTACTCCTCTTAATAAAGAGAACCAGTCTTATAACGTGATATCAATTCTTACTGCAGTTTGGTTATTGTTGTAATGTGGATTTAATAACCCAATAAAGGTAACTTGGGAAACCAGACTTAGACATTATTTCCTGCATAAATTTCCAATTTATGCAGTCGAAGATTTTGATGTAGTCAATAAAGTATAAGTAAGCAGGGCAACTGAATTCTCTTGATTTCTCTGCAAGATGTCTGAGATTTCACATCTGGTTTTTGTTATCTCTTCCCTTCACCAAAAGAGCCTATTCTAAAGGGATGTGAACTTTCAAGCGATGAATTCTTTTCCTTGATAATGTAGAGCATGATTTTACATACTTTGAGATTAATGCTATTGTTCTATAGTCCTTGGTGCTTCCTTTTTTATGGGTTCGTATAAAGATTGTCTTCACCAAGCTCAATGACCAGATTCCAGTAGTCTAAATTCCATTCCATGAGCTCAGAAGTAATACAATCTCTGCTCTTCCCATGCTCTTTATCATCTCGGTATTAATTCCATCATTACCTGCTGCTTTTCCTATTTTTGATAGTTCCGCCTCCTCTCCAATGATGGGAGGTTCATTTCCCGCGTAATGACAGACATTCATTTCCTAATTATATCTCAATTTTGTATGGATTCTGGCAGTGTTTTTCCCTCTCACTCTTTATTTTCTTTCTTGTAGATTTTTTGCTCGAAACTATTAAAGATTGCTTTGAGTTTTGAAACGAGAAGCTTTGTTTTGGTATTGTCTTCATGAGAATAAATCAACTCGCACATTTTATTAAAGTACACTTCTGTATGTTTCTTACAAGAGTTCTTTATTGCTTTATTGATCTCTCTGTAACAATTTCTGTTGATTTCAACTGTCATTTCCCTGGATTGGATTTAATGTCTTTCCCGTGGATCAGATCAAGTGTTTCTCTTCAAATAGTCTTGTTATTTTGCTTCCCACTTGCTTTGGGATATCAAGAGTTACTTTTTCGGTCAAGATCATCGTGACTTGTCTCCATAATTCATCTGATGTGGCATTTTTGCATTTTGTAAGACCTCGTGTAATCTTTCTTCGCTTTCATTCTTGTATACTTCAGATATTCTCGTGATCTATTTACATGATTTTTCTTTATGGTTTCTAAATGGGTCCTCAAGTTAGCAATTAACACTTGGTGTTTGATCCACAATCTGCTTCTTGAGTTTGTAGCAAATTGTTCATCTGTTTCTAATTATTATACGAGGGGCAATCTGAAAAGTTCTGATAAACATCTAGAAGAAATATATTAAAGCAACTGATATAACAACAAGAAATAGCATATCCTCGACTGGTATTCAATATCTTCAGAAAGAACATATCATATATTCTTTCGTGTGTTTATACCGGTTGCTTTAATATCATTTTTCTTCTAGGTGTTTATCAGAACTTTCCAACCCCCTCATATAGTTTATTTAATTTCTAAATCTGTCTCCAGAGTACCTTCGGGTAGAAAGTATTCTATTATGTTGCTGGGAAAATGTTTTCATGACAGGCAATTCATTCACAATGCAAATATTTATTTGCTTTTCGCTTTTTCTGATATTTAACATCAAGTCTATACCTCCCCATACACTTTCTGCATTCAACCTTGACATTTAGGTCTCGCTCTGATATAACAACAAGAATGCATATATATATATATATATATATATATATATATATATATATATATATATATATATATATATGCAAGTGATGCAAGTCTAGCTGATCCTACAGGTAGTGCAAGACCAAGGCAACTCGTGGTAAAGGTGGTAAAACAACTTATGGTAACTTGTTCTGGTAAAATACTTATAAGCTCTGTATTACTAAAATCTGTATTTCTAGCCTGGCTCCCACTGATGAGACTTCAGTAAAGGTCGAAACCGGTCTGAGTAGTGGCCCCTTGCCTTTAATACAAAACATCATACATCCCCTTCTTGGAGATGTGTTTTGGCATTAAGGGTAAATATTAAGATTAGTGATCAGAGATTATGCCACCTTTACCACGAGTTGCCTTGGTCTTGCACTACCTGTAGGATCGGCTAGACTTGCATCACTTGCAGGCGCAAACTTGACTTGTTTGTCTGTTTGCTTACTTAGGAAATGGAGTAAAACCAGGTTTAAAATTGCTTGGTATTTTTAACATATACAGTATATATATATATATATATATATATATATATATATATATATATATATATATATATATCTTCTTCAACCCATCCGACCCTTTGAACGGGTAGAGTCCCCTAATTAAACTCTGAACGAGACGTACTGCTCTCTCTCTCTATACATGTATAAGAAGATGTGATACACTAGTCCATTCATTGAGCAGAGTGTGGTGGTTATACACTAGTTATCTTAATAGACTTTCCATTCCAGTATAATCAATGATTATACTGGAATAGACAATCATTCCAGTATAATCAATGCGTCGATAGTGTGTAGTGCAGTCCTGTCATGTATGAAAAACTTCCTATCCTATATTAATTGGCCTTCCTATGTTCTGAGATGACTCTACACATTTTTGTGCAGCACCTCCACATACCCGAATAATAGATTAAATACAATATGCAGCTTCAATTATATTTTCTCTCGGAACTGACACCTGCTTCGATATTTTAAAACCCGTTAAGTTCGTGAGTTCAGTGGTGTGTGTGGATAACTAGGGGAAAATAAACGACGTCATCAAAAATATTCCTCAAACTATTAACAAACCTATCTTCGGCGATTCATATGCTCATCTTTAACATAGAAATCATGTTCGGTATGACCAGCACATGTCAAGCAGGAATACTCTCCACTCATTCCATCTTCTGCAACGTATACAATGAGCTGTAGCAAAGGCTGGCATAGACCACGTGCTACTAATTTAATGGCTAGCCAGCATTCACTTAAACATACAAAGTATATTTTTGGTACACTTGAAGTAACACCGAAAACAGTAATCACCGTTACTCTGTGTTAGTTTTTCTCCAGCCAATGTTCATTTTTCAAATTATAGAATTCTTTGGGATTGATACTTTTCTCAATTTTCTGGTGAGCTACCTTAAAATCCTTTCCTGATAACAATCCGCATCTTCATGGATGCAGCACAGATGCCTAGTTTTAATAAATGTTCAGTCAGAGTGGTGTATTAAACTGTACCTGTGGAAGAAGGAACCTAAACAGAAACTAAGCACGCACACACGCACACACACACACACACACACACACACAGTAGCTAAGTAAAACTCTAATCAAATGAAAATCGAAAACTTTTAGTGCAAAGAACGAAAAAGATTGGTTGTCGTACAGGAAGGGTCGTCAGTAATTAAATAAACGTCTGTCATTCAGCACCATTTAAGCTACTCTGATTTGCTGAATTTACAATCGAAAAGTAAGTTTAGAATAGAAGTGATCAATCATTTGATTTCGTTTAATTTGGTTATTTCCAGAGGTATAACAAAATTTACATTGATTTTCTGGAGTACTTAAATTTATTCAAAAAAAAAAAAAAAAAAACGAAAGACCTTTCTGGGATTATCAGTTTGCTTTCATGCAAAATTAGAAGAGTGGAAAACTGAAAAAAAAACTGTGTGTGTGTGTGTGTGTGTGTGTGTATGTACAGTGTATTAGATTACATTTGATGCTTTTATATTTGATACTTGGAACTGGACCGAACCCGTGAAGGTTTCAATATCATAACTAGCTTCATTTTATTAATATTTTCTACTGGAAAGATACGCTTTTCCTGGAAAACATTCATGAAAAACCCAATTTCGTCTTTTTATTTGATTCATTCATATATCGAAACCCTTAGGAAACATTACAGTTTATTCAGTTTCCACGAGGCGATTTTAACAAACATCTGGGAAACTTATTTCCCAGAGTGTTTTGAGCCATCTGTGAAATGTAATGGCGGTGCTGTAATGGCTGATTTCCAGTGAAATTATTTATCGCAATCATAGAATAAAATGGCCACATGTTATCTTCAAATTAATCTGTTGACTGCTCTGTGGAAGTTCTACGGAAATAACTAAGTCGATTACTATATTGAAATGCACAAATCGTTGCACTGCTTGAAAGAAATGGTGACATAGTTTAAGAAGAAAAGAGTACAAAGGTAATGCTAGCCTGAACAGAATCTCATTCTTAAACCCCTACAACACCTTATGAGAAGGTTTAGGTCACTCGATTGCAAGGATAAAGGTCGAACGGGATGCAAATAATCGAAAACTGGCTGTAGAATTAACACTTGCATGAATACGAAGTCTTCCTGAATTTTTATGGCATTAAAAAGATCAAAATAAACTTTTAGATAAGTGCATGAACACATGTAAGACTTACTGTTGGTTTTATGGCCAACCACTGTTTTAATCTGAAAGTATATGCGAATTTGTCAGTTTAATTTGAACGATAAAAATAACGTTTTAAGTACGTGTGTATGTTTAGGATATCCTTAATACGAGCCATATAGTTTGAGAAATTTTAAGATCAAAGTTCATGTTTGGAAGAAAGGCTTAATATAACTCGTGTATTTTCAATCGTATAGAAAATGTATACTAGTTGGAACATTCATTCTGTTTTATATTTAATCATTCGTTCTTTCAAAAATTAATTGTTCAAACGCATTCCTGTTGCAAGATCAATTTAAGACTTCTCTGTACGAATGATGAAACTTTTCTCTCAAAATTTCAGTCGTTAGAGCAACGGTAGCGCCAAAGAGATCAACTGCCGACTAATCTTCATTAAGCATTGTTTATCGAATGTTAAGAAAGTGACTACAGTCAACATTTTCCAGATTATCCGTCGTCGAGTAAAAGATCTGCCAAGATGCACATTGTAAGTCGAACACTCGCAACATGTTGCTTCAAACACAGGCGAGCGATGCATTGAATAGCTGACGGTTGGTCATTTCAATTTGACCTCGACACGTAACCCCTTGGGAGACGTTTCCCAACGTGCAAACGAACATCGCCCAGTAACGCTTCGACAATTAGCTCACGCGTTCGTTAGTTCGTGCAGAAATTAAAAAAAAAAAAGGAACAGAAAAGATCACACGGTGGTCCAACTCCGCACAACCGTCAAGCACGCCCTTTCGTTGAGCGCTTTCACAAGGCAGTAGCCAACACATCGAGTGACGGCTCGAGCGATACGCCGTTCTTTCAAGGCCACGTTACAATCAATTAAGCGAACATTAACGGAAGAAAATCGTCTGACCTACCTTGTCATCTTCTTCCATGGTCTGGGATCTATCCTTCATGTTAACTCTCCGGTAACCTTGTCGAACAACTCTTTTCAGAGTCTCGGAAACCATCCGTTGACCTCTAACGGCAACAGTAGCACTAAAAGGGAGCGACTTGCAGCCGACATTACTCTCAATTCCGGGAGGTACTAACGGAATTTTTCTGGATACCTGTTTTCACGTGCTGAATTCCACCCCTTGTTAACGTAAAGGTATGTCTCCGAGATCGCGCTATGACGTATTTCCGTTTCCTTTAAAAACTGACGAAGAAGTGGGCCGATTAAAGCCAAAAGTACAGATTCTCATTGGAAGATAAACTATAGGGGTTGTGAAATATGCTACGAAAATGCTCCACAAGGAATCGATAAAATGCGAAATCTTTTAGTGATGCTAGTGGTGCCATCTAATGTCTTGTACTGTAACTATCTTGCTGCTCTTGTTAGTTGACAAGTAAAAAAGATGGAGTATCTGTTAAAACGTTGTGTAGTAGGAATTTAAAAAAAAGAGAAAGAGAAACCCTCTCTCGGATAAATCCAGATTATTATATGATATGTGCGTAGGATACATTCGTAGTGTTCATCATTTTTTTTACTTTTTTCTTTTTCCATTGTAAATAATACGTTGCAATGTAAACCTACTGCACCATGTAAACGTGTAATTCAAGTACATTTTTAATCCATAAAGGATTAGGTGGACTAATAGATAGATAATTCAGAGGCCCTACTGTAGAAATCGGACATGAAACGTTTGCAATCCACGTCACACTACCACCCACTAAACAAGGTGGACTCACGCAGGGCGATGAACCTCGTCTGCGACGTAAAAAAGCACAAAATACACGAAGTGGCGTTCGCTGACAGGTGTTAGTGTAACTAAGGATCCCCACTAATGCTTACTTTTACCGTGTTCCTAGTGCTACTTTGTAGACGATCTCAGAATTACCTGAGAAGCAACAGATAAGATGCAAAAGAGACTTAAGAAATAACAAAATTTTCCTGTGGGATAACGAAAGGTAACTGACCAAATCGCTGGAGAGAGAGAGAGAGAGAGAGAGAGAGAGAGTTAAGCTAATTGCACTAAAATTAAAGACACTCTTCCAAGAGTTGTCACTATGTATTGTAAACTACGGGGATTCTTACGAGCCTCCGTACACCATCGACCTTGTCCTTTGTTTAGAAAAACTGCAGTTTGAATCCCCGTATGGGACGAGAGGAACTTTTACCAGAGGTATTCAACTGAAGATGAATTAGCCAGTCTTATACGGAAGTATAAGACTGGCTAATTCGAAAATTCGGATTTTTCAAGAAGCCATCGAACAGGACACATGCAGTGAGTAGTCATACTGCACTGGCCTCATAGCCTTACTTGATTTTACCACAATTCCCAACAACTACACACAATAAAAAAAAGGTTTTGTTGAAGAAGGCTTCAAATTTAGCTTCCAAATGTATTTAATTTGCTTTTTGGTCAATGAAACAACTTTATATTCGAAGCCCTAATAAAAAGCAATAATAGAAACAGTTCGTGTCTTTTAAGTAGTGCAATATCAATGCAATTTTTTAAGTTATTTTCTCATTGGTGTCGTTTTCGACATTTTAAGGTTCGCGTTTTCAGTGAACGAAAGTTTAATATCCTTTCCTTCAATATCAAACGAAACTATGGAAACAATAAAAATGTCTTTCCCCCCCCCCCCCGTCATAATCCTTACTCTATGAATAACGGTGGGTTTCTATATCATCAAAGGCAACTTTTCTTCATCGACTATCTCAAGACGGAGGTTGATGATCTGCGTTTAGACACAAACTTTCCTCCTGACGCTGCATCAGTCATCCGGTACGAAATGGATCGATCAGAATGGTGGCAGTTTTGATTGAAAGATATTTATTGGTCGTCGAAGCATGGAAATGATCCACAGACCAATAAATATCTTTCAAACGCCTATTTTACTGCATAAAAGCATATTTTAAAATACGTAATACTACTCTCTCCGTTGCGAGTACCCAATGAATATTGAGTACCCAATTTAAACCATCAAACATTTGCAGCTCAGGGGTTTCCATGTAATATAAATGACAAAATAGAGAATGTAGGTAATATTAAAAAAAGGAATAAACTTTAAATAAATTTTTGAACGAGCCAGTATGACCTGCATTTTTTCTTTTTCTTTTTTCGGAAAGTTCAAAAATTCAAGTTCAGTACTAACTGCTAGCTTAGTTTTCCGATAAAAATAATCATTTTTATCGGAAAATATCTGAGTAATAAGGAAAATGTGTAGCAACTCCTGTACGGATAAATCAGAGTGAGCAGGAGCATTGTCATGGTAGAAATCTCCTTTTTACCCGATTTGAGTTACTTTCACTGCACATATACTGTGTATTTCCGTAGAACATGTATTATAAGTGAACAAAAATACTGATACAGTTTTACCCACTGGGAAAGAATTTATCAGAAAAAAAAAGTCGCAACGTGCTTCAGATGGCTTTCTTTTTTTAACTTAAAAAAAAACTAAAGAAATGTTTGAAGTCAGTCATTATTTTCTGTTGAAAACAATGCCGTTTCCCAGTTTCAGAAGCAGTTTTTTTTTCGCTTTTAAAACAGAATTTGAGCTCGTAATATAAACACCGTGTTATTTGATGAAACCACATCCCCAAGCATGCAATCATATTGCAAAGTATTACTTATCAATAACGTAAACTACAACTTGGATATAAACTTGAATGACTGACAAATGTTATTCTACTCAAACCTAGCGGAGGATGTCTGCATTAATTTCAGTAGTGTCATCTGGTGGTCGCGATGAAAACTTTGTGAGGGCATTTCATATTTATCTAGCGAATCTTTGGAAAATACTGACAAAATTATCTACCTCATTTTATCATCAAATTTCCAGGTTCTTTTTTAAAAAATTGCTTAAATAAATACATTTTAGGAAACTAAAAACAAACCGAAACGAAAGAGATTAACTCACTTGTGTTTATAATTTAAAACAATATCTATCAACCAGGTTTGCTACTGCTATTTAGTATGAGTCCAAATTTAGTCAATTTTGTTTATGAAATAAAATATGAGTATTGTTCTTTAAATTTTGTTCTACACTTGCATGACAGATGTCGTTCCATCTAGAATAATGCAGATAACTTTTCGCTGTGAAACATCAGCGATCCAATCACTTTTGACTTATTTTGCACTTCCGAGAATGTTAGGAGTCAACAGGCAAAGTGTATTTCAATGGCACATTTCCAAATGGAATGTTTTTGCGTGTTCCACATACTAAATATTCGTCAGTAAATCTGCAAATACAGCGATCAATCTGCTTATTGATTTCAGTAGCCTTCGGGCAATTGTCCAATCCTAACTGTGAGTAAGCAAAACAGAATTGTGTTCTTACTAGGGAATAATATTGCTTGCTTTTTTTATGGCCTAAATTCGTGGAGCACAGCCACGCCTCGTGATCACCAATTCAGTAAATGCGCGTGGTTCACAAGATCCCATTCTTTCGTTGGAATAAGAAATCTTTATCTTATCAGCAGTTTGGGCTATTTATTGAGAGGAGAAGGACATTCAAGATCCAGATTGTCTATCAGTGGTATATTTTCGTACTTATTAAGATGTGTGTTCGTAAGGAGATTAATATTTAAGTATTTTCTCTATTTAGTCAATGTCTAGCATTTTAGCTTATGTCGTCTTGATATCGCACTACTAAAAAGAAACGAACTCTGCCTAAGAATCTGTATATGCACTATTTATCGATGTGTTAAGGATAACACTCAAAATTTCTGTCTAGTTGCAAATATTTACATAACAATTAATGACGAGACTGAGCCTAATAGATTTATAATCCTTTGTTTTAATATTTCATTACGAAGCTTAAAGCCCTTTTGACATCTTTATTTCATTAAGTTGAATTCCATATTCTATCAATTCAATATTTTGTGCTAAGTCTTTCGTTCTGCCCTGTGGTTTTTACAGCCCTGTACAAATTCACGTGAATATTGTAATCTATTATCTTAGAACACTAAACTATGGTAATTTTGGGACAATGTCCTCCGACAATTCTGTACCTGTTCCTGCTTTGAAAATCCATCTGGTGTTTTTTAGTTCTTTCAGAAAAATGCATTGCTACGAATGCAGTGGACTTCAGCCAAAAAAGAAATGCAAACAGTTACTGGCTCTGTCTGGTGTTCCAAACAAGTAATTAATTGTTTCAAACTCATGTTGAAAGTCGTTAAATATAAAAAAAAAAAATCACAGAAATTGGAATCACCAATATTTAATCAGTGACTTATTTGTATTGGCAGAATCTCAAGTCGCACTTGGCAGCATACCGAAACTAAAGAAAACTGGTCTGTTTTGAAGAGAAAAAAGAAAGAAAGAAACAAAAGAAAGAGAATTGGACCGCCATTCTCTTATGGGATAAAAATAGACCACGACTCAAGCAAAGACATACGAAAACTTTTCAGTCACATCAGACGTAAATGCGGAATAGCTGAACTAAAAACGAATCTTTACTATTTTGGAACAAATAATTAATTCAAAAAAAAAACAGGCTCCATAAACTTTGAAAATGTAGTCGAAGTACACATTCCTGGATTGAATAAGCCCGAAGATAGGTTACATTATGTTAAAGCATCTCCAAATATGAGGCGAAATATTATAGACTGCTAACAGTTTGTGTGTTCTTAGGCTTGTTTGCATGTTATACGGAATGAAAATACGATTCTGAAAAAATGGCGTCACTTTGAGAGACGCCATTAAAGGTCATCGCACTGTAGACGAGATTCGAACGCAGGTGTTTCTAACGTAATCGTGTCTTCACTGTTGATTGCGCTACTTTCTTACGTTTATTATTTCAGACTGAAGAATGTGCGTTCACTATCTGAAACGAGTACAGAAGTAGTGTGTGTGTGTGTGTGTGTGTGTGTGTGTGTGTGTTTTGCGTTTTCCTCCCAATAGTAACCCTACCAGGAGGTAATTTATTCCTACATGCTCCATTGCATTACAATGCTTATATTATATGTAGCTTATAAGTACTGATTAACATTTACATTTTTGTATCAATTTTCATATTTACATTTATATTTTCATATATACATATATTTACACTATATAATTCATACAATATCAGTAATTTATGTTAGATTACATGCACTGGAAGTTTATCTTATTGGCAAATTTTATTAATTCTGAGTAATACTTTTCGATAAGTCTCTGGCCACTTGTCTCCGGAAGTGATGACGCAGTATTAGAGGGGGGGGGCATCCGGATGGAGTTTAGTAGCTGACAGTCGTAGAGTATGTGGTCAATAGTCTGTTGAAGATGTGGACTACAACTGCATGATGGCGATTCCAGGATATGGAATCTGTGTACGTTGTGTGTTAGTTTTCCATGTCCGGTTAGTAGTGTGATTAAACCTGAGGAAATGGTGTGTTTTTTCAGCCGGAGTTTGCTTCTGATGCTTAACAAGATTCTTTTGTTGTTCATCCGTTTTTTGATGTCTTCCATTCTTCTTCTTCCCACAAGTCTAGGCTTTTCTCTTCTGCAAGTGTTTTATAGCAGATTTTGAGTATTTTTGGTAATTTGTTTCTAGCCATCTAGCTGCTTCTTTAGCTAGCTGATACGTTCTCTCGTTCCCTGCTACCCCAGCATGCGAGTTTACCCAGCAGAACTTGATTTCCCATCCCTCTAGAGTGAGATTCCGAACCAGATTTCTTGTCTGTTCTATTAATGCTATATGGTTGTTTTGGTTTTTTATGCCGTCTGTAGTGCTTTTACTATCGCTGTAGACTGTTGCTGTCTTTTGCTGAGAGGTGTTGAGTTCTAATTCCCAGAAATTTGTAAGGGGCTGAACTATAGCAAGTTGTTTTGCTTGGTTGTTGGAACAGAGAGGATGCAGTCCAGAGCAGCGTTCTTGTATATTGGACTGCCTGTTGTATGCAACGTTCCCTTCGGTTTTGCCTCTGTCAGCGTATATATGGAATTCATCACTTTCGGAGCTTTCCTTGTCCTTAATAAATATTTCTTTGCTTTGTGAGGCCACCTACTGTAGTGAAGCGGATGTTCGTAGTAATTTGGATCGATGTCGTAATTTTCATTATATCTTCCGGAAGTGACTTCATACATAAGAGAGAATTCTTGTATTTTCGAGAAGATCGGTGTTAGAGTTGTAATAACGCAAGCTGCCTCACAAGGTATTGTCCTGTATCCTTTAATTGTTAGTATGGCTATAAGGCGTTCAACTCTATTTAGTTTTTGTCGGTTTATCTTTGATTTTAGTGAATGTTTCCAGGCAGGTGCAGCATAAGATATCAATGGCAGTATAGCTCCGGTATATATTGTTTTCTGCGCTCGTTGGGCCTAATCCCCACTTAATCCTTGCCGACTTTGCTAGAAGGTTTACAGTTTGTAGGCTTTTTTAGCAACATATCAGATGTGTTTGTTGAAGGTAAATCTTTCATCTATTATCACTCCTAGGTATTTTAGCTCACTGGCTACCTCGAGAACTTCTCCGTTTAGGAAGACCGTTACAGGTTGTTTTGATTTTTTGTGAGATGCGGAGCACTTTAGACCTGAAGGTAACTTTTTTGCTCGCGTGCCCACTCTGCAATTTAAAGAGTTTTTCGTTGCCCGTTACTGCTAACTATAAGTCATCGTGTCCCCGAATCATTATCATCGCATCAACGGCGAAAGCTATGACTTTTGTTTCGGTAGTGAAAGGAAGTCTTAAAAGCGAGTCGTACTGGATGTTCCAGAAACCTGCCCCTTAGCAGGAACCTTGCGGACAGCCTCGTTTGACTGTTTTCGTTACAGTTGTGGTTTTTAGTGTCACAGTTGCTCTTCGGTCTGAAAAATATGTTTTGTAAGGTAGAGTAAGTTTTTAGGCATTTTAAATCTATTAATTGATTGATTATGGATGGCCACAACGCAGCATCCAAGGCTCTTTGCACATCGAGTGAGATCAGTAGTACATTTTTTTTTTCTGTAGACTCTTTATTTGCATAATTGCATCTACTGTGCTGGACTGAGGTCGGAATGCGTGTTGATTGCTGATGAATAGGTTTCTTGAGTCGACATAGTGCATTATTCGGTTTATCAGACGTTTTTCTAGCATCTTACCAGCAACGTTTATGAGACCAATTGGCCTATTTGCTAATTTCGTCGGATGTTTTTTTTCCTGCTTTGATTATGGATATAATTTTAGATCGTTTCCATAATAAAAAAAATCGCCCTCTTTTTAGACATTCGTTGTAAACTGTTGTTATGAATTCGGGGAATTCGACAAACGCTCTTAGGAATATATCGCTGGTTATTCCGTCTTCTCCAGGAGTTTTTCTTGGATCCAGTGATCTTGACTCGATTTCATTAGTTTTAAATAAATCGTCGTTAGGCGTATCTACCTATATCCGTTTTTATTCTTTGTCTGTAGAAATCCACAAAACTTACAGACAAGATTTGTGGATTTCTTCATCTGATGATTCATCGGGAATAAACTTGTTGATCATAATAGCTGCAGTTTCTACTAAGTTTTTAGTGTAGGTGTCATCTCTTTTCTTAATAGTTGATAAATAGGTGTTGTCTTATTCTTGCTTGCTGCTAATTTATAAATGCAATTCCAAGGATTCGATACGGTTGAAACAGTACAGAATGTTTTCCATGATTCTGTTTTCGCATTTGTAATTTTGGACTGATAGCTGTATTTGGCTTTATAGTAGTTCTGCGTTCTTCTCTCTCTCTCTCAAATCTTGGTTGTTGTATGTTCTTTAGTATAGTCGTCGGAGTGTGTTAACACGTTTTGTTAGGACTGTTAGTTCATCTTCCCACCAAGGTACTGATATTCTTCCATCGATGTTTAGCTTCTTGGCTGTTCTGAGTGTTTGACCGCTGGATTGTTTCTGATCTGATGAAAGCGCAGAGGCGAGGAAGTCTAAATCGGTTTGTGCTGATGCCCGGATGGCTAGGTTCTTGTCTAGGCTGAGCTGCTGTTTGCTGATCCCATTAAAGTGATGTTCTGAGATTAGGCATGAAAATTTGGTTTTTAATACTTAAGCAAATATCTCTAGATTGGTTTCATTAATGAAGTACTTGATGTTAACACGATTTTGTGTGGTGTATTCCGTTTAAATTTTTGATACTGATAATGAAACTTAATATGCGATGTTGAGAACAACTTTCCTCTTCGCATTTCCATTCAGAAACCCGGGATAAAATAGCGTTGTTTGCCATTGTTAAATCGATGAAGCTGCTTCCTCTGGTATTTTCAAATGATGGACTGTTGCAATCGTCATTTAGTATTTGTAGGGAATTTGATGCTATGAACTCTTCCAAATTTTTTCCTCTTTGTTTGTGTTTTCGTTAAACCATAATACCGAATGGGCGTTGCTATCTATTCCTAGAATTAGGCCGTGGTTGGTGGTAAAATCCACGATGTTGCCCATTTTTTCAAGTTGTATTTTATGTCGGTGCGATGGTTTAGATACATACTTTCAGCAAAAGTTTTAATTCCTCTGTACGTAATTTCGATAAGTACCGAGTCCTCGTTGCTGTGCTGAGAAATTAATATTGCCTCGACTTCAGAGTTGACCACGAGTATTGCAGCCCTTTTTCTTTCTGATCCTTTGGAAAATATTTTAAAATTACTTGGAAAGCCGCATATTTTGTTGTTGATGTTGTAGGGTTTTTGTATTAATGTCAGTTCTATATTTGTTCTACTTATGAGTTCTGTTAAGTTATTTACAATCTTTATAGAGTGTTGAAGATTTATTTGAAGGCATATCAGGGATGTAGTGCTGTTTCTGCTACTGTCTGTAGTTGTTGTATGTCGGGCAGTCTTTGTTTAGTGCCGTGGTTGGCAGTCGTTTTGATTTTGGCAATTTATGTACTTCATCTCGGACTCATTTCGTGGACACTCGCTGAACTTGTGTTCCATAGAGCAGAATGGACAAGTGGTTTTTCCCCTGCAGTCTTGTGTATGATGGTGAAACTTATTGCAGTTAAAACACCTCAGAACACTTACGTAGTCTGCACAATGGCAAATTGTTCACAACATTTTAACACCGGTTTTCTGCAATTTGGTCTTCACTGTTGGATCAACTTCTATAATTAAGTTTCTCTCGTTCGTGTTTGTTTATTTGTCCTGATGAATTTCTGTGTCAGCTTTGTATCTCAAATGAAGAGTTCTTCGTTCTGCATGCGGATTGAGTCAAATGCGTTGTTCGTATCAATTTCACTGGGAATATCATATATAATTAGCCTTGGAAAATGCTTCTTACTGGGATTTGCCACTAACGTTTTTGCATTCCTTAGAGATTTCGTTATGTAGCAAGTCTATGTCAGTCTTTTCTTTTGATTCAATTAAACTCCTCCGTTATTAATACTTTTCATTTTTGTGATTCCAATTTTTATTTTTCTTGGGTCGATTTAGTTTCCTTATTATTTAGTTGTGATATCGGTTTCGCTATTAATTTATAGCAAGGATTGTTTTCAGATTTATCTTTGTTTTTAACGACTTGCGAGTATAGCTGATTAGCCTGAGATAGGTTAGCCCGTTCCTGGTTGTTTTTTATAATAGTCTGTAGTTCTATTGATACTTTGGTTTCGTTTTTCATTTTATGGATGACCTTCGTTAGTTCACTCACTGCAGTTCCAATGTCCTTTTTTAATTGTTCCTTAAATTGCCACTTACTTTGGCTACGTTAGGCAGCAAATCTAGGGCTGCTGCACTTTCTAAGATACAAAGTTTAAGAAAATGTACTTACAGTTTACTTATTTTTTCTAGAAGTGACGCTTCCATGGAATTAGACTTCAGAAGGTGTGATCTTTGTACCTCCCAGCGGCTGCAGCACGGAGGGGTGCTAGCCCTTGCCATAGCAGTTAATCCTATTTATGTTATGTCTTTAAGAGTATCTAAACAATAGATGCCGTCTGACCAGCAGTACGCGCTTAGAACTATAAAAAGCAAAATGGTGGAGTAAATTAACCATGGAGTAAATTACTCACTGTTAGAAAGAGAACCGTGCAAGCTTTTAGTGGGTACTCTATACATCCATTTTTCTTGTTTGTTAACGCACAAAATCACGGTAAAAAGAGGAGCGATTCCAGGCAAGTGTGTGTGTGTGTGTGTGTGTGTGTGTGTGTGTGTGTGTGTGTGTGTGTGTGTGTGTGTGTGTGTGTGTGTGTGTGTGTGTGTGTGTGTGTGTGTGTGTGTGTGTGTGTGTGTGTGTGTGTGTGTGTGTGTGTGTGTGTGTGTGTGTGTGTGTGTGTGTGTGTGTGTGTGTGTGTTCAACTGGTCGCAATTTACCAGCCAGCTTAATTTAAGACAATAAGTGACATCTCATTTCAAAAAATTAAATAAGTAGTAACAAAATTTCATATTTTTATACTGAATACGATATAACAAAAGAGAAATAAACTATGATAAGACCAGAAAGTTGATCCATTTGAGATCCGGCTATTTTCCTGACATTTTTGTTTTAACTGCGATGATAAATTTCCCTCTGATATTCGAGGCAACAAGAACAACCACTTCTTCTTGTGCAGCTTTTCCCACTTAAGTAGGGTCGCTGTTTGTGGTGAGTCTCTTCCACAACTTCCTGTCTTGGGCTTTAGCCACATTCGAGTTCTTCATCCTGAAGTCCTCCTCCACCATCTTTTCTTTGGTCACCTGCGCTTCCTCCTCCCCTGCACATCCACCTGCATGACCTTCTTCCCACATACTCTTCCTCCCTCCTCATCACATGACCAAACTATCTCAACCTTGCCTCCTGTATCTTCGCTCCTAAGTTCGTAACTTTCACTGTTCCCCTCACATAGTCATTTCTCAGACGATCCTTTCTAGTCACACCGCAATTCTCATCTCTGCTACTTCCATCCTGCTGATGTTATTTTTCCTCAGGGCCACAGTATCCATAACATACGTCATAGCTGGTCTCACTACTGTCCTGTAGATTTTGCTTTTTAGATTGATCGGCATCCTCTTATCGCATAGACTCCAGTCATCTCTCTCCAGTTCTTCCATCCTGTTTGTATCCTGCATCCCACTTCCTTCTCAGCCTCACCATCCTCTTTCATTGTTGAACCTAAGTATCTAAAGTCGCTGACCTTCCTAATGACATTTCCTTCCAGCAGCAGATCTGTCTCCTGGCTGCCATTCACTTTGTAACACATACAGGGTGTTCGGGATAAATTTGACATATTTATAATTAATTATATTTTTCCGTAAGTTACATGTATTAACACACACTTCTCTTCATTTAAAAGTTTGGACCCTTCTTCATTCATATACAAGATGTCAGAAAGGATGGATAGCTGGAACCCACCTGAATCATGGAAGAGAATAACTTGTATCATGATGATTCGTGCCCGCCATCAAAATAAGGATATTACGACTGCTGCCCAATGCTCCCTGAATACAGTAAAAACAATCAGGCATGAACTAGAGACTTGCAATGGTGACTACGAGGATGTAGCAAGAAGAAAGATCCCTAGCAGACGATCTGATTGCGTTCGTACAGCAGAATTCCTCGCAAATCTGCAGGAACAGGTGTTGAAGAACCCTGGCATTGGAATTCGGGCTTTGTTCGTAGAGTTGCTAACTGTAGTCAAGCCCTGGATAACAAGGGTAGCCAATGGTAGGCCGTATGTATGGCAGCAGGATTCGGCCCCTTGCCACACCTCTGGGAAAAGTCAAAAATGGTTGTCTGAAAATTTCTACGACTTCACCAGTCCAAATGTTTGGCCTCCAAACTCCCCAGACCTTAACCCCATGGATTATTTTGTATGGGGCGCAGTTGAAAAAGACACCAATCGCACTTCCAGTAATACAAAAGCCCAGTTAATGGATAAAATTAAAACAGTTTTTGCGGCCCTTCCCAGGGAGACTGTAGCATCAGCTTGTTCGAGGTTCCGAAGCAGAATTGAAGCTGTGATCGATGCTAATGGTGGTTATTTTGAGTAAATCTTGTTGATAGTATTGTAATTAACTCTGCCTGTAATGTTTTTTTGTCAATTCATTAAATTTAATAGATACAAAGAAGATTTTCTTTTTCCTTACGAAACTGTCAAATTTATCCCGAACACCCTGTATAGTCTGTCTTACTTCTGCTCAGTCTCATATCTCTCTCTTCCAGTACTTTCCTCCAACTTTCCAGTTTAGCTGCCACTTCTCTTGATTCTTCACACAGCACGATGTCATCTGCATACCTGCATACAACATAGTCCAAGGCGCGTCTTCTCTCACCTCCATCACAATGTTAAACAGGAACGGACTTAATGCTGACCCTTGATGCAAGCCAACTGTCACTAGAAAACTTTTTCTCTCCCAGACAGGTTCGAACTCTTGTCTTCACATTTCTGTGCATCTCCTGCACCAACCTGACATATTTCTCCGGTACCTTCTTTTCCCTCAAACACCTCCAGACTTCTTGCCTTGGCACTCGATCATAATGCCATAACAACAACAATCACAATAACGTTAATTAATACAAATAATTTCATCATAGTAGCCACTTCTAAACTGAAACCAACCTCCTGAGCTTCTTTAGTACTTCACTGGCGTTTTTTTACAATATGACATAAAAGAAGGACGTTATAACAGTTTAATAGGTGGATGAGAGTATGACAAGTGATACTGCTTGATATTACAAATTACAACTTAATTAAAAACGAGTAAATCATAATCTTACATTTATAACGAAATTCGATTATTTTGAATAATAATAATAATAATAATAAATATTGACTAAAATATTTAAGGTAGTCCTGCCTTTTGGATTCATACAGAAGAATTGCATATTTTCCCAAGTTTTCTCTCCTGTTCCTTTGAAATCAAGAGGACTTCCTGTACATTAGAACAGGAAGGTATACCTGATCCCTGTCATCATTTTTCCTTAAGACTAGAATAATCTTTACCTAGCCTGGATGTTTACAAATGTTTTCAAATCATGATGGAAATATCACTGAGTTCACTTCTATTCATAACCTCGCTCCAGAATGAATACTTATTGCGTGTGTTGCCTTTTTTATTTTCTCGTTGTCTATAGAATCTGCTCGATATCTTGCACGTTCACAGTCTATTTCTTTAAACGAATATTTTCCATTGAATCATCTAACTGCTTTCACTCGATCCTTTCAAAATAATGGAAACGTTCGCCAACTTACAAATCGTCACAAGAATTTGTGTGCAATGGAAACGTCATGCTCGGAGAAACCATTGAATTGCAGTCGACATTTCCAGAACATATCTTTTAACGTATGGATGTTAATCGCCCAGTTTTGATAAAATTACTGCAATGACACAAAAGAGATTGACACGGCTCACTACACAACAGCGAAAGTACACATCTCAACCACGTAAAATAATCAGAATAAAAACACATTGCCTCAGGAAAAAAAAACTGGAGATGAACACAGGAATTGACAATATTGACAGTACTGTGCAAAGAAGAATGTAATGTGTTCTTTTTTTTGTAATTTATATAACATTGGCTGAAACAATTACTTATAATCACGACAGTAGCACTAAACAAGTTCTTTAAAAATGTTAAAAACATAGTCAAGTTAATGAAGAATTAAAACCATACTCGAATTTCATTTTCTTCTAATTATTGTCACTTTCAGAACTCTTCAACAAAATTTCGCTTTTATCTGTCTTAATAACGTGAGAGAGAGAGAGAGAGAGAGAGAGAGAGAGATTGCTTGTAATAAATTAACGTTGAATCAGTATTCTATCGAAGGTTTCGAAACATCGTACCAAGATTTCTCTGTGATCAAATTCCTTGAATATTTCATAGAAGAGGCACACATTAATGCCCTAAATGCACCACAACTGCTTATCTTAGTTCAATGTACAATTCATCAGTAAAACGCCACGTAAAGACAACAGCCTGAGGCTTGCTTTCCTCACTGTTGACGCTCTGGTTTTGAGTAAACGCATTAAAACCACATTATCGAATATTTATGCAAATATCCAATTGATTTGACCGAAACAACAGCGCTGAATCAACTGTCGAAGTTTATTACTTGAAAAATTCAATTCGATGCTACGCTGTGCTCATTGGGAAACCACAAGGGGCAGTAAAATAAACCATTATATATTTTTAAAACAGGGAAAATAACTTATCTATTTTATATCCGGTACTTTTTCTTTTCTTACCTCTTGATAGATAAAATCTTTTTTTTTTCATCTTTAATGATGGCAGTAATCCAGAAAACCAGAATAGATTTTTAGGGTATTTGTTTAAATAGTCTTCAGATATTTGTGTAGTAAATTTCGTAGTGTTTATCGGAACAGAAATGTGTCTGGAAGGGGATTTTTATGATGCGGTAACTTTGGAAGCTGTAGGTGAATACTTATCCTTTTAAAATATTTTAAAATCTCCCGAATAGATACCTCTCCATCACTGCAATATCTTCCTACTGAGGTTCCCTCTTCAAAACCTATATTTGCTTATTTTAAACTGCAATGGGGGAGGGGGGGCAACGTAATTGCAACTTTCTGTTATTTAATTTAAACCTTTCTCTAGCCAGAATGTTTCCTTCATCACATTTTTGAGCCGATTTTGTTCTATCAGGCTGTTGATGACAGTAACCACCGATGTATGTATCGTCCGTTGCTGTCAATGACCAGCCACTTCTTGAATCCTCTGTCTTTAATGCTTGTCTGACCCTCGTGGAAACGAGATTCCCACGGTGACACTGTAATGCGATCCACCGTACCATTTTATCAAACATTACGCAAAGCATTGCGAAATTCATTTGGTTTTTCTCACAGAAGGTTTCAATTTTAACAATTGCTTGGTAACCGACTTGAGTCCGGTTCTTCCTCCAACAACATCAGAAGTAGAAAATAAGCAGACATGTTTACTTAGAGTCTGGCTTACAAGGGGTGTGAACGTGGAAGGTATTACGTCATCCTATTGACCACGCATGCGCATCGTGAAGAACACTTAAAATCATCCTAGTGTGCTAGGAATCAGAAAAGAGTTTGAGAAATACGGAAGTAACTATTTGCAATTTGTTTTTATTTATTTTATGGGTATTTTGTTGATAAATATGAACGGAAAATTCGTTTAATATGGTACATTTTATAATCAGTATTTCAGCTGTTTTGGATCATTTCCCTCCTACAGAAGATTCTGAATATCTAATGTTAGCATCTAAAGATTTTAGTTGAAAGTCTCATTAATTGATTCTCTCAGCGATTCCGTTCTACTAACAGCTATCAGCGACGTGATGACATTGGAATCACAATGACTAAAACGGAGCAGTTTGACAGATGTTGCAGGTTTGGCACTACTTTGTGTGTTTCTAGAAACGGAAATGCAACGAAGACATCGCCATTATTGAACTGGTGAATGTGGGGAAGGGTATGTAATAGAGACCACGAATATATTTAGCTCTGTCTTCAAGGAAACGAACTTTAAGGCGAACGAAGGCTGCATATCAGACTTCGGTAGAAGTTGTGTACTTATGGTCGTGTTAGATGGAGTAACAGCGGGAGCTATTTTATGCTAAGAAACAAAGTAAAATCGGAATCTTTAGTTCAACAAACTGAAACAAGGAATTTTAGAGGCTCTTAATCAACCAATCTTGACCTTTAGAATAAGGTTGCCTTACTGCCAATTACGTAATGCTGGATTTCCAGAAGTCTTTCGATTCTTGTCACTCTCCAGGGGGATATTTTTTCCCTTTCCAGGTAGCGAATGGAGTGATTAATCCCACAACTGAACAAACTCCATCTCAGAATGCTGAATATAGTTATTACAATAAGAAAAGCATTAATTTCAAAGCATTTTTATAAAGTTGAGATCGCAGAGATATGAATGAGTATTTTAATAACTTCAAGTTCTAAAATAATCAAATGTTTTGCTAAATACTTTAACAAACTGACATTTGAAGTTCGACCAAAGTCTATTTTGTTACATTCTTGAGTTGAATCCTTGAATCTGTCTTCCCTCAATGCTTACAACCTTCATTTGTACTTCCTTATCACGTGCACTGTTTGGGAAAAAGTGACTGACTAAATCAGCCTGTAATGGTTGACTTTTGATCAGGTGAATATCGGGTTTTACTGCTACAAAAACCTTTCTGAATAAATGGACTTTTTCTGTACAAAAATTGGAGTTGATTTATTGTACAAACAAAAATACGATGTCGGTAAAGTAGAACGTAAAAAATTATACAAGCCGTAAAATGGACGAATGAAGACGTAGTTCTGTATTAGCTCAATGCGATGAGAATTGCCCAGTAAGTTAGCTAGCAATATTTTTATTTGGTTATGCAGGCAACCTGGGATCTTAATACATTGCTGCATCCCTCCACGCGATACTTGATGACTGTCACGTGGAAAGTTGTTTAATCATCTGTTCCAGCCAAACACGGAAAAGAAATAAAAAGTTTCGCCATTCTAGTGATACATCACTGGAAATAAGTTTCAGTGTTCTAGCAGAGAATGTAAGGTGAATATAAACAGGTTATCAATACCGTTCTCAGAAACTCCGTTCCTACTTATTTATGTGAGACAAGTTTCTCCAAAAAAAAAATAAATATATAAACCAAGAAATCATCTGCCTTCTGGTAAATGACTCGATTGTGGTCTTCAGTACGTAAACTCGAAAAGCTCGTGTCATCCAACTAACCTAAGTATTCTTTTAAAGTATAAATCATCCGTTGAATATTATTATGTATCACCGCATCCGTCTTCTTTTAAATTCTTCTGTCTATTCTTCCATTTTTGTATGACAAGTATGTGAATAATAAACTTCGCTTTATAATCGTGGGGAAAAATTTAATTTGTTTTAAACATAGGAAGCCTTATGGATAAAAAAGATTTAAAAAATGGGAACAAAATTATAAAATCGTATTCGTTGGTATTATATGAAACATCGCCACATTTCCTACGTCTAAATGTTGGATGATCAGTTAGTTCAGCAGCCTCTATTGCAGTAGCTTGAATCCCGTAATCTACATCATTCGCTCTGGTCAAGTAACTTAAGGCTCAAGCAACTCTCTGAGAATGCATTTCGTCTGCTTTGTGGGAGGACAATTTCCAGTTTCAAGTAGAATTCCTGTTGCTTCCTTATAACTGTTCCTCGTAACTAGATGGAGTTGAACCCGGGTCTTTCCACACAAATGGTCAATATCCGAAAAATAGCTGACATGAAACATCGATGCTGTACATTGAATCTTGACTAATTAAAAATACTTATTTAAATTAAAAGTGAAAAAAATTGATATCATTTGTTATATATCACTAGCAGGAAAATTACATTTGTATTTCGATACGTTATATCGGAGGTCGTGTCTTTTAAGTAGTGCAACTAGTACTGAAGTTTATTTGGCTACCAGTTCATGAGCTTATTAAGAATCCTCCACTTCATTGAGATGCTGCGATAAATGTCAATGGTTACGAAAAGGGAATGATATGGATGTCAGCTAGAAGTCCTCAGGAGTCAAAAGGAAAGTGGTAATAAAGAACTAGATCGCGGATAAAATGCTAAGAAAAAAAAGAAGAGAGAGAGAGAGAGAGAGAGAGAGCAGGGAAAGGTAAAGAGAATCCCAAGTAATGTTATAAGTATTTTGTAAGAAAATAAAGAGGCCACTTTAGTAGGATATCAGTAATAGTCCATTCTCTGCACCCATCGCCAATCTCTCTGTTTGATGAAAATCTCGCAGTTTGTAGCATTCGTTCTAGTTGGAAAGAAGGGAAATTGTGCCACTGATGGGAAAAAACGGCTATGCATGACGACCACGGACCAAACGGGTATTTCTGGTTCTTTATGCGGAGTTATGGTGAAATTAGTAGGCTCTACTCGCTATAATTCATAAGGGGGGCCCCGAAATTCAGTATACTTTTGTTGAACCAGAACTTCAGGATAGAGTTGGATCTTGAAATTTGATTATAATGCAGTCTGCGTGGATTATGACGTGTCATTACCACAAAAGCGTATTCGGATTCATCTACACGATGAATTTGTTCGTTTTAGGTTTCTCAAGTTTCTAAGTGTTAAGGACATGGAAGAAATATTCAAAAACTTTCTCCAAAAAAATTATATGCAGAATGAAAAGCTCTTCGCGAATAGAATTAAAAGGTGATAAAAATGTGTAAAATACTTACGGAGATAGAAATAATGCGTTCTTGTTGGGTTTTTTTTTTCGCTAAAGCTTGTTATGATAGTGACGTAGATGAAAGATAAAGTTGACACAAGGGATGACAGATTACTTTCACGAGAGAGGTTGCATGAAGATCAAATCGTATTCTAAACGAAGTCAAGGCTAAATTTGGTGCTATGTTAATTTAAATATTTATGTTTAGGTCCCCCCCCTCGTGATCAGTCTTTGAACTGTATGGGATTAATAGAAACAGGTTTAAAACAGTTTTAGAAAAGAGTATTACGAACAATCTTGTCTATAACACGCATTTCTAACATTTTCTAATAAAAACTGTACATCTTAAGAGTTTGACATTCTCGTAGAGTATAAGTCAGTAAAGAATCTGACATATCCTTGACAACAAATTTTTCCATAAAATTTATATAAATGCCCAGAATAGCGGGATGTGGTGTACTACACAGTTCGATAAGGGATTATTTACAGATTGGGTGTCCTATTTATTCCATCTCAGTAACAAATCAGGACGCTTAAAATTGCTTAGAATTCCCTGCAGAGAACCAATCGATCAAATAGCAAACACTGTAAATAAATGTCTTGTTTTGTTCTTATATATACAACACTAACTCTATTAAATTTGTAAGAATAGACTTGGGAAAAATCAGTGTTTTTTTTCTTCTTTTTTTTTTGTTTTTTGATTGAAATTGGAGAGCAACCTCGAAATGCATAATCTGCGTTTACAATTATCATTAGCCGTTAATTGTTTCAAAAAATCATGGCTATTTATTGCCATGTTCGTTTTAACTCTAAATTAATCAACTCAATCCAACTAATTGATTTTACATTTAGCAAACCACCATTTGCTAGCTGCATACAGTCTCAGTAATTAATTGCGTTTGATGACAACGATCAACCAAGAATGTAAGCCATACCATAAAAGACATTTAACATATGCGAACTCATGAAACCAAATAAGGCATTAAATTAAGCATTGTTTAAATGATTATCATAATAAAGTATCAATCCATTGTCGTAACAAAGTATTCATAAGATATTGTTGTAATAAATCCCATACGACTGATAAGCCTACAATGCTTTGCAAACATCTTTCGTGAGTGAATATGATAAAAAATATACTGTTTTTGTTACTTAATGTTTGCACTATTGTACGTTAACAATGCAATATCATTTTGTATTATGATGTCATTCATTATCATGATTACCACAACAATTGAATCGAGAACCATCTTTTGGTTTACATACTGTAGAGTCAATTGAATTGTTGTCTGCAACAAAAAAAGTTTTTTTTTTTGTTGTTGCAGACAATAAAATCGCGACATATTGTTTTAGCGATTATTACTATTGAATTTCATTAGAATCAGTTTTATGTGTGTCCTGACAAACGGATAAAATGAATTTTACAGGTCTTTGCACATTAAATTACAATTAAGTACATTTTTATCTTCTTGTTTGTAACCGAAAGTATTATCGAAATCACACATTGGTTGAATGTCTTCCTCCTTTCATAGAAAGTGATTTCCGTAAAGGAAATTATTTTTTTTTATTACAAAAGGAAAGTAGATTTGGCATGAAATTGAAAAAACACACACAATTCCGGTCTTTTAGTGTCGTAATAAATTTACGAAACAGTTAAAAGAAAAGGGAAAGAATAAGAAAGAGAGAGAGAGAAAATAAACTGCAATAGTTTGGCTTGAATCCAAAGTGTTTATTTCTCTTATTAACAAGGTTAACAATTAGAGCAGAGAATCCCACGGAATTTATCACAACTTCCTCTGTCTTAACCGCACAAAAAAAAAAAAAAAAAAAAAAAAAAAACTTGGCACTTCTTATCAATACTTTATTCTTTGTTTGCCGTACTTCAGAAAGTTTTCGAGTACCTTGAATAGATTTAACTACTCCGAGGAAAATATGCCAGCTATCTATAAAAGTGATGACGTCACGGATTTTTGTGACCTACTAGTGATTTTGAGCAAAAATAAAAAATTACTGGCTGCCAAATAACTGCACACAATAAAGTGAAAAATAAAAACAATATGCGAAATGAATACGGTTGCTTAAATTACAAAACAAAAATTGTTTACCTTCTATTCATGTGTTCATTAAAAAGATCTCGGTTCTACTACCGATTACGTACTTAAAACGCGTTAAAAATAAATAAGAATAAAGAGATTTGCAAAATATTATTTTCTGTTGTTGTTAAAGCAAGCGCTTGGAATTGTGATTAATCGTTCCAGATGTTCGTTTTGGTGCTGCCATCTAACGGTAGAAATGCATATCTCCAAAACTTCAGCCGAAAGATCGATTGTCAGCTGTGTATAATAGTATGATTAAAAGTACCAGACGTAATTACAATTCTTATGGTTATGAGAAGCGTCAAATAATTGTTTTTAACAGTTTATAATTCCGAATAACATATTTTAAGCATTAATTTTTCTCATGTGTTTATTCATTTTACTTATGATTTTATATGATCTAAAGGAAACTGCTCCGTTGTAATTTCATATGTTAAATTTCGTATCTTCGCCCTTCCCGATATAATAACGAAGGCTACTAAGTCTTGGCCCTATTCTCTTTTCATCCGCTTACTAAATACTGTCAACCATGTGTTTTTTTTTTCTATTATTATTTTATGTTATTCAGTCTTCACATATCCTAAACCTCCAACAGATAATATTTCTCTGGCTGAAAGACAAGCCCAAAAATCTAAAACAGAACAGTAACATTATTATTTTACCTGCGGATAAAGGTAATTCCACGGTCATCCTCAACTCTGAAGATTACCACAACAAAATGCTTCAATTACTTGAAGATAATTCGACAAATTTAATTCTTCAGGAAGATCCTACAAGAGAATTACAAAACCGTACAAACAACTTGTTAAAGACTGCGAGTGAACTTCCTCATAATGTTCGCCTCTATTTACGCTCTCTACATCCTCTTATCCCACGCATCTATGGAGTTCCCAAAATACATAAAGAAAACACCCCTCTTCTCCCAATCGTGGAAGGAATTAACTCACCTACGTATAAACTTTCCAAATATCTAGCAAAGTACCTCAAGTGTTTCTCCAATAAATCTTCATCATTCATCAAAAACACCACAGATTTTGTTTCTCATATAAAAGATATTCCCATCAATGAAAATGACATTCTAGCAAGTTTTGACATTATATCTTTGTTTACTAACGTTCCTACAGTCGAGGTACTTACATTACTAAAGGACAAATTATCCAAAAAATGTTTGCTTTATTAAAACATTGCATTCATTCTGGTTACTTCAGATATCAGGAGTGCGTTTCCCAACAAAAACAATGCCTGGCAATAGGCAATCCTTTGTCCCCAGTTCTAGCTAACATCTTCCTTGAAGATTTTGAAACGAAAACCATATCTTCCTTCTCATTTAAACCAAAAGTTTGGAAACGATATGTTGATGATATTTTCATTATTTGGAATCACGGGCACACATCTCTCATAGCTTTTCTTCATCATCTAAACATCCAACATCCTAATATAAAATTTACTGCTGATCTAGAAAATAATAACTCTTTATCTTTTTTGGATGTTATGTTTACACGATGCTCTAAAATATTAAAAATCTCTATATACAGAAAACCTACTCATACCAATAGATATCTGCATAATCTTTCTCATCATTTTCCACCACAAAAACTTGGAACTATATCTACCTTAGGACACAGAGCAGGTTCTCTCTTGAATGAACAAGATGAACTACAAAAAGAAATAAATCACCTCACTCTTATCTTTAAACAAAATGGATACTCTGAAAAAACGATTAAGAAATTTCTTCTGGATCCTCCTAGACAGTGCACAACAGAAACTATTAATTTTAAAGGTAGCATCTCCATTCCATACATTAGCACAGTCTCTAAAAAATTAGCTAAAGTCCTTAAAAAATATAATATCAAGACGTTCTTCACCACACTTCCTAAAATCTGTTCTCTAATCAACCATCCAAAACCTACTCATCACAACCTAAAATATCCAGGTGTATATAAATTATGGTGCGATTGCAATATCCCTTATTTCGGACAAACTAACAAATCTGTTGAGCAACGTATAGAAGAGCATAAAAGAGACATCTCTTACAAAAGATCTCATGCAACTGCGTTATCCAATCATGTTCTTTTTTCAAATAATCCTAATGATGATCAACAAAGCCACTCCGTTTGCTGGGATAGATCAGAAAATATTTTTCGCTGTGATGATTAGTTTGAAAGAAAAATTGTAGAATCAAGGCAAATCCTGCTGAATCCTGTCCACTTAAACAACAATTTGAGTGATAACATCCCAGATAGCCATGCTGCAGTTATTCAATATTGGCGTTCACGTGAGCCTGCACGCACACTTGCAATAAACAATGGCACGCCTGTTAGAACAACGTGAAAAAAAATACGACGTTTTTTCTGTATCAATTATGTGTGGCGATTTTTACCTGTAATTTCCAGTTTGTCTTGATACTTCAATGTTTATTACTATTCTTTTCCTTTATGAATACCTGAGGAAGGTAGTTATAAGCCGAAACTAGTCGTATTATTCTTATTAAAATCTTTATAAGTTATCTCGGGTTTTAAGTCATTAAATCTATGTTTTAAAATGTATCACAACAACCGAGTAAAAGCCTATGATCGCACGCACACACACACACACACACACACACACACATATATATATATATATATATATATATATATATATATATATATATATATATATATATATATATATATATATATATATATATATATATATATATATATATATATATATATATATATATATATATATATATATATATATATATATATATACAGTATATATATATATTTGGTCGCTTGTGCAGACTTTTACTAGAATGCCGTAATCACCGATAAACGATAATAACGTCTACAACCGTAGAACAAATATTTCAAGAATGGCCCGCAATATTCTGCGAAAACAGCGATCATTAGAAGAAAATATTTTTTAAAAAATACCATAAAACGGACCAATATTTCAGATCAAATGACATTTATGGAATGGATGCCATAAAAGCTGCTAAAAGTAAACAAACATTTTTAAAGGAAGATCGAATTCATTTTATAGGATGTTTTTTTTTCTTGATAGTATTCCATATTTCAATTAAATTTTCCACATACTGTATATATATATATTTTAGAGAATAAATTTTAAATGACTTTAAACCGAGATAAAATATTAAATTTTAATGATAATGATAAAACTAGTTTCAGCTTTTTATAGCCTTCTTCAGGTATCCACTAATAAAAATTGAAATTACAAAAAACTGGGAATTACAGGCAAAAAATGCAGTACATAATCGACACAAAAACGTTGTACTTTTCAAGTCGTTCTATCTAACGTGCTATTCTTTGTTGCATGCGTGCTTGCAGGTTCTCGTGAGCGCCAGTATTGAACAACTGCAGCATGGCTATCAGGGATGTTGTAACTCAAATTGCTGTTCAGATGTTCAGGATTAAGGAGGATTTCCCTGGACTCCACGATTTTCCTTTCAAACTCATCACTGCAGCGAAAAATGTTTACGGATTTATCCCTGCAAACTGAGTGACTCTGTAGATCGTCATGAGGATTGTTTGAGAAAAGAACATGACTGGATAGCGCAGATGCATGTGATCTTTTATAGGAGATGTCTCTCTTATGCTCCTCTATACTTATGCTCCTCTATAAGTTCAACAGATTTGTTAGTCTGTCCAAAAATCGTGGAGTCCAGGGAAATCCTCCTTAATGACTAACCTCCCGGATAGTCATTCAGCTGTAATCATGTACTGGCGTTCACGTGATGCAGCAAGCACGCACTCTCCCAACAATGCAACAAATGAAAGAACAGCTTCAAATAAAACTACAACGTTTTAATGCTAATTATGTATAAAGACTGTCGATGTTGTTCATAGTCTTTTAACCCTCAATGTTTAGTGTTTTTTCTTTTATAATGTCACCTGAAGAAGGCTGTTACAGGCCGAAACTAGTAGTGTGTTTATATTAAAGCCTTTTTAATTAAATCTCGGTTCTAGTCATTCAATTTTTTTCATAAAACTATATATATATATATATATATATATTCAAAACAACCAAGTTGATATTCCTCAACACACACACACACACACACACACACACACACACACACACACACACACACACACATATATATAAATAAAACGAACAAAATGATTATTATGTGACTGTAATGTAATCTTAATTAATATAACCAAACAGAAAACAGTGTGGCATATTTTCATATGGATGCAAGCACTATTTGAGTCAATTTTACTTTTATATGTATAGATGATAATAACTAAGATTTACGGATGGTAGTGCTTATCCGTAAAGGTATATTCAGTTTTGAAAGGTTTTTTGCACTTGGTTTGACTATAATAAATTTAGTTTAATCCTTTATCCGAGTGTGAGCAAACAAAGTTTGCGCCTGAAAATATCTTCAGGACCGAGGAAAGGTAGTGCAACATCAGGCAACTCGGAGCAAAGGTGGACCAAACTATCCTCAGTATCTCTCATAATGCAAAACACATCTCCTTGCGGATATACATAGTTGTATGCATTAAGGGAAGAGCCGCTACCCAGACCGGTTTCCCTTTGTTTAAGTGCGAGGATACCATTCCAAACACTCGTAAAATCCCACGGATCACCCAATAATGAGCGACCCGCAGGATCAGAAACGCTCATTTGCTCATCTGGAAGGCTAAAAGCAACAGCCGTGCCTTAGTTAACTTCACAGGCTACAGCATTGCCATTCATCACCCAAGCTTCTAACCGGTTTCGACCTTTAATGAGGTCTAGTCAGTGGGAAGCAGACCCAAACGTGGAGATCTTTATTGAGGTCTCGTCAGTGGGAGCCAGGCCCAGAGGTGGAGATACCAAGACAGAAGCAATGGAGAGGTCATCTTTACCAATAGGAGTTTCCAAAAGGTGTGCCACCTTATTATTGAATTATTCTGGATTTAGAGAAAGATGTTGAAAATTTATTTTGTACTTGGTTTGACTATAATAAATTTCGTTTAATCCTTTATCCAAGTGTGAGCAAACAAAGTTTGGGCTGAAAATATCTTCAGGACTGAGGAAAGGTAGTGCAACACCTTGGTATCTGCACTTCTGGGCCTGGCTCCCACTGACGAGACCTCATTAAAGGTCGAAACCGGTCTGGGTAGTGACCATTTCCTTAATGCATAACATTAGACATATCCACAAGGAGATGTGTTTTGCATTATAGGAGATACTGAGACAGGAGTGATGACAGTTTGGTTCACTTTTGCTCCGAGTTGTCTGGTGTTGCACTACCTTTCTTCAGTCCTGAAGATATTTTCGGGGCCAAACTTTGTTTGCTCACACTTGGATAAAGGATTAAACTAAACTTATTATATTCAGTTTTGTTATATTTGTTCATGGATTATTGTAAACTTACTTTGCCTTAAACAATTAAATTACACGCTTATTTATATATGCGAAAAATATATCAACAGCAATTGATTCGGATGTAGATCTCATTCTCAGGATATATTTGTGAGATATAAATGATCGAAACTTTTTAAAGTACTTCCAGTATGATCATTTACTGTATATCTCACAAATATATCGGAGAATGTGATTTACATCCGAATCAATTATTAAAGTTCTGATCATGGCAGGAGGGTAACGGCAATAGCCGAGCCTCAGTTAGAACTTCATTGGCTACAGCATTGCCATCCATTACCCTCCAAGGGTATTGGATTGAATGAATCAAATCACCGCATCTCACGGTATGTTTAAATAAAGGTGATATCTCAAAAATATCGGACGATCTCTAGGCCACTCATTCCTGGGCGAAAGACCGTCCAAATCTCCGCGTTGGTTCTACTCAGTGAAACTCGACCACCGAGCAGAACCGCTCATTCCGAAGAAAATAAATCACTGGCAAGTACCCCTCAGCAGGCCATGCCGAAGAACACTTTCCCCGGTGACTCAATTGCTCCCTTAGGGCAAAACCTAAGAGAGCGAACTCATTAACCCAGGATAACAGCAACAGCCGAACCTCAGTTAAACTTCATTGGTTCTGCATTGCCATCCGTTACCCTTCATGGGCATCTCATATAAAATCAATCACCACATCTCACGGTCGATTGATTCCCAATCTGAGAATGTGCCTTGCTGAAGAACTTTTCCGCATGGTCATGAAGGAGAGAACGGATGTCAGGGGTTCCGGTTTCTCTGTGGATCTGCATGTTTCTGACGAACCATGGGGCGTCTAAGATCATCCGCAGGCATTTGTTTTGTATCCTCTGTAGTTTCTGGATGTTAGATTTGGATGTGTGACTCCATGACGGGGATGCTTATGTGATTACTGGTCGAATTACCATCTTATATAATAACAGCTTGTTGCGTTTATCCAATTTGCTGTTGCGATTGATCAGGGGATAGAGTTGGGCTATGGTTTTGGATGTCTTTGTGCCTATGAGCTTGATATGGCTGTTGAAATTTAGCTTTTTGTCTAGCTGTACTCCAAGGTATTTGGCTTCTGTCTGCCATGGTATCTTTTTTCCGAGAAGTTCAATATCATCTTGGATGAAGGCTTTGCGTCTCGTGAACAGTATAGCTGAGCTTTTGACTGGGTTTACTTGTATCCTCCAGTCTGAGAACCATTTCTCTAGCTTTGTGATAGTATCCTGGAGACGACTGATCGCCAGGTGTGGGCGGAGAGATCTTGTCATTATGGCTGTGTCGTCAGCATATAGGGCTGTGATGGTAGTCCTCAGGTTCTGTGGAATGTCAGCCACGTAGATTGTGAAAAGTAAAGGAGCCAAAAGAGATCCCTGTGGTACTCCTGCCAGGATTTTGCGCCTAGTTGAGATGGTGCCATTTATTTTTATCTGCATGGATCTGTCAGTGAGGTTTGATTTTATTAGACGGGTAAGGTTTGTTGGAATGTTGGCCTGAATGAGTTTATAGAGTAATCCTTGATGCCTTACCTTATCAAAGGCCTTGGCAATATCCAGAAAAACTGCAGCTGTGTGAAGGTTCCAGTTGTATCCTTGAGTGATATACTCCACTAGTCGGTGTATTTGTTGCACTGTGCTGTGCATACGGCGGAAGCCGAATTGTTCGTTTGGAATTATTCCTAATTGGTCTGATTTTTCTTGTAGTCTTGAAAGGATAATTTTTTCAGCAATCTTTCCCAGGTTGGAAAGCAGGCTTATTGGACGGTAGCTTTGCGGGAGTTGCGGATTGTTTCCTGGCTTTTTTATTGGTATGATGTCTGCTGTTTTCCATGCAGAGGGGAAGTGTTGTATCCTCAATATTGCATTGGTTATGTTAACCAGGTGCATAATAGCTTTTCTAGGAAGTACTTTGATGATTCTGTTAGTAATTCCATCTGGCCCTGGAGCTTTTTTGTTGTTTAGATGTTTTATGATGTTGGTTATTTCAACTGGAGTAGTGGGGGTGATGCTGGCTGGTTTGTCTTCGGACTGATTTAAGGTACGCTTGACCTGCTGGTGGACTTTATATATGTGGGTGATGTTTATATTATCATATGACGGGCTGCATTGTTTTTCTAGGTTTTCTGCTATTGCTTCTGCTTTTTCTTTATCAGTGTGCGCCGTTCCATGAGCAGTTTGCATGGGCGGTAGGGGATTGTGTTTAGTGCGCAGAATCTTCAGAAAGTTCCATATTGTGTGATCTTCTGGGTTGAGTGATGATAATTTATTGTCCCACTCCTGGTTCCTGTGGATTTGAAGTGCTTTTCTGACTTGGCTGTTCAACTTGTTCAGAGTTTTCTTGTCCTGTGGGGCTCTTGTGTTGTGGTATCTTTTCCTTGCTTTGTTTTTTGTTCTGATGAGGTCCATTATGTTTTCTGGGAGCCGACCGGATGGGTGGTTGGTTGTGGTTTTGGTGACTGCTTCTAGTGCTTTTTTAATTTGGCTTGTTAAATTGCTTATTGCTTCATCTATGTCTTCTTTTTTATGGATGATTGGTACAGGACCAATGTATTCTGGTAGGATTTTAGCTAGCCTATCCCACGATATGAAGGTGTGCTGGTGGGCCAGTTGGTCTTGCGTGCCAAGTTTGATCAGGATTGGGTTGTGGTCGGATGATATTCACTGAGCGTCTCTAGTTTGTATTGATAACTGATGTTTCTAAGGATAGCTATGTCAAGTACATCTGATCTGCCTTGAGGGCTGTAATGAGTGTGCTCAGTGGGTCCTGCTACCACAACTGAGTTAAGTGTTGAATAGTTGTGCAGTATGCGACCACTTCTGTTGTTGGTGGTGCTGAACCATGCTGTGTGTTTGGCTTTCAAGTCACCTACTATGATGGTGGGGTCTGTGGTGCCGAGGACTGCATCCAGGTCTGTTGTCAGTAGAGGATTGCTTGGTGAGTTGTAGGCAGCAAATATCTTGAGGCTTCCAGCATTGTTTGTATGGACTTGTATTCCTGTGGTTGTTTCCAGGTTTGTAGTCTGTGGGTTGGATATGGCATTGTGGTGGAGGTATGGTTTGATGTAGATGGCAGTGCCTCCCCCTCTGCAGCTGAGTCTATCCGTTCGGTATATTGTGTATCCTCTCAATTTTGGGTTGTTGGCAGGTCTTAGGTGGGTCTCGTTGATCAGCATTATGTCCGGGTTGTGTCTTTGTGCGAATTCCTGTAGTTCTAATGTTTTGTTGGTGAGGCCATTGGCATTCCAGGCTGCAATTAGAAGCGAGTTAGGTTTTACTTTTGTTTTATTTATAGTTGAGTGCTGTGAGTATGGAATGGGTTCCTTGCAGGAATCTCTTTGTGGAGGATGGAGTTGGGTTTGTTCTGCTGAATTCCTGCAGCATAGTGGCTAGCGAAGCAGTCAGTATTGCTGTGATGTTGGAGCCTATTTGATTGCTTTGTATTGTGTCCTTTGGGCGGGCTGCTTCTGCATAGGTCTTGGTGGAAGGTTGAGCCCTTTCCTGACTTTTATGGATTGGGTTTTGATGGTTTGATGACTGTGCAGCAGAGATGCTTTGAGTGGTGGTCCAGATTGGGGGAGGTTGGACGGGTCTTGTAGTTCCGTGATTTCTGGGATGGTGGCTGCATCCTTTGTAGTTTGCTGGGTGGGGACCTCCACAGTTGGCACATTTGGCTGGTGTGGTTCTTGCATTTGTGCATGTAATGGTTTGATGCTTCTCGCCACACTTCAGGCATCTGAACTCGGCTTTACAGAGTCTTTGGGCATGGCCAAACTTTTGGCAACGATGGCATTGCCCTGCTGATGCCCTTTTCCTGAGTGGCTCTGTTGATATTTTAAGTCCACAGACCGCAGTTATGTCATAAATTTGTCTCTGTGTGTTCTGTATCTCAACCAATACTAATGGCATCGGTTGTTTATCGGATCTGTACATCCGGCTGACTTTGATAGGTGTTAGGCCCTGCTGGGTAAGGTCAGCCGCGATCTCCTCGGAGGTAATGCCTTCGGTGACACCTCGCAGTACAACCTTTAGATTTCTTTCGCTGCTTAGTGCGAAGGTGTGGTACTGTAGTTTGTTGTTATCCATCATTTTTGTCATTCCTCTGTAGTCTGTGACTGTTGTTGGTTGAATTTTTACACCTTCGTCGGTGTTTCTGGCCCAGGAGTATCCAATTTGATGTTCTCTTAGGTTTCTTGCAACTGTGGTCCATTTTTCCTTTTCACGGAGAATTACCGAGGGGACCTTTTCCCTTTTTTCCGGGACTATTTGTGAGGGTGTTTCGTTTTCCACATGATCATCCTCGATTCTACGTCTCTTGCTCGTCTGTTCTCCTGTGAAGACCGTCTGACTGAGGCTCTCGGGCAGGAAGATGGATGTGTCATTGATCTCTTCCACTTCGCCTTCCATATCATCGGATTCTTCCGGCTGTGTGTACAGGTTTAGGAAACCTGGCCATTCAGTATCAAATTTTTTAAGCAGTAATTTAAACAATTTTAATGCTTGCTCTTTGTTTAGATGCTCTAGCAGATCAGTAATATTATCCATGTCTGTTTTATTTGTTGTTATATCTAGTAGGTAGTGATTGGAAAATTGCTTATGATCGCAATTAGAAATCCCGCAGGTCTTGAGACCTGCCAGCAGAAATTTTGTAGAGGATATTGCAGATGAAAAGGATTGCCAGCAATATCGAGCGATTAGCTAAATGCGCAAATCAGTAGCATATGAAATTTCAGAAAATGAAGAACGCTTACCTCTATATATATCATTTATCATTCAAAACTATCGCACTGAACTAATACGCGAGCCACCATTTGCATTTCTCAATAATCCACATCCGAATCATAGTCCTTATCCATATAAGGACTGGCTTAAAGGGACGAAGCAAGAATGCTTTTCATCTTCCCCGTTATCTGTAGAGGACAGTGTAAGGATAAGGTGTTATTGAGCTATTAAAGCTCTGATCATGGCAGGAGGGTAACAGCAATAGCCGAGCCTCAGTTAGAGCTTCACTGCTACAGCATTGCCATCCATTACCTCCAAGGGTGGATTGAATGAATCAGTCACCGCATCTCACGGTCGATTGATTCATCATATCCTCCGACTTCTCACATCCGAATCAATTGCTGTTGATATATTTTTCATATATAAATAAGTGTGTAATAAAAAGGTGTGTAAATCTTTTTCAAAATTTCAGAAAAGATTTTAAAAATTGAAAAATATGATTAAAGCAATTTAAAATTTAAAATTATATATCTTTTTATTATTATACTCAAAAACGTTTATAATCATCAGAATTTGTCTTGTTAATAATCAGTATGGAAGTGTATTTCATTTTTTTTTTTAAATTACAAGAAATTATCATGATTAAATTTATTATAATGTGAATTACTTTATTTATATGATACAATTTTAGCTAAGTTTGTAGCGATCCATGCACGAGAGATTGTTCTAACCTGTAATAAATTAGTCATGGGTAGAAAGGTAAGAAGAAGCCATTTGGGAACATTGATTTTGAACACCCTTGTTCCCTTAGGGAATATATGAGGGCAGACAGTTCCAAAAGACAGCAATATAATGAACGAACGAAAAAGAGACAAAATTCTGTACCCGGTACATAATGTGTCCTGCCGTATATTTAGAAGTTTTCGAAGTTGATTATGTCATAGCGATAGGCGTTAAAAACCTCATGACCGTAAGATCCCCTTGTAATGTGCGCACGCAAACACTCATGAGCGGGGTCCTTCCGTAACGTAACGAACGTTTTATGACAAAAATTTCTGGATAAGTGCTGGTAAACACGTTTTTAACGTCAGTAAGTTTGTTCTGTGAGTTTGGAGTTAAATTTAGAAGCGATGTTGAATAACTTGTCTACAGATGTAGCTGTTATCAAAGAAATAAAATGATTATTTTTAGGGCGTGAGAAATAAATTAATAAGGGGTATCAGAATCCCATTGCAGAATGGTTTGGGGATCAAATTTTAAGATTGTATATTAGTGGATATTCTGTTAGCTTTGGTGATTTGCACAGTATCAAATAACGCTGTGGTAACAGAATATTGGACTTTATTTGGATTTACAGTGCAGTTGAATGGAGAATGTTATCGATATGTGAAAAAAGAGATAGTAGGTGGAAGAACAAAGCTTTGTGAAGCCAACATTAGTTGCATTCTTTGATGCTAAAGATCCATGGTATGAAACTTACATCCAGAAGGAACGCTGTCATCCCAGTTACAGAAGTCAGTCATATAACAGAAGCTAATATAATAGTAATTTTCCATCGGGTTAGTGAGAGGGGGGGGCATTGGGTATTGAATGTTTGGAATAGTGGGAGGACATTTACCAAGATCGTCTGGACAACAATTGATGGGAATATAGTACGGTTGGACAAAACATTACTGCCAGTAGCTTTGGCCAGAAATAAGATGGCAAGACTGCTGGCATTTGGGCATAATACAAGTTTCCTGCCTTCTGCCCTTTCAAAATCAGTGTGGAATGTGCCGAAGTTTGGTTGTAACCATGAAGGACTTTGGTATAAAGAGAAAAGAAAGATTAAGATTTTAATCGAAGCCAATTGTAATATTCGTAGTCCTTTGCTTAGCGAACCTCTGCATATTTCTTGGAGGGCTAAAGCCTAAATAACGCCTACAATTTAAAGTGCAATGAACTATAAATGATTTTATACCAATACGAACTGCTTCAGTGATGAATCGGATGTTTCGATGTGAAGACTGAAAATTCAACCAAGGAAATGAGGCATAGCAGTCATACATGGAGAATTTTGCCTAACTTCTCTGGAAAATGTCTTCCTCGGCACTTTCTTTCCACATACCACTACTCAGACTCCCTTTGGATACACTTGGCAAAATAGTGGTAGAAAAATTATTCATTCTCCAAGCGGAAACTTTCTAAACATTGCCATAAGGTTCGGTCTAGTATACGACTACAAGTCGGTTTATGGAATTGTACCTTCGAAAAAAAAAACGCATCTCTTCATGACTGC